>NW_006160004.1:1506060-1526069 GCF_000334495.1 Tupaia belangeri chinensis
GAACAACACCCTGCCTGCTCTTACTGAGGTCTTGGGGTTCACCTAATTAATAAACAGGGCTACTGGGTAGGGCAAATGGGCAGGGGTACCATGAATGGATTACTGAGGCCGTCGAGGAGCCCTACCAAGGATGTTCAGGAACCTGCTGTAAAAGGAAGCACAGGAGGAGTGGCAGGTAGTGGAGGATGCAAAAGGTATAGGCCAGAGGTGAGAACAGCTGAAACAGGTCTGGGCTGGGTAAGGGGGCTCGAGTGGGGACAGCCAGAGTAGATGAACGGCTGGGCAGATGGACAGGGAAGGGCCAGGAGGGCTAGGCAGAATTTCCAGAGGCTCCGGGCCTTGCTGACCTCTCGATGTGCTTCCCATGCCTTCGCCCCCACCCGTAACAAGTGCTCTTCATGCCTTTTATGCTGTCCCTGGTAAGACTGTCAGGCAGTTTTCTCCCAGGGCCCTTGGATGAGTGAGGTCACTGTAGTTGTGGGGTTGGAGGGAAGAACACTCACAGAAGAGACTATTTGTGCCTAGGAGCCCCCAAGGGAGACTGGAAATTGGGGTACAAATGCAAGGGGGTGGAGGCACAGTGAATAAGCAGCTTCCTGAGGGGTAGGGAGAGCTGCATCTGAAAAAGAATGTAGATATCCAGAGCTTCTCCTCCACTGCTCTGCTGCAAAGACGGGTGCTCATGAGCGGCCTTTCCTAAGGTCATCAAGGTGTGAGACCTTTCCACGAGGTTTCTGCTTCTGGCAGATTTCTGTTTTGTTTGCACGTTGCAGGGTTTGGGGTGGGAGTGGTTTCATTTGCCCCATCTCCCTCTGTGCATGCCTGTCCCTGTGCCCAACTGTCCCTTTTCCTAAGGACAGCAGTCATGTTGGACTACGGATCCATTCTGCTGTAATACAGTCTCATTTTAATGACATCTCTGAGGAATCTATTTCCAAATAGGGTCATATCCCAAGGTACTGGGGGTTCGGGCTGGATATAGGGGTCTTGGGGGAAGCACAGCTAACCCATGGCAGGTGAAGAACGAATGCAGGTAGCACAGTAAGAGCGAACTGTGGCTGGCCTCTTTTCCTGCACGCAGATCTTGCAGTGTTCAGGAAGAGTGGCCCTACTCCTGGGGAGCCTGTCCCACTGGTCTTGGCCAGATCTACCTGCCTTTCGTCTCCCACCAGGAAGTCCAGTGAGAGCAAAGGGATTCTGCAAAGCTAAACCTGTCACTTATGTTTATCTACGAAGTCCAAAAAGTACAAAGAGAAAATGATTTCCCTACGCATGCTGAGAGCCATGATGTGGCAATTCCAAAGCCTTTGCCAAGAGAAGTCATTCTCTCTAGGTACATTGTGCCCTGGCAGGTGAAAGTGCAGGAAATGGTGGTCACCACAGGGGGATGCCAAAGAGCAGGTGCCCTGTGAAGACAGCTGAGGTTGTCAGAAGAGTGGATTCCACTCCTTGTGGGCGGAGCCCTCTGGCCCCAGGATGCTTTTGTTTTCATCAGCTCTCCTAAGTCTCAAGAGAGCCTGAGAGGAAGGGAGGCCTGGGAGACCAGCCCTATGGAGGGGTATCAGATGCCTTGCTAAGTCATAGTCTGGGCCTGAGGATCTGGTCTGCAGTGCACGCCAATCTGCGCCTGACTTCCCTACTGCTGTGGGTTGAATTCATTCCCCAAAGTTCATGTGCAGAAGTCACCAGAAGGGAATCAAGAGGGTGAAACTTGATTCAAGTACGGTTTCAAAAAGTGAGGCTTTGAGGAAGAGATAAGGATTAAGGTAGTCACAGTGGGACTCCCACATTGATTCGGAGTGTGTTTACAAAAAGAGGAAGTGAGAGAAACTCTGGCAAAAGAACCCAGGCCATGTCTCCCTGCCCTCTGCCATGTTATGGAGCAGCTAGAAAGACTTTCAGTAGACCTTGGACCACCAACATCAAGCTCCATAAACCTCTATTCTTATAAATCACACAATTTCAGGTATTTTCTTTCTTCTTCTTCTTCTTCTTCTTCTTTTTTTTTTTTTTAAACACAAAGAAACAAAAAAACCCAAAAAAAACAAAAACCAAAAAACAAAGAAACAAAAAACCCCAAAAAAAACAAAAACCAAAAAACAAAAAACTAGAGGGGTGGTTCTGCTCACCACAGAGTAAAAGCGTTTCCTAATGGGGTGTGGTCATACCACATCCTTTATTCATTTCTCCTTTCTATCAGAAATGCATATATGCCTGATATGTTTTTCAAGCCTCCAAAGCTAGGATTCAAACCACGGTCAGCCTGTGGGATCTGGTTCTTTACACACTTGCTAAACATGTTAACTGCTATGTTACTGAGTCGACTGGAATATTTTCTGTTCTCAGCTGCAAAACAGACTACAATAATTTCCCAGGTTCTCATGCTTAAGGATAAAAACATCCATTTTCCTGTGGGTTTGGAAGTTGGAGTAAGCCTGTCAGTTAGCACAACTCCTAGGACTGATGGCAATGGGTTGAGGAGGGACCCGCATGGCACTGGCTGGCTGATCTCCAGCCATCTGTGTCTCCCACAAGGGGACGTCCACAGCCACCCCGCAGACAGTCCAAGGCATGTCTGGCACCCGGGGCTGTCTCTGTCTCTGGCCCCAGCCTCATCCCTATGGGACAGAATATCCTGTCCAGTCAGCAGGCATAGAATACAACCTGGTCTCCTAAGGCACGCCTCATTTTTTGTTTTGTTTTTTTGTTTTAGATCCAGTTGTTACTCACTGAGCCAACTGGGACGTGAATTAAACAGAAAAAAGTCCTTGGGGAGCTCACTTTCTAGGGTGGAAGCGGTAATATGCACAACGCTCAAGAAAACATCTCACCTCAAATCAGGATGTGTGGGTGTTATTGGGGAAAAGGAGGAGCAGGATAACTGAGAAGAGGGGTTGACCAAGGACAGCTCACAACCCTCCTCTTTCTGGACTACGATAGGCAGTCCTAGATGAGATGAGAAGGACGTTTCTCATGTGTGTGGTCAACACGGTAAGGACTCCTATCTACTCTGCATCAACCGTAATATGGACTTGCCCTGAGGGAGAAGGTGGTCCAGGGTGCTGGAGATGACACCCGTGGAATAGGAGCTGGCTGTGGTGAGAGCAAGAGGGGATGTGAGAAAGTTCATGGAAAAGAGAATTACAGTGCAAGTTTGTTTTGTTGGAAAAAAAAAAAGAAAGAAAGAAATCCATGCAGCTTTTTCTTACTATGCATTTTCCATGATCTTTGGAGACCCTCATAATTACTCCACAGGAACAGCAACCAGGGGTCATCACCCCCTCCCTCTGAGGGCCAGTTTTCCAGCACATCACCGTGTCACTGGATCCCAGGTAGCACAGATACCTGTGGAGAGCTCAAAGCGCCATGCTCTGGGGCATGAAGCTCCCTAGCCAGTATTTGCCCAGATTCAGGATGGGGGCCACCCTGTGCATCTGCAGCTGACACTCCCCTTTGGAGTATGCAGGGCTGGCTGTGAGCCAGCATCAACACGGCCCTTTGAGCATCTCTCACCTGCAGCATCAGAACTTGTCTTTATGGCTTCTTCGTTCTGGCACAAGCCACTTCCTAGGCAGGGGCCATGCTGCTCTGGAAATGTTTTTAAAAGGCTCATCTCCACCACTTCGATATCAAGCAGTCCTCCCCAAACCCACCAGCTCTTACCTGTGTGTGGTGAGGACAGAGGCCAGGCACGTCATGCCTCTCCTTTTCCCTGCATCACTTTTATGTAGTATGAGAGCCACTCCCCAATCCCTGCTTCCGTCACAAACAAACTGTGAGAAATGAAACTAAATGGTCTGCTGCAGAAATGAAACTGAATTATCAGTATGCATCCTGGTGATTCAGACGACCCTCAAGCTGAACTGCATCAGAGGCACCAGGAGGGCTGTGAAAACAGGGGACTGGGCCCCCCTAGAGGGTCTGATTCAGCAAGTCTGGGGCGGCCCAGAGCCAGCAGCTAATAGGTTTCCAAGGGACTTTAATGCTGTGCAGAGCTTTCTGCTGTGACGCCAGTGTTGTGGGTCAGCCAATCCAACACAGTTCCTGCAGCTACCAAGTATCTGAAATGCAGCGAATGCAACTGAGGGTCCTGAGTGTGGGTTCCATGCAGTTTGAATGATTTAGAAAGCCGGATGTGACTCCGATACTGGGCCACACAGATGACTGCTGACATGCCTGGGGACACTCACCCTCTCAGGTCTGTAATCCGATAACTGTGAGCCACCCTGCTTAACCTCACATCTGAGCCACACCAAACAAGTGTCACCTCTGCCCTGGTTGGGGGCTAACAGCAGGAGGTGTGGACTGCTTCCTGCAAATGCCACTTGGAATCCCAACCTCACAGCCAGGATGTTTTTCTTCTCGGAGATAATGCACTGAAATGTGACGTGAAGATGGGGCTGGAAGGAACACCAGGCTCCAGGCCAGACACTAGACTCCCGACTCAGCTCTGAGCCGGCCTTGGTTTCTGCAGCACCACTGCACATCCTGCTTCTAGAAACTTCCAGCAAACACCTCTGGGTCTAGGGTTGGCCAGCAGGGAGGAAGCAAAGCTCTCAGCTCTCTTCTCCACTCCAGCATCCTCTCTAAACCTAATCATTAATACTATAATTAAAACAATATATCCTAAACACTTCTTTGCTCCCTTTAGTTATTGCTATTGAAGGCAAGTTTAACTTTAAAGAATGAATCTAGAGGCTTAAACACATTTTTCAAAACTTCAGCAGTAGAAATTACTAGGAGATAACCTTCAGGGCCCAGGTCCTGAACCAGACTGGTGAGGGGTGAGAGCTGGGGTGCAGACTGAGGAGGAAGGGAAGGATTCAGACACCAGAATTGGCAGCGTGGACAATGTTCTGTTTCATAACAGACTTGGGATGTGTCTACTTCTGCAGAAAAAACACCAGACAAGATGCCTGAGAAGTGGGACAGAGTCACGTGAGCAACTCAGACTTCCTCAGCAACTTCCCTCCACCCTTGCTCCTGGCCGAAGCAGCTCCTTGTGCACCCCCACACTAGCACCCCAGGAAGGACAGATTGCCTGCACATGGCAAACTTGGAGATAGTACCAGCCACTAGGTCGACGGGACAGGCTGGTCACCCAACCCCGCCCCAGGCCAGACACTAGACTCCCGACTCAGCTCTGAGCCGGCCTTGGTTTCTGCAGCACCACTGCACATCCTGCTTCTAGAAACTTCCAGCAAACACCTCTGGGTCTAGGGTTGGCCAGCAGGGAGGAAGCAAAGCTCTCAACTCTCTTCTCCACTCCAGCATCCTCTCTAAACGTAATCATTAATACTATAATTAAAACAATATATCCTAAACACTTCTTTGCTCCCTTTAGTTATTGCTATTGAAGGCAAGTTTAACTTTAAAGAATGAATCTAGAGGCTTAAACACATTTTTCAAAACTTCAGCAGTAGAAATTACTAGGAGATAACCTTCAGGGCCCAGGTCCTGAACCAGACTGGTGAGGGGTGAGAGCTGGGGTGCAGACTGAGGAGGAAGGGAAGGATTCAGACACCAGAATTGGCAGCGTGGACAATGTTCTGTTTCATAACAGACTTGGGATGTGTCTACTTCTGCAGAAAAAACACCAGACAAGATGCCTGAGAAGTGGGACAGAGTCACGTGAGCAACTCAGACTTCCTCAGCAACTTCCCTCCACCCTTGCTCCTGGCCGAAGCAGCTCCTTGTGCACCCCCACACTAGCACCCCAGGAAGGACAGATTGCCTGCACATGGCAAACTTGGAGATAGTACCAGCCACTAGGTCGACGGGACAGGCTGGTCACCAAGCCACGCCCCCAGGCTGTTCACCAAGCCACGCCCCGTACTGGAACTCCCCTAGCCACCCCTCCCCGCACCCCCCCCCACTGGAACTCCCCTAAGCAGCATGGAAGAGCAGGGGTGGTTCTGTGAAAGGGAGGAGCTTCATGAAGATGCAGAATCCCAAAGCAGGGATGCCTGTCTCTGCCCCATCCTGATGACTCTCCAGGAAGGGGCGGGCACCCTTGTGCTGACCCAGTGAGCCTCAGCTGTTGGGAGCCCTCTGAAACTGAGTGCATCGGCCCTCCCACAGATCTCAAATTTCTTTCTCATCAGAGGAACTGATTGCACAAAAGGTTCTCTGGAATAGTGAGGCGGAGGGAATGGTGAAGAGCTGTCAGCAGGCAGAGTTGCAGCTGGGAGGTCTTTGTCCCAGCAGAGCACAGGAGCAAAGGCTACACTCAAGTCTCGTGACCACCTCCATCCAGCTCTGCCCCTCACCTGCTCCAGCAGGGTTCGTCCTGGTGATGGCGACTCTGTAGCGGCAGGGCCCATGTGAGCATCCATGCTGCCTGCCAGTCCTCCACCTGATGTCCATTGATGGGAACTGGCCCGGCCCTGAGCCTTCAGGGCCAGGGCCAGACAAAGGCCATCCCAAAGACTGGAGGGTCACACCGTTTTCTCAGTCAAGAACAAGATTTATAATGATGCCGACTGCATGTTGTCAACGGTCCAAGGAATCTTGGTAACAGAACTGCTGAAAGGTCAGGAGGGCAGAAGACTGCAGGCCAGCTCTCTCTGACAGGTTGTTTATTATTTATTATTATTTGGTAACAGACTAGTTTTAGAGTGGTCTTTGACTCACAGCAAAACTAAGCAGAAGGTACAGAGATTCCATAACTACCTGCCCCCACCAATATGCAGAGCTGCCCTCCCACCCCCTACACAAAGCCTCCTCCACTATCAGCATCCCCCACTAGAGCGGGCCCTTTGTTGTGTCAACCGGAAATGGAAGGCTGAGGCCAAGTACGTAAAGCAAGACTTCACTGGGCAGGGTTAGGATAATCGTCCAGCTACACAGTCCACGTTGTCTCCAGTAATGTGTGCCAGGGTCTTACTGGTTTCAGGGTGACTTTAAAGGCGACCATCACAAATGGGGAGGGCACAGAACAATCATCAGCAAAGGTTTACCCCAGTCGACGCTGTAGCAAGGAGTCTTGTACAGCAGTGACGGGCCAAACTCTGGGATGAGGGGAGCAGGATGACCTCATGTTCACCTGGGGTCAGTGTGGAAGTCTGCAGGTCCATCATCGCTGTGAGGGCTGACAGAGGAAGGGAGGAATGCATGGGGGCAGTGAGGATGCCCGGCACCTACAAGGTGAGAGTTGGTGGCATCTCGGACTCTTTCAGCTGTCTTCTCTCAGAGGCCCAGCGCTCAACATGGGCCATGCCCAGGATGGCATATGCCATTCCACAGCCCGTCACCCTCTGGATGCCCAAGATCAATTCCCCTAACAGGAGCCCGTTTTGGACCAAATGGGCTCTTTATTTCATTGCTTCCATTTCACAGTTAGTTCTGGAGGATGCCCTTGCATCAGCACACCATCCTCACCTACAGTGCAGAGTTCACACTAGGGTTTGCCTGGGTGTTGGGCATTCTAGAGTCCGGGCAGATGCACGATGACACACGCCCGCCATTATAGCACCACACAGAGTGTCTCAGCCTCCTAAAAGGTGTCCGTGTTTCTCTCGTTCATCTTTCCCCCTCACAAACCCGGCAGCCTCTGACCTTTTTATCCTTTTTTAGAGAGATGTTTGCTATGGAGTGAGTGTGCTTGCCAAAGAGACAGAGACAGAAAGCGAGAAATCACCTCCAGGGGGGATGGCCACACCACAACGCCTTCTCTTTGTTCTCCTCTTAGGATTTTGGGTATGCACGCATATGTGCCCAGCGTGAGTTTTAAGTTGCCGGGTCCGGGACTTGAACTGCAGTCGACTACGTGGGAGTCCAGCGATGTAACCATTACACCATCTGCTGGTCCCAACCCCTGACCTTTTTACTGTCGTGTTCACAGCTTGCCTTTTCCAGTCTGTTATAGACTTGGCTGTACTCCTCTTCAGTGTGCAGCTTGTCACCCCTGCCCACAGCCAGACACTGAGAGCAGGCCCTGGGCACATCAGGCCTTGAAGAATGCCTGTTTTTTTTGGAGAGATTTTCACTGTAGGGCGCGTGCGCTCGCCAGACAGACAGAGACATAGAGACAGAAAGCAAGAATTCACCCCCGCAGGGGGGATGGTCACGCCGCAATCCCTTCTCCTCCATGCTCCTCTCGGGATCTTGGGCACGCACGCACACGCGCCCGGCGTGAGTTTTAAGCCACCGGATCCGGGACACGAACCGCGGTCGACTACGTGGGAGTCCAGCGACATAGTCATTACGCTAACTGCTGGTTCCCAAGAATGCCTGTTTTCTTTATGTTGCTCAACACTGCTACCCAGGGAGCTTGGAGACCCTCCCAGAGCTCCCTGCTTTTCAGTGATGACCC
The DNA here is from genome assembly GCF_000334495.1 of Tupaia belangeri chinensis. NCBI lineage: Eukaryota > Metazoa > Chordata > Mammalia > Scandentia > Tupaiidae > Tupaia > Tupaia belangeri. The sequence goes on from NW_006160004.1 coordinate 1,514,375, forward strand.
TGAAACTCGCCTCACCTGCCTCTTCCTGGACCTCTCCAGGTTAGCTCAGAAGATAGAAGGAGGAAACTAGTTATTTCCTACCTGGGACAAAGTGTTGCTTGGGCTGATGATGGTCAGAGATGATGCATGTCATGCCCAGAGAGAGCGTGCGGCTCTCTTGGCCTGGGAACTCTCCAGGGAAGACGGGCAGACTGGCCCGAGGTAACCCGGCTGCATTTAGCCTGTGCTAGACGTGCCCTGCCAGCCGAGGCTAAGGCAGAGGCTCAGGCACAAGCCACCAGGTCGGGTCAGAAACTCCTAGAACTGTCAGTTGTCAGGCCTTGTAACAAATTTAAGTAAGTAAGTAAGTAAATAAATAAGGTTCTATCACCAGAGCTGTGTATCCCAAAGCCAGAGTCCCAAGAAGTACTCCTGATGACTGTCCCCCAAGGATAGTTAAGATCTAGGAGCTATGAAGATGTGTTAGTTCCAGCCAGAGCAGGAGCGTGTTCTTCCCTCTTCTTGTGCACAGAAGTATCCAGGGGGTACGAGGGGTTTAGAACCTAGAGGTGCCTGCACTCACTTCCTAGGGGTGCCATGACAAAGTACCACATGCTGGGTGGCTTAAACAGACTGCTGTCTCACTCAGGAGGCCAGACTGGTCAGTGGGGCTGTGCACCTGCTGCAGGTGCCAGGGGAGGACCTTCCCAGGCTTCTCTCCAGCTTCCCATGGTTACTGCCAATCTCTGGTGCTCCTTGGCTTGTAGAAGCACTGCCTTGCCTCTGTGGCATCCTCCCTGTGTGTGCATTTGTGTCTATATTTCCCCTTTTCAGAGGATGCCAGTCCTGCAGGGTCAGGACCTCAGCCCAACTAAGTACTCAGCTTCTGCAAAGATAGTCACACTCTGAGGTCCTAGGAGCCAGGACTTCAACACATGAATTTGGGGGATACAACTCAGTCCATAGCAGTGGTCAGCGGACTCCTCTGCAGGGACCCAGAGCAGGGGTCAGCAGACCATTCCATGCACCCCCCCAGAGCCAGAGCACTGCTTGGCTTTCAGTGGTCACTGAGCCATTTCATTTCCACTCACAAATACTCATACCCTCTCCCTGCAGGAGAACCATCACCTGCCCACTGCTCCCTGGTTTGCTGTGGGAGGGGTTGGTATTCCATCTTCCCCCACTGGGCTCGTCGAGGCCAGGGCACATCCTTAGGTGGAGGTAACGTGCAGCAGGTTGGTGGGCTGGGGTGGGGGGCTGGATTTCTGCACTGTCAGCCTCGTGTCTGGCTCCCAGTACCTGGAGCTGAGCTGGCGGACCTGGGACCTTTGTGGGGAAAAAATGAGACATGAACACTGCTGAAGGGCACTGAGACCTGGTGGACTGTCACTGTAAACATGATGAAATTCAGGGGGCCATGGGCCAACATGTGTTTAAAGGAGTCCTGCCCATAAAAAGGCTGAAAAACTATTCATTTATCCCAACTCCCATATCTTACCGATGAGACGGTGGAGACTCAGAGAACTGAGGTTAACCTGGTATCAAGCCTCACAGCTTTCCTGGCAATCAGACAGAAGGAAGCAAGGACAGGCGCTTGGTGGCCTCTCTTTGCCCCACTGACTTTATTTTCCTAACCCTGACTCAACACCATTAGGTAGTCACTGGTAGTCTCCTAAGACGTCTGGGATGGACAGTCGTTTCTGAGAATGAGCCCTTCTCCCTTAGCACCTCTCTCTCTAGCTGCCAAGAGTGGTGTGAGGGTGGCTGGGTTTGGTCATGGCTGTACTCCTGATGCCAGAAGGCAGGAGGTGTCCAGATGTTCAGAACAAATGAACACACTCATAGACCCATGAAGAAAGTGTAAGCGTCCAACCTGGGTCAACCCAGGAGCTTAGCTAAGGGCCCCGACCCTGCTTGGGTTCCCAGCAGAAGGAGCTGGCCAAGGGAGCCAGGCTGTGCTGGACAACAATGGAACAGAGATCTCTCCCTGCAGAGCTGTCTGTACCACACAGGAGTCAACCCAGAGCTGAGAGTGACACAGCGCCACATCAGGCAGGCTGCAGCTACTTCTCCCAACCCTCTCTTTCCAGCTAAAGTCACTTTATTCTCTTTAACAGTCCCCATTCATTTCCGTTTTCCTGCTCATTGATAATTCCACTATATAAATACTGGTACAAAAACCACTGTATGTCAAGATTTGATACAACCAGGGAACCAGCAGTTAGCGTAATGGCTATGTTGCTGGACTCCCACGTAGTCGACTGCAGTTTGCGTCCCGGACCCGGTGGCTTAAAACTCATGCCGGGCGCGCGTGCGTGCGTGCCCAAGATCCCACCCGAGAGGAGACTGGAGGAGAAGGGATTGCGGCGTGACCATCCCCCCTGGGGGGGTGATTTCTTGCTTTCTATCTCTCTGTCTCTCTCTGTCTGTCTGGACTCTTCAAAAAAAAAAAAAAAAAAGGCTAAGTTCCGGGCCGGACCAGCTGTGTTTGTCTATACAAAACGCATTTATTAGGGACCGTGCAATGCTAGCTGAGCTCTTTCAGTATGCAGCCTTCTATCTGTATCTCTGCAGGCCAGCCAGAATACCTGTTCTTCTTATTATCAGAGTGGTTAATCTGTGGGAGGGAAAGAAAAGAGTATTTAGTCACTAATAAAATCAGCGAACATTTCATCTGTGTCAACTAGGAGCAAAGTCATACAAATAGAATCTTGGAATGAGAATCGCTCCACTTAAGCTGGGCGTTTGATTTCCTTTCAACATGTTTCTTAATAATATTTGAACCAGGTGTTAAAGCTGCTCTAAAACTTCCTGCAATGATGGGGATGTTTAATCTGTGCTAACAGAGTGGCCACTAGCCACCTTGATGATGAAATATGTCTTGGGCAACTGATGAACTGAGTTTTAGATTCTATTTAATTAAAAAAAATCAATTTATTTGTTTCAATTGCCAGGGGGTACATGTGCTCTCTAGAGGTAGTGAGATAGAGAGAAAGAGGGAGAAAGTACCCAACCCCCATGGAGCATGGCTATTCCACAATTCCTTGTCCATTTCCCCATCCTGAGAGGATCTGCAGCACACATGCACATGTACTCAGTGTGTTTTCCTAGCTGCTGAGGCTGGCCACATGGTATCTGGATGCTTTAACCACTAGGCCACCACGGGCTGGCCCAAAGTCTATTTAATTGTAATAAATTTAACTGTAAATGCAAATTTGACTAGTAGCCGCTACAGTTTTCAACTAAAAGGAGGAGGAGTATGTCATTTGTTCTGAATATGTGTTAAGTACCTTGATTCGCACTTGTCTCTGCGTCAGAGTGGGCTGCACTCCTCTATATCATCAATTTGCTCACAGATAATGGAATACGTTAACCCAATGCTTCAATAAAAAAGTGCAACTACCTTTAGAATTCTAGTTACACATAGATTTTTTTTTTTACATAACAGCTTTATTGAGATTTAATTCTTACAACTCCACCCCTTCAAAGTGTACATTGATTTCACTTCAATTTCAACGATTTCTGGTTCACAGAGATGTGCGACCATCATCACAGCTGCCCTGGAAACATTCTAGCACCCAAACGAGGACCCATACACCTACTAGCAATCACTCCATTCTCCCCACCCTAGGCAGCCCCAACCTACTTTCTGTCTCTGTGAATTTGCTTATTCTAGAAATGACACATAAATGGAATCTCATATTATGTAGCCTTCTGTATTTCTTTTTCACTTAGCATGTTTTCACAGTTCATGATGTAGCATGTATCAGAATTGCATTTCTTTACTCGGTCAAATAATATTCCACTGTGTAGCTATACCATGTTTTATTTTTTAGTTCATTAATTAGGCATTTGGGTTGATTGCACTTTTTGGCTATTATGAATATCACTGCTACCCACATTCATGCACAGGCTTTTTTGTGAATTTGTTTCCCTCCTCTTGGGTACACATCTGCAATTGGAACTGCTGGGTTGTACAGTAACTGTATGTTTAACTTTTTGAGGAACTGTCGGAATGTTTCCTAAAGCAGCTACACCATTTTACTTTTCCTTCAGCAGCGTAAGTTTGTAATTTCACTACCCTCCCATCAACACTTACTATTTGTCCTTTCTAAAATGATGGGACTAGTTGGTGGCTAGGTGGTTAAGACTGCTGGATCCTGTATAGCCAACTGCACAGTTCAAGTCCTGGACCTGACAGCTTGAAAAACATGCTGTATGCGTGCATGTCCAACATCCTGAGAAGAGAACTGAGGAGAGCAGATTGCTGTATGGCCATCTCCCCTGGGTAGTGGTTTCTCATTTTCTCTTTCTCCCTCTTTCTCTGGTGAGTACATGGGCCTTGTAACAAATTTAAGTAAGTAAGTAAGTAAGTAAGTAAGTAAATAAAATGATAGACATTCTAGGTGATATCTCATTGTCATTTTGATTTGCATTTCCTGTGTTGAGGACTTTTTTTTTTTTAATTTTAATTGTTAGAAGATGTGTGCATTTATCTGAGGGAGACAGAGAGAGGGAGAAAGCCCACACTAGTGGGACATGATCATGCTGTAATCCCTTCTTCTTGATTTCTCCTTTCTATGGAGATTTTGGGGATATACACACACGTATCTGGTGTGCTTTTCAAGTCACCAGGGCCAGTGTGCAAACCATAACCAGCCGTGTGAGATCTGGCTTCCTTAACCACGAGGCTATGGGGCCAACTCTGATTATCTTTTCATGTGCTTATTGGCCACTTACACATATTCTTTGAGGAAACATCTATTCTGATCCTTTATCCATTAAAAAAATGTAATATTTGTCCTTTTATTTCTGAGTTGTAAGAGTTCTTTACATGTTCTGGATACAAGTACTTTATATGAAAATATTTTCTATGGGCTATCTTTTCACTTTTCTTATGACATTCTTTGAAGCACAGAGATTGTTTTACTGCTTTCAATGTACAAGTCTTGCATCTCCTAGGTTAAGTTTACTCCGAAGTATCTGTCTTAGTCTGTTATCACATTGCTAAAAGCACCTGAGACTGGGTGAATTTAAGAGAATAAAGGCTTATTTTAACTCACAGTACCAGTGGCTGGGAGGACCAATGGCTTGACAAGACAGAAGGCAGAACATCTAACAAAACACAGTCTATATCTCTGTGGCTTCCTCTCACTCTCTCTCTGGTATCTGGATCTCATTTCTTCTCCTTATAAACCCTATGAGAACGCAATCATGGAGGCCTCACCCATTGGCATTATCACACCCACCTTGGTACACCATGAAGGAATTTTCACTTAACACCTTTATAATAAAAGCAATACAACTAAGCACCAACACATGAAATTTTGAGGTGCATACAGTCACCTCCCACTAAGATCAAATTCTAAAGCATGAAACTCTGGGGCATAAATTATTTTCCAACTCATGACAGTATCTTCATCATTTTAGTGCTTTCAAGAATAGAATTACTTTCTGAATTTCATTTGAGATTGTTCATTTTAAGTAAAGATAAATATACTTGATTTTGTATATCAATTTTGCATCCTGAAACTTTGCTAAACTTGCTTATTAGTTCAAGTAGTTTTTTAGTGGATCCCTTAGGATTTTCTATACACAAAATCATGTCATTTGTGAGTAGAAATAGTTTTACTTCTTCCTTTCTAATATGGATGATCATTATTTCATTTTTTGCCTAACTGGCCTGGTTAGAATCTTTACTCAAATATTGGAAAGAAGTCAGGCGGACAGACGTCGTTGCTTTGCTCCTGATCTTGGAGAGAAATTATTGTTTTACTCCATTAAGTGATGTGAGTTGTGGATTTTCGTAGAACTCCTTTATCAGTTCAAGGAAGTTCTCTTCTAAGTTTGTTCAGTGTTTTTTCACCATGTAGGGATGCTGAACCTTGTCAATTTTTTTTAAAAAAGAATTAGTTATTTAATTTTATTTATTTATTCATTTTATTTTAATTTGACCAGAGAGAGACACAGACAGAGAGAGAGAGGAAGAGGCAAAGTGAGAAAGCAAGCCATCAGGTCCAGGACTCGAACTGTGGTTGGCCATGTGGGAGTGTCCAGTGCTTTATTTAACACTATGCCACCTGCTGGTCCCCCAATTTTTTTTTTCTGTGCCTGTTCAAAAAGTCATGTAGGTTATTATTATTATTATTATTATTATTATTCTATTAATGTTATATATTACATTGCTTTATTTCTGTTGGATGTTAAATCGACTTTGTATTCTATGTGGGATTAATCTCATTGGTTAAACACCCCTTCTTAAAACCACATTTCTGATTCTTTTACTTCTTACTGAGACTTTGGGAATCACAGAATTAAAGAAAATGTGGTCCCTGTCTACAATCTAAGCATGAAAAGACTTAGATTAAGCAAATAACACAGATGTGAAGCACTGCATGCCCCGAAGATAGGTACAAAGTGCTACAGGTATTCACAGGCAGGGGAGGGAGGGGACACAGAGGCTTCAGAAAACAAAAAGCAGCCTTGAGTTGGGTCCTTAAGGAAACTGGGAAACACTCACCCTAGATGGAAGGAGATGTGGAGACATGGAAGTGTTCTGTGGTGTGCAGAGAAGAGCAGGCTGAGGTGGTTCTGCTGGAGAAGTGCATGTGCACACCATGGAAGTGAGACTGGGAGGGATTTGGCTAGCTGGGGGCAGGGGTCTGAGCTCCAGACCGGGTCACCAGAAACAAGAAGGGCCATACTGGAGGTGATGACAGTGACACAGCCTCGTGTGGTGTGGGCTCAGGCATATGAAATACTGGTCTTCAGGTTACAGAGCTAAGGCTAACAGAGTCTAGATCAAAACCCAGGCTACTCCTACTTCAAAGAATTCTATCGGCATTTATTTCTCAGGCTATGGGATTCAGATTCTTGTCCTCTTCTAATTCCAGGGAGTTGGCCAGCCTTAGTGGTGCAGTAGTAATGCAACACTCCATGATGTTAGGCCCCCTTGGGAAGGTCCTAGGTTTGCATCCTGAGGCCTCCCTGTACATACCATGCTCAGTGATACTGGCTGGTTGGGATTGGGAGTGGATCACAGTGTGAGGGCCCTGTTGGGGTTCTCCCTCTGTCTCATGGAAGAAATAAATTTAAACAAACAAACAAACAAAACAGGGAATTATCCAGAATTGTCCTTAAGGTTTTTTTATTTCAGGACTCAATCCAGTAGGCAGTGGCCACAGAAGGCCTGAACATGGGAATAATGCCTGTGTTGGGCATAGGAAGCTGACTAAGAAGAGAAGAGGAAATGGATGTGAAGAGGAGGCTGGAAAAACAGTGGGGACTTGGGAGACCCTCCCAATAGAGATACACAGCCTTCGGGGAAATCTAGAGCATGTAAATCAAAATATAAAAAAAAAAAAATTTAATGATTCCTTCACTGACGCCTGTTCTAAGCTCTCCATAAGAGCAGTTTGGAAGCCCTGCTACCACATCAACCGTCAGCATTTGAGCAAACATTCTTTAGTGCCCCCAAATCACAGCAAAGCCAATAACTCTTACAAAAGTGCATGTTGGGTCAGGTCTAGTCTCTGAACTTGTGTAGTAACTTGGAGAATAACTGTCAACTGATACACATAGATAAGACAGGCAACCTTCTAAAATTCCTTGGGAGCCATGGTTTCAAATCATGCCCATTCTCCAGGCTCAGCACAAAAGTTTTGTTTGTTTTGTTTAGAGATTTTTGCTATAAGGCACATGCACTCGCTGTAGAGATAGAGAGAGGCAGACAGACAGAAAGTGAGAAATGATACCTACCCCACCCCGGGGAGATGGCTATGCTGCAATCCCTTTTCTTCCATTCTTATCTTGGGATTTGGGGCATGCAGATATATGCACCCAGCTTGAGTTTTAAGCCACTGGGTCTGGGACTTGGACCTCAGTTGACCACATAAGAGTCCAGTGCCTTAACCACTATGCCACCTGCTGGCCCCTCACCACAGAGCTTTGATACTCAGGCTTTTCTTTATTCTTCCCTTCCAGAAACTTTCTTTCACGCCAAAAAGCAGACCCTTTTGCAATTCAAATGATGTTTTGTTCTATGTTTTACCTTAACATTAATAGAGAAGCTGTCTGTTGTTTATTGAGGTGTTAACATCTGAGTTAAAAATAACAAGCCTTGGGCCAGCATGTGACGTGATGGTTAAGGCATTGGACTCCCACATAGCCAACTGTGGTTTGAATCCTGGATCTGGTGGCTTGAATATCACAATAGGAGTGTGTGCATGTGTGCCCAAAATCACGGAGGAGAATGGAAGAGAAGGGACTGCAGCATGGCCATCCTCCCTAAGGGGTGATCTCTCACTTATTCTCTCTCTATCTCTCTCTCTCTCAGTGAACACATGTGCCCTATGGCAAAAGCAAAAAAAAAAAAAAAAAAAAAAGAGTAAGAGTCATTCCCCAGTTTTTCTGATATAATAAGCTGGAGGGAGAATAACCATTTTGGCAATAATAACAAGATTCCCTGTGTGGCAGAATGCCCCAGCTGCCAGCACTGCCTGCTGCTCATCACCACTCTTGCTGGTTAAATAACCTGGGAGCTGGGGAGGTGACAGGAGCAGGCACTTGGAGATACTGCAGGAGACTGGAGAAAGGAGGAGGAGAGTGGGCAGAGGAAAGAATGGGGTAAGAAGCCTGAGGCGAGAGCAGAGATGCTAGAAGATGTTGGAGGGGAAGTTTCAGATGAACATATGCAAGCACTGCCTCTGTTTTTTCAGGAAAACCTCTGAAATGGATCTGACCTTCCCTGTGTATCAGAATTACCAGGCCAGGCCCCAGCTCTGAGAATTTGGTTGGACTAGCCTGCATTGGGTCTGGGCGTGTCTGCCGAAGCTATGCGGCGGAATCTGTGTTTAGGGTGGTGAGTGAGGAAGGACCCTGGAAGGCCCGGGTGCTCTGATTACAGGACTCTCTGCACAGCTTCTTGCTGAGCCTCATGTGTGTCTGTCTCAAACTTCAGGGCTCCCTCTGTTCTGGGTACTGCCTTTACTTCTTTCTCATGGGTGACAACTTGGAGGCACAGAGGATCATACAACTTTTTCAAGAGCACAGTTGGGAGGATAAAGGCTGGATGGCCACGGGGTGCCAGGCTGTGGTAGGGACCACCTAGAAGAAAGGGATCTGTCTTCACTCCCAGAGTCAGACTGGGGGAAGTTCAGGGGAAAGGGGTGTATACCAGAGTATGGTCGCTGGGCCCTGAGGCCAGTGACTTGCTCAAAGTCACACTTGTCCCCCTGGGAAGCCCAAATCTGTCCCCCAATTGTGTGTCTAGTTTGCCTCAACCTGCACTGGTTCTGGGGGCGGGGGAGTGAGGGGGGGGGCCCAGGGAGCCACTGAGCAGAGCTCAGGGAAATGCTTCATGCATTAGGACAAACCCATGAGGTCTCGACTATGCACCAAAGTGTCCAGACACACTCATAAGTAATGAGTACTCCTGGCCAGGGTCCCTCAACACATCTCTGCATGTTCTGCAGGGATGGTCAGAACAGGGAGTCATGAGCACAGGCCTTTTATGTGCAAGCTTGACGGCCATGATCCTGGAGTTTAGGAACAGAGGGTATCACTAGAGCCTAGGGCTCCTGGAAGACAGTCAGCTACCTAGTTTTGTTGTCTACATTGACATTGCTCCTTATCCAATCCCCTTCTCCTCCACCTGGGAGAGCAGGACTACAAGCTGACACCGGCTGCTCTGTTTGTGTCTTCCTTCCTGACCCTGCAACCACATCGGAGAGCATGAGGGGGCCCAGGACCAACATCCCAGCCTGATATCGGAGTGACCAGTCATTCACTCTGAGGTAAGTCTACCTCTACCCTCTTGCACTTTCCAGCTCAGTGGAAAGGAGGCCCATTTCCTCACAAGGTCTATTACAGAGGTCTCCCTCTTGGCAGGGCTTGTCCAGGGCTGTCATGAACAACTCCCTCCTATGTCAGCAGGAGAACTCTGACAGATGCTGGTGTGCTCTTTGCCAGAAGTGTCAGCCTCAAACTCTCGGCCTGCAACTCCTGCAGCATTTTGCAAACCCTCAGTCAGACTCTTCACAGGAGACTCAGCAGTTAATACATTAGAACGTTATTCTTTTGTTCTTTACTTTTCTTTGACAAATGAACATTGTGAGAGGGACTTGTAGCTAATGACGCAGCATGTTCTACCACAGTAACAGTGATGAAAGCTGCATGGAGGGAGTGTTTCTTAATGCTGCCCTGTTCTGAATATATTGCCTGCACTGTCTCAGTTCATTCTCTTTTTTAAAAATTTGATTATTTTATTTAACTTCATTTATTTATTTTAACTTGACCAGCTGGGGGAGGGAGGGAAGGAGGAAGGGAGGGAGAGAAAGAGAGAGAGAGAGAGGCAGAGGCAGAGAGAGGGAGAGACAAAGCAAGAGAGAGAGAGAGAGAGAGAGAGAGAAAGTGAAAAGGAAGCCATCAAGTCTGAGACTTGAACCATGGCTGGCATGTAGGAGTCCAGCATCCTTAACTACCACGCCATCTGCCAGCCCCTCAGTTAATCTTCTTGACCATCTTAGCAGCAAGCACCCCTGCAAGCCTGGAACAGGGACACTGTGAGGTTAACCTTCTGACCGAGGAGAGAGGGTCCTAGCAGACCCCAAGGCTGCAGAGTGATAGAAACCCAATACTGCTAGTCCATTTGGAACGTCCTACTATTAAAGAGATTTGAGAAGTTGGAAACTTCGGTTAAGATCTAATGCTGATCTAATGTTTACGAACATCTCATGCTTATAGACAAGACGTTATAATCAACTGCTGACCTTTTCACATCACAGCGGTTACTATACTAATCATCTTTGGGAAGGGACATCTGAAAACCACTCACCTTTTCTCTCTGGATTCCTGAGGGAAGTTCAAAGCCTTTTGCTGCAACAAACACCCAGCTTGACCGGAACTTCATGTTCCTGATTTCTTTACTTCCCAGTGCTTCTATGGCATCCTTGGCACCATCCTTCAATCTGAGAGACAGAGGGGAAAGCATGTGACCCTTTTATGGGGAGACCCAAGGGAAGAGACAGTCTGCCCCCAGGTGTTATACTGTGTCTGTCCTTGGATGGAGGTTGCCAGGCAACACATCTGCACATGGCACACAGGAGCAGCTAGCTAAGAGGGGGTACACACTGGTGCCATGTCAGATTTCTTTTTTTCTTTTTCTTTTTTTTTGGGAGAGGTTTTTGCTATAGGGCGCATGTGCTCACCAGGAAGACAGAGAGAGACAGAGAGATAGAAAGCGAGAAATCACCCTCCAGGCGGGTGGCCACGCTGCAATCCCTTCTCCTCCATTCTCCTCTCGGGATCTTGGGCACGCACGCACACGTGCCTGGCGTGAGTTTTAAGCCACCGGGTCCAGGATGCAAACCACATAGCCATTACACTAACTGCAGGTCTCACCGTGTCAGATTTCTACTTAACCTCACATCATCCAGAACCATTGGACTTCAATTTGGGGCCCAGAATTCTAATTCTTGATTCTGAAAAGCCTGTGTTTGGGGGGGCCCTGCCACATCTTTACACACTCGGCTGACATAATTTTTGGTCCTTGTCTCTTATTTACTGACCAATAAAGAAGGTGGGCAGAAATTGCTGACAGATGAAAACAAATGTCAGGCTCTAGCTGCTATCTTGCATCCCCGCGTGTGTGCACCTAATCTCAGCTGGTCTGCCTGAGACCTCCTGAGTGCCAACCCTAGCCCCCCACATGGCCCCT
>NW_006160004.1:1526406-1531732 GCF_000334495.1 Tupaia belangeri chinensis
TGTGCTCACCAGGAAGACAGAGAGAGACAGAGAGATAGAAAGCGAGAAATCACCCTCCAGGCGGGTGGCCACGCCGCAATCCCTTCTCCTCCATTCTCCTCTCGGGATCTTGGGCACGCACGCACACGTGCCTGGCGTGAGTTTTAAGCCACCGGGTCCAGGATGCAAACCACATAGCCATTACACTAACTGCTGGTCTCACCGTGTCAGATTTCTACTTAACCTCACATCATCCAGAACCATTGGACTTCAATTTGGGGCCCAGAATTCTAATTCTTGATTCTGAAAAGCCTGTGTTTGGGGGGGCCCTGCCACATCTTTACACACTCGGCTGACATAATTTTTGGTCCTTGTCTCTTATTTACTGACCAATAAAGAAGGTGGGCAGAAATTGCTGACAGATGAAAACAAATGTCAGGCTCTAGCTGCTATCTTGCATCCCCGCGTGTGTGCACCTAATCTCAGCTGGTCTGCCTGAGACCTCCTGAGTGCCAACCCTAGCCCCCCACATGGCCCCTTTTCAGCTCTGACAAGATGAAAGAAACTACCATGAACCAGGAAAAACTCGCCAAACTGCAGGCACGAGTGTGCACTGGTTGGAAAGTAGCTGCTTGCAGAAAGAAGAAGGTGGTTCATAGAATAGCTACAGATGATAAAAACCTTAGTCCTCCTTAGAGAAGTGAGGTAAAAAAAAACTTCAGTCCTCCTTAAACAGGATCTCTGGTATCGAAGAGGTGAGTATGTTCATGAACCAGGGAACAGTGATTTACTTTATCAACCCTGAAGTTCAGGCATTGATGGCAGTGAATATTGTCATCATTATAGACCATGTGAGACAAAGCAGCTGACAGAGACGCTACCCAGCATCTTAAACCAGCTTGGGACAGACACCTGACTAGTCTAAGGAGACGGACTGAAGCTCTGCCCAAACCATCTGTGGATGGAAAAGCACCACTTGCTACTGGAGAGGAGGAGGATGATGAAGTCCCAGAGCTCGTGGAGAATTTCGATGAGGCTTCCACGAATGAGGCAAACTGAATCGAGTCAACTTCTGAAAGGGATAAACTTGACGATATTACTGGGAGCCACTATTTTATATTATGACTGCTTTTAAAAATTCTGTTTTGTGTATGGATCTGATAAAATCTAGATCTCTAATGGGGCAGACACCTGACTAGTCTAAGGAGACGGACTGAAGCTCTGCCCAAACCATCTGTGGATGGAAAAGCACCACTTGCTACTGGAGAGGAGGAGGATGATGAAGTCCCAGAGCTCGTGGAGAATTTCGATGAGGCTTCCACGAATGAGGCAAACTGAATCGAGTCAACTTCTGAAAGGGATAAACTTGACGATATTACTGGGAGCCACTATTTTATATTATGACTGCTTTTAAAAATTCTGTTTTGTGTATGGATCTGATAAAATCTAGATCTCTAATGGGGCAGACACCTGACTAGTCTAAGGAGACGGACTGAAGCTCTGCCCAAACCATCTGTGGATGGAAAAGCACCACTTGCTACTGGAGAGGAGGAGGATGATGAAGTCCCAGAGCTCGTGGAGAATTTCGATGAGGCTTCCACGAATGAGGCAAACTGAATCGAGTCAACTTCTGAAAGGGATAAACTTGACGATATTACTGGGAGCCACTATTTTATATTATGACTGCTTTTAAAAATTCTGTTTTGTGTATGGATCTGATAAAATCTAGATCTCTAATGGGGCAGACACCTGACTAGTCTAAGGAGACGGACTGAAGCTCTGCCCAAACCATCTGTGGATGGAAAAGCACCACTTGCTACTGGAGAGGAGGAGGATGATGAAGTCCCAGAGCTCGTGGAGAATTTCGATGAGGCTTCCACGAATGAGGCAAACTGAATCGAGTCAACTTCTGAAAGGGATAAACTTGACGATATTACTGGGAGCCACTATTTTATATTATGACTGCTTTTAAAAATTCTGTTTTGTGTATGGATCTGATAAAATCTAGATCTCTAATGGGGCAGACACCTGACTAGTCTAAGGAGACGGACTGAAGCTCTGCCCAAACCATCTGTGGATGGAAAAGCACCACTTGCTACTGGAGAGGAGGAGGATGATGAAGTCCCAGAGCTCGTGGAGAATTTCGATGAGGCTTCCACGAATGAGGCAAACTGAATCGAGTCAACTTCTGAAAGGGATAAACTTGACGATATTACTGGGAGCCACTATTTTATATTATGACTGCTTTTAAAAATTCTGTTTTGTGTATGGATCTGATAAAATCTAGATCTCTAATGGGGCAGACACCTGACTAGTCTAAGGAGACGGACTGAAGCTCTGCCCAAACCATCTGTGGATGGAAAAGCACCACTTGCTACTGGAGAGGAGGAGGATGATGAAGTCCCAGAGCTCGTGGAGAATTTCGATGAGGCTTCCACGAATGAGGCAAACTGAATCGAGTCAACTTCTGAAAGGGATAAACTTGACGATATTACTGGGAGCCACTATTTTATATTATGACTGCTTTTAAAAATTCTGTTTTGTGTATGGATCTGATAAAATCTAGATCTCTAATGGGGCAGACACCTGACTAGTCTAAGGAGACGGACTGAAGCTCTGCCCAAACCATCTGTGGATGGAAAAGCACCACTTGCTACTGGAGAGGAGGAGGATGATGAAGTCCCAGAGCTCGTGGAGAATTTCGATGAGGCTTCCACGAATGAGGCAAACTGAATCGAGTCAACTTCTGAAAGGGATAAACTTGACGATATTACTGGGAGCCACTATTTTATATTATGACTGCTTTTAAAAATTCTGTTTTGTGTATGGATCTGATAAAATCTAGATCTCTAATGGGGCAGACACCTGACTAGTCTAAGGAGACGGACTGAAGCTCTGCCCAAACCATCTGTGGATGGAAAAGCACCACTTGCTACTGGAGAGGAGGAGGATGATGAAGTCCCAGAGCTCGTGGAGAATTTCGATGAGGCTTCCACGAATGAGGCAAACTGAATCGAGTCAACTTCTGAAAGGGATAAACTTGACGATATTACTGGGAGCCACTATTTTATATTATGACTGCTTTTAAAAATTCTGTTTTGTGTATGGATCTGATAAAATCTAGATCTCTAATGGGGCAGACACCTGACTAGTCTAAGGAGACGGACTGAAGCTCTGCCCAAACCATCTGTGGATGGAAAAGCACCACTTGCTACTGGAGAGGAGGAGGATGATGAAGTCCCAGAGCTCGTGGAGAATTTCGATGAGGCTTCCACGAATGAGGCAAACTGAATCGAGTCAACTTCTGAAAGGGATAAACTTGACGATATTACTGGGAGCCACTATTTTATATTATGACTGCTTTTAAAAATTCTGTTTTGTGTATGGATCTGATAAAATCTAGATCTCTAATGGGGCAGACACCTGACTAGTCTAAGGAGACGGACTGAAGCTCTGCCCAAACCATCTGTGGATGGAAAAGCACCACTTGCTACTGGAGAGGAGGAGGATGATGAAGTCCCAGAGCTCGTGGAGAATTTCGATGAGGCTTCCACGAATGAGGCAAACTGAATCGAGTCAACTTCTGAAAGGGATAAACTTGACGATATTACTGGGAGCCACTATTTTATATTATGACTGCTTTTAAAAATTCTGTTTTGTGTATGGATCTGATAAAATCTAGATCTCTAATGGGGCAGACACCTGACTAGTCTAAGGAGACGGACTGAAGCTCTGCCCAAACCATCTGTGGATGGAAAAGCACCACTTGCTACTGGAGAGGAGGAGGATGATGAAGTCCCAGAGCTCGTGGAGAATTTCGATGAGGCTTCCACGAATGAGGCAAACTGAATCGAGTCAACTTCTGAAAGGGATAAACTTGACGATATTACTGGGAGCCACTATTTTATATTATGACTGCTTTTAAAAATTCTGTTTTGTGTATGGATCTGATAAAATCTAGATCTCTAATGGGGCAGACACCTGACTAGTCTAAGGAGACGGACTGAAGCTCTGCCCAAACCATCTGTGGATGGAAAAGCACCACTTGCTACTGGAGAGGAGGAGGATGATGAAGTCCCAGAGCTCGTGGAGAATTTCGATGAGGCTTCCACGAATGAGGCAAACTGAATCGAGTCAACTTCTGAAAGGGATAAACTTGACGATATTACTGGGAGCCACTATTTTATATTATGACTGCTTTTAAAAATTCTGTTTTGTGTATGGATCTGATAAAATCTAGATCTCTAATGGGGCAGACACCTGACTAGTCTAAGGAGACGGACTGAAGCTCTGCCCAAACCATCTGTGGATGGAAAAGCACCACTTGCTACTGGAGAGGATGATGATGATGAAGTTCCAGAGCTCGTGGAGAATTTCGATGAGGCTTCCAAGAATGAGGCAAACTGAATCGAGTCAACTTCTGAAAGGGATAAACTTGACGATGTTACTGGGAGCCACTATTTTATATTATGACTGCTTTTAAAAATTCTGTTTTGTGTATGGATCTGATAAAATCTAGATCTCTAATATTTTTAAGCCAAAGTCCCTTGGGCACTGCAGCTCTTTTCAGTTTTTGCTTATACACAGTTCATTCTTTGCAGCTAATTAAGCTGAAGAAGCCTGGGAATAAAGTTTGCGATAAAGGTTAATAAAGTTCCTTGCCTAGCCTAGTTAAAAAAAAAAAAAGAAAAGAAAAGAAAAGAAGAGAAACACACATGCAGAAGTGTTCTTTTTCATATATTCAGGAAAGACAGCATACAAACAAAATTTTAAGACATTACTAGCATCATAAAATGGTGATTGAGAGTTAAGCAAATAAAGGACAAGGAAGGAAAGAAAGCAGTTGACTTTCCAAATGAGTTAAGTCAGAGTTGTTCGAAGTGTGTTCCAAGGAACTTCAGTCTGGTAAGACAGCACTGCATGAAGAAAGGCGTGTGAGGTTGGAGACATGGAGCCCATCTTGGAAAGCCCACAGTGCACATGGGAACGGTCTTAGAAACCTGGCAGTTTCTGAAGACACACACTCACTCAGCAGAACACTGAGAAACACCAAGCAACATCGACGTCATCAAGTACCTCACGTGTGAGTGCACACATGTGTGAATTCCTTTGCTTCTCCAATAGGAAACTTGTCTTAATTTCCTTTCGTGTGCTGTAATTTGCATCCTGGATTGAGCTTTTCTATCCTGATTATGGTGAGCTGCGACTGTCTTGCTGCCTGGAAATCCTCCTTAGATTCTATTACTTAAATGCTCCATTGGTTAGTGGCTTTTTTTGAAACCCAGTCTGTTTTGGCATGCTCTTCCATTCTTTCCCCTTAAATAAACATCTTGTCCTTGGACTCTGT
>NW_006160004.1:1532334-1538771 GCF_000334495.1 Tupaia belangeri chinensis
AGAAGAAGTCACTGAGGGGTGATGGCACCCCTGCCCAGCTGGCTCTCCTGCCCACGGTGTGACAAATCTACACACACTCACCTGCTGCTTCCATCGTCATGGGTCGCCATGAAGAGCAGAGATTTTGGAGGAGCATTCTGAATAAACTGTGTCATCGGTCCTGAGTTGTCTGTTGGATCAATGCAAGTTAGCATTGGGATCTTGGCTGTCAACTGTAAATTCTGCCTGGATGTGGGGTCTCCCCTACATTCAGCCTTCATGATCACCCTGAATCCTCCATGCTGACAGCTCGCCTCTCAGCCACACAAATGGAGCTTGGGCTCCCTTCTCGTGTATAATTACCCAGGCCCAGGGAGACCAACTGAGGTGAGCAGAGCAGCAGGAAAGGAAGGGGCTTTGCAGAAAACTTGCAAGAGGTATTCAGGGTTATCATGAAAAGGGTCATGATACAGGGCTTTCTGAATCACTTTAGAAATCAGATCCTAAAGATTCTATTAGCTAAATTCACGACAACAGCAGTGCAGGTGGAGCCTTCTCTGCAACACTGACACAGTGTGACCATCCCAGAGCAGAGCAGCCTCGTGGATGCACTGCCGTGAAGAATGGGGCCACCTATTGAACTTAACACAAGGAATATAGAGCACCCCAGATGTGGGCAAGTCTTTGCTATGAGACTTAGCTATGCTTTATAGGAAGAAAATACACCTTAACCTCAAATCCCATTATTTACCATGGCAGCTTCTAATTCACTCCTGCTTAGGTTAACTGCAGAGTAAAAATGTGTAAGTCCTGTTGGGCGGATGCGGGCATTTTCTATTATTCTTCATTACCTTTATAAAGACTTGTTCTCAATAACTCTCCATGTCACATAAAAATAAGAGGGACTGGTATATGCTGTCCAGCAACTGCAGTCAAGATTTGGTGCCCAGAATGGTTGACTGCTGAAGGATAAGGGGCATGTGTGTGAGGAGGAGGACACCACAGTCCAGAAATAACTATGACGGCTACGTAACGTTGTTGATTCAGGTCTGGGTGCTGATTATATCATATTACATATATTTGATTAAAAGAGACATTTCTCTTTCCAATTATCTAACGAGAGTACAGGAGGAAAAGCCCGAAGCAAAGTGTAATCAGAGAAAAAGTATTTCTAAATACCTTCAAACTTCATTACATGAACTCAAGCATATTGGGTTGTCAGAAAAGTCATGACTTTTTTTTTAACGTTTTCCTATGCAAAAATGTGTCTTTACTTTTCTGACAACACAATAGCTTGAGGGGGTTTCTATAAAACTGTGCCAGAAAACTCACGTGAGCTGCTGCCAATAGCAAAAGAAAAAACTGTTAACATTTTTGCTTGTTTTTAATCTTAATTTTATGTTTATGATCTAGTTTAATTTTAATAGGAAAAGAGTTTTCTTACCACCTTCATACATATCAAAGTACTGTGTTGCTATCACTTTCCCAGTTAAATCTGAAAATAAAAGAAGGTTTTGTTATTGTTTTGTTTTGTTTTTTAAAAAAAGTTCACAGGAACCAAAGTGTATCTGCAGCACCAGAGCCTGGGACATGGCGTTCCTCTTCTGTCTCCAGGAAGACAATGATGTATGACTTGGCTGAGAGGGGAGTGTCACCAGTGCGAGGTCAGAAGGAACAGGACCTGGTAGTTGTCAAGAACTTTCTTCCACTTTCCTCTGGGTTAGATTAGATCTTGACACCCACTTCTATCAAAGAAGCACCTGGCCCCAACCACAGCCCTTTCTACTTGTCTCAGGATCACCACTGGGAGCAATGGTCTTCTCCTCAGTCCCGCAGTATGGAACCAGGCTTCTGGCCCACTCATTGGGACACCACAGAAGACTCCCTTCCCAGACTTGCTATGGTTCTCATTGTCATGGACCTCCCGATGGCAATCACGACAAGGCTGTTTTTCTAGGCCTAGGAGGAGGCCAAGTTTTGCTTCCTCGAGACCAGTGGCCTTAACACACAGAGGTGGGAATGGCCAGTGGTGTCTCTATCTACTCAGTCCTTGGAAACTGGCAACAGAGGTGAGTTTCCGACCCTGGCCACAGTCTGTGTCCCCATGGCCTACTTGGCTGGTCTTAACTCTGCCTTCTACCTGTCCTTTGTGTTCTGTGCAGTCTATTTATACTTGGTTTTCAGTTGTTTATTTGTTGTTGTTGAAACCACAATTACCTATAAAGTGAGGCTTGTAGAAGTGATTAAATATATCATCTTAAAATATGTGTCAGCAGGTGGCATGGAGGTTAAGGTACTGGATCTCACATGGCTGACTGCACGATTCAAGTCCCCGATCCAGTGGCTTGAAAATCATGCCAGGTGCATGTGCGTGCGTGTCCCAAATCCTGAGAAGACTGGAGGAGAAGAGATTTCAGTGTGGCCTTCTCCCCAGGGGGTGATTGCTCACTCCTCCCTCCCTCATGAGAAAATATACTTTATGACAAGAATTAAAAAAAAAAAAAAGTAGTTTTGAAAATCTTGTAAGAGCTTTTAGAGAAGTTTTAAAGGAAACATTTAATAACTTACAGTTAACGATGGCAATGTTTATTCCTCTGGCAACATTTCCAATCTTTTCTCCTATAAGCCTGAAAAGTAACAACACATTAGTCAAAGAAGTCCTTTCTTTTTTTTTTTTGAGAGATTTTCACTGTAGGGCGCGTGCGCTCGCCAGACAGACAGAGACATAGAGACAGAAAGCGAGAAATCACCCCCAGGGGGGATGGTCACGCTGCAATCCCTTCTCCTCCATTCTCCTCTCGGGATCTTGGGCACGCACGCACACGCGCCTGGCGTGAGTTTTAAGCCACCGGGTCCGGGACGTGAACCATGGTCGACTACGTGGGAGTCCAGCGACATAGCCATTACACTAACTGCTGGTTCCCAAGAAGTCCTTTCTTACCAAAAGAAAAGTAAGCAAGAAATGACCTTGCTCCATGGGTATTCCCTCAGCAGCCTCTGTTTTTGTCACTTTACATTTCTTCGCAAATATGCACTTGGGGCAGCTCACTAGAAAGTTAACCCAACACTCATGCCACACGAGTTATTCCCAAGTTTCCACAGAAACTTCCAGGTGTTTCTTAGGGCACTTGGAAACCACATTTAGAATCTTATATTTTAGATAAATGGCAAGGGAGAGGGAAAACTAACATTTCTTTAGCTTAGGTTCTTTACAAACGTTCTTCACTGACTCCTCCATCAGTTCATGAGCATTTGTTTTTTCATTTCATGAATATGAAGTGTAAGAGGTGAGCCAATAGGAGACAGACATGGCCCAAGTCTGAAGCCCCCAACTTCTGTATCTCCTCCCTGCTCAGAGCACTGACAGAAGCTTTGTCGACTCCTGGCAATCATTTCATGCAACCACCAAACTGAATCCAACGTATCTCCTTCCATAAGCACCTTATATTGTATCACGTAATTTTCACTTTTAAATTGGAGAGCAGGAAATGTCAGGCTCAAGGGGATTGTGCCCTAAAACCGAGAAGACTGAATAGTTTTCCTAGAGGTGGTGATTATTAATAAAGACCATGGGAACTGTGTATGTTTTGTGTGCAAATACCCTTTGTCAAGTTTTAGAACTAATGATATGTTAGCCTCACTGGAAAAAAAATTTAAAGGCTTTCCTCCTTTTTACATGCTTTGAAATAGTGAACACAGCACTGTAATAGTCTTCATTTGATGTGTTTACTTAAGTTTCCCTATAAGCCTTTTATGCTTAGTGCTTTTTGACAATTCAAGAGAATATGCCATATGAGTTTTAAAAGAAGCAAAAGGAAATTTCCATTTATGATCATGGAAAAGTGAGTAATCTGAATTAACTCCCCAGTAGAGAAAAACAGAATTCATGGATAAAAAATGTTTTTTTTTTTTTTTTTTTTTTTTTTTTTTTAAGATTTGCTTAAATGCACTAGAGATCTGATAAGTAGTAAATAATTTCCCAGGTCAAGATCTGGGAGAAGGGAGCCAGCAGGTGGGATGGTGGTTAAGGCACTGAACTCCCACATAGCTGACTACAGGTTTTTTTTGTTTTTTTTTTTTTTTTAGAGATTTTCACTGTAGGGCGCGGGCGCTCGCCAGACAGACAGAGAGAGACATAGAGACAGAAAGTGAGAAATCACCCCCAGGGGGGATGGTCACGCCACAATCCCTTCTCCTCCATTCTCCTCTCGGGATCTTGGGCACGCACGCACACGCGCCCGGCGTGAGTTTTAAGCCACTGGGTCTGGGACACGAACCGCGGTCGACTACGTGGGAGTCCAGTGACATAGCCATTACGCTAACTGCTGGTTCCCATGGCTGACTACAGTTTAAGTCTGGGACCTGGCGCTTGTTTTCTCACTTGCGGCCAGCAGGTGGTGTCCTAGTTAAGGCAGTGGACTCCCACATGGCCAACTACAGTTCAGGTCCTGGACTTGGTGGCTTGCTTTCTCACTTTCCTTCTCTCTCCCTCTCATCAAATTAAATACTAATAATAGGGGCTAGCAGGGGATGTGGTGGTTAAAGCAGCTGGACTCCCACACAGCTGACCGTGTTTCAAGTTTCAGACCCAGCGGCTTGAAACTCACGCCAGGTGCATGTGTGTGTGTGCCCAAGATTCCAAGAGAAGAACCGAGAGAAGGGACTGTGGCATAGTCATCCCTCGGGAGGGTGATTTCTTGCTTTCTGCCTCTCATGCTCTCTGGAGAGCTGAAGCACCCTAAAGTAAAAATCTCTCTCTCTGGGGAAAAAAAAAAAGGGACCCAACACTCAGTGAAAAGCCAGAATCCATGTGCATCTGAGGTGGGACTAGCTCTGCCCCTTTAACAAGAAAGCCTCTGCCCCAAACCCCTCCTTCTGGCTCAACACCCAGCAAAAGGTCAGGTAGGGTGGTCTCTGTCTTCTTTCTGTCTTCTCTCTCTCCCTCTCCCTTTCTCTTGAAAATTTTCTCTCATATATATATATATATGTGTGTGTTGTGTTTCATTTTGTTTTGTTTTGTTTTTAAATCTGTAGGTACTGTCTCTTGTCTCCTTTCTCTTGCTATTTCAGAATCCATGTGCATCTGAGGTGGGACTAGCCCTGCCTCTTTCAGCATGCCACACAGGTCTCAATTTTTTGCCTTTAAAAAAAATTTTTTTTTCCCCTTTTCATTGTTTGTTTTGTTGTAGAAAACCAGATGCCAAGGAAAGGAAAACAGAACCCAGGGATATAAGAGAACTGTTTATTATGCCAGTGGGCATGGAGGAGTTAACACTCTGAATTTCCAGCCCCGACTGAGAGTTAGATACAGGCTTTTATAGGCATATTTGGGGGGGGGGTGTTCAACACGCTTGGAGTATCTTACCAGGGAGAGGGCTCAGTGTCTGCCCTAATACAGAGCTGGCAGAGAAGCAGGGAATCCAACCTGCTCAAGGCCTCCAGTCGCTGAACAATTCAGGGGAGGGGCAGCTAGCTCATGGGGAACAGACAGCCCAGGCAGCTATCAGCCTCGGGTGCTTCAAGGTTGCTTCCAAGTTCCTCCATATCAGAACAGAAGGTTCTGATTATCAGCTTTGGGTTGCTCCACATCACATTATTTGTTTATCTTTTCCTTTGTTTCCTTTCTTTTATCTGACTTTCTCACCTTGCTTCTCACCTTCCACACATTGAATGTCTAGGCAGGTCTAGGTGTACAGTAGCGAAACATCTGAATACTTTAAACCCCGCAGCTCAGCCCAGGTGCTCCTATTCCCTTGAAACTGGGAGGCCTTTGTAATGTCCAGTTCTACTGACAAAAGTGCAGGTTGCTTGGTCAGAAGCAGGGAAATGGAACTGCAGAAAAGTTGCAGGCCATCTCTTTCCGCACGCCTCTAACACTCAGAATCAACTCTAAGAAGGTAGGAAGTAACATATGATCCACCAGATGACCAGAGACCACCACTGCAGAGGCACAAGAAATATGGGAAATCAAGAAAATATCTCTCCGTCAAGGGTAAAGAACAGCCTTTCATCATCCACAGACAGTACAATGGAACTCATGAACATGTCAGATAAAGAATTTAGGATATTCATAGTGACAAAGCTAACAGACATGCAAGAGATGAGAGACAACAAAAAGAAGAGACAACAAGTTCCAGGAGGTGAAAGAGGAAATATACACTATAAAAAAAAATCAAACGGAATTGTTAGAGATGAAGGCTGTAATACAAGAAATCAAAACATCCCTTGAAAGTATTAAAAGCAGATTAGATCATGCAGAAGATCGAATCTCAGATGTAAAAGACAGACTTTCTGACCTAGAAAATTTCACCAAAAAGACTGACAAAATAACCTCTAAAAATGAGAATAATATACAAGTAATACTAGATACCATTAGATGCTCAAACATCTGGATAATTGGTATCCCAAAAGGTGAAGAAACTAATCAGGGCATTGATAATCTATTCCATGAAATCCTG
>NW_006160004.1:1539042-1551421 GCF_000334495.1 Tupaia belangeri chinensis
AGAGATTACATGAGACTACTGGTGAAATAGAATTCTATGACTTTTTTCTGAAACATTACTGATTTTCTTCTATGCTTTGTCTTCTGGATTAAAGGATTTTTGTTTTCTTTTGAGTTGTTGGGTTTAGTAATTTGTTAAAAAAAGAATTTTAAAAATTGAAACATAAACTCTTTTTCTTCCCTGACCCCTTTGCAATTGGAAAATATTTGCGGGCATTCTTATTTTGTTGCAAAAGGGTTATTTGCATAAGTTCAATAATACAGTAGTTTCTGTTGTCTTGCATCAGAAATTGAATTCTTATGGGGCTTTGTGTAAATAACAGACCAAACTGAGATTAACCTATTTTTAATTTTTTTTTGCAAAAAATTTAGTTTATATCCCTCTTTAGTAAAAGGGGAAATGGAGAGAGAAAAAAATTGTTTCAGGAAAAAAATTACAGTGCACTTGTCACTAGATTCTAGCTTTGTCCATACTTTAAGATCATTTATAAAAAAACAGGTAAAAGAATGCTTCACTGACAAAAAATGAGAAGCTATTTGCTGATGATAATGTATATGGTAATATCATTGTCTTGACTGACATGAATGGTATTAGTGTTGGAAAAAGAAATGTATACTATAAAGATGTGATAAAATATAAATTAAAATAATTCATTAATAATACATAAATAGTTAAAATAATATTAAAAAGGGAAAAAACCACCCCCCCAAAAAAAACTAGTAATAATAAAATAAATAATTCTCCAAGAGAAAAAATATGGGAGAAGACAAATTTCCATGTGGTAAGCCCAAACTTTAAAGTATTTTTACCCTAGGAGCATTTGCTGATTCCAGAAAAGAGCAAGAGCATTTGCTTAGGGAGGTGAGTGGAACTTTTTTTTAAAATTTTTTTTAGAGAGAGAGATTTTTGCTATAGGGCATGTGCACTCACCAGAGAGACAGAGAGAGCTAGAGATACAGATAGCGAGTGAGAAATCACCCCCAGACCAGATGGCCATGGTACAGTCCCTTTTCCTCCATTCTCCTCTTGAGATCTTGGGCATGTAGGCACATGCGCCTGGCATGCATTCTAAGCCACTGGGTCTGGGACTCGAACAGTGAGTGACAGCATGGGAGTCCAGTGACGTAACCATTATGCCATCTGCTGGTCCCGGTGAGTGGCACTTCTGACAACCATGTGAGGCCATGGAGACAAAAGCTGGCAGACACGGTGAGGGCGATGTTAAATCCCCTACAGCTTGTTTGAGTCGGGATTATAAAATGTTGAGTTCTGAAAGTGAGAGTGAACCAGAAATAAAGTAGAGCTGATATGAGCTTCAGCCCAGTTTTAAGTCAACTGGGTGGCCCAGGAAAAGCTCTAATCTTTAAAATTTAAATTTATTCAGGTCAACCTGTTCTGCTAATGGTTCCAGTTCCCCAGTAGAACAAAGAATAAGCCACAGAAGATAATATCACCCTATGCCTCAATTAAAAAGTAAATAAAAGAAAAAAATTGGATTTAATATACTGTCTGGCACGCTGTCAAATGTAACCTGACACATGAGGGAAAAAGCTAACATAAATACCAATCGATGGAACCAGCAGAAACCAGTAGATAAGAATGATAGATGCACAGGGACTCTAAATAGTAGAGGTATCTAGCACGACTTCAAAATATACACTTAATATATTTGATAAATGATACATAAAATTTCAGAACTGTAAATTATAAAAATTGACATGCTAATTTCAAGAACAACCAAACTGAAATTAAAAATAAATAGTAAAACAACCTAAAATCAGTAGCCAACGGACAGATTTAACATCAGATTAGGCACAGTAGAAAAGAGAATTAGTGCACTGCAAAACAGCTCTGTCCGCAGCGAAGGACAGACACAGCACAGCTACAGTGAGATGGAGAGGAGCACAGCCCTGAGATAATACAGCAGAAGGACATCTGCCACGTCAGTCACAGCTTATCAGGAGTTTCAACCAGACTCCCTGCTCCTGTGCTGGGATGGGATGCTAGGTCAACAGGCTAACTCCAACTGGGGCGATCAAACTGGTAGGAGAGGCCATCCGTATATGGGTGATCATACTTTCCAAATTCACACTGGGTCTGCATGATTAGGTAATTAAATTCCTCACCTGAGAGAGATGAGCAACACAGAAAAAAAGCCCACTAAGTCAAATAATATTTGCTAAGTAGTCATTCCCAAATCTCACAATAAAACTAACATGATCAGTGCAGTTGTCTTTCTCTGGTGGCTGCCCACCCGCACGCCTTTGTGGCCTGGAGGCGTATTTCTTTTCTATTACAAACTTTTACTTTCCTATTAAAACTTCTCTTTTCCTACTTTACACATGTTTGCAGTTTTTCATTCTGTGTCTTAGCAGGTCTCTAATCTTAGAGATCTGGACCCAAAGAACTGAAGGTTTTACATAATGCAGCTTAACTCCCTGTTCCATGAACAAAAGGATAAAAAAAATTACAAATACAAAATAGTGCTTACTCTTTATGGCCAGTGACATTAGCTAGCATTCGCTCTACTCTCTAATGGGAAAGCAGCAGACAATATGAGACTGAACTGTATTTGCCTCTATTTCCAACAGACAGAAAACTTTCATTAGTCCTTTTCTTTTTTTAAAAAAAAGTTAATATGAAATTATACAAAAAAAAAATGTAACTGGGGCCAACTGGTGGCCTGGTGATTAAGGGTTGTACTCTCACATGGACAACTAGGGTTCAAGTCCTGGATTTGGTGGCTTGCTTTCTCCATTTCCCTTTCTCTCTCATTCTCTCTCTCATTCTCTCTCTCTGGTCTAATTAAAAATGAATAATAATAACGAATAAAAATGAAATAAATAAATAATTCTTTAAAAAAAAGGAAAATAAACTTAAAAGGAACCTGAACTTTCGGAACATAGCTGGAACAATCCACAGCAATGGTAGTAGAAGAGATTTAATTTTTGGACCAGCAGATGGCATAATGGTTATGTCACTGGACTCCCGTGTAGTTGACCATAGTTGGAGTACTGGACCTGGTGGCTTAAAACTTATTCTGGGTGCGTGTGTGTGTGTGTGTGTGTGTGTGTGTTTACACATGTTTGCAGTTTTTCATTCTGTGTCTTAGCAGGTCTCTAATCTTAGAGATCTGGACCCAAAGAACTGAAGGTTTTACATAATGCAGCTTAACTCCCTGTTCCATGAACAAAAGGATAAAAAAAATTACAAATACAAAATAGTGCTTACTCTTTATGGCCAGTGACATTAGCTAGCATTCGCTCTACTCTCTAATGGGAAAGCAGCAGACAATATGAGACTGAACTGTATTTGCCTCTATTTCCAACAGACAGAAAACTTTCATTAGTCCTTTTCTTTTTTTAAAAAAAAGTTAATATGAAATTATACAAAAAAAAAATGTAACTGGGGCCAACTGGTGGCCTGGTGATTAAGGGTTGTACTCTCACATGGACAACTAGGGTTCAAGTCCTGGATTTGGTGGCTTGCTTTCTCCATTTCCCTTTCTCTCTCATTCTCTCTCTCATTCTCTCTCTCTGGTCTAATTAAAAATGAATAATAATAACGAATAAAAATGAAATAAATAAATAATTCTTTAAAAAAAAGGAAAATAAACTTAAAAGGAACCTGAACTTTCGGAACATAGCTGGAACAATCCACAGCAATGGTAGTAGAAGAGATTTAATTTTTGGACCAGCAGATGGCATAATGGTTATGTCACTGGACTCCCGTGTAGTTGACCATAGTTGGAGTACTGGACCTGGTGGCTTAAAACTTATTCTGGGTGCGTGTGTGTGTGTGTGTGTGTGTGTGTGTCTGTGTGTGTGTACCCAAAATCCCAAGAGGGGAATGGTGGAGAAGGGACTGTGGTATGGCCAAGCCCCCAGGGGTGTGATTTCTCACTTTCTGTCTCTCTGTCTCTGTCTATCCAGCAAGCATGCATGCCTTATAGCAAAAATCTCTCCAAAAAACCCCAAAAAACAAAAAAGAAGAAGAAATTGAATTTAGTTGATTTACTTTGGTTAATGGCTGTTTTCTAGTCTCATAGTGAGGGAAGCTGAACATTTTTTCAAAGGAATCAAGAAGCACTGGAGGTTTGATTCTTGCAGCAGGAACATGACATACCAAGGATTGGGGCTCTTCACACTATCCTGTATCTGAGAAGGAAACAATTTTGAAGGACATACAATGTCAAATCATAAGTGTGACAAAACTGACAAGCGGAAAGCTTATACACTCAAATGAGAGCAGTATGTTTGTCTCTAAGAGATGTTTCATTTTGAAGACACTGGCACCATCCTCTTGCTGAAAGCACTAATGTCTCTGTTGAAACTTGCTAGATATTATAGTGGGTTTGATTCAAGTCAAAGTTGTCCCCCCCCCACTAGGTTTTTGACATAGGGTGTGTGTGCTCGCCAGAGAAGAAAGAGACAGAGAGAGGTAAAGTGATAAATCACCCCTTAGGGAGATGGCCACACCACAATGCCTTCTTCTTCATTCTCCTCTCAGGATTTTGGGCACATACACACATGTGTCTGGCACAATACTCAAACCACTGGGTCCAGGACTTGAACTGCAGTTGGCCATGTGAGAATACGGCTGCCCTAACCACCATGCCTGCTGGCCCTGAAGCTTCTTTTATTCTCATCAAAATTTCCTAAAGCCTTCCTGCCAAGGGTACCTACACTGGAATTTCCAGGAAGAGACAGAGTTTCTTAATGCAATTTTCCCAAACGGAGCAGCAAATTATATGGTATGTATGAATTCTGACTGTTGGTAATAAGTCAGTCAGCTTGAACCCTGGAGATTTTGCTGAGTGAGCATGACTCAGCAGTTATGGATCAGTTTTCCATGGAAGAGGGTGTTACTGCAAGGATGGCACTTATGAGAGTGGAATTTGTGACCTGACACCAGGTTCTGTCATTGATGCCACACTGCTCAATAATTGTGGGTATTCAATAAACAAAATGAATTTATTTTAAATATACTGGACTATTCACATCCCTCCAAAATCAGAATATTTTTATGTTAGCTTTAAAACAAACCTAAGTCAGAACTATCTATTTTATGTTAGCTGTGAAACAAACTTAAGTCAGACCTGATCAGGAAAGCTGTGGAAGTCTTCAAGCCAGAAAAATTTGTGACCATCTTGTTTGTTAATTAGAGTTTTAAATATCTTACAGTGCTTTCTTCACCCCAGAAGGTGGAAGATTTTAACCATCTTTTTTCTTTTTCTTGAGAGAGAGATTTTGGCTGTAGGAGTGCGTGTGCTTGCCAGAGAGATAGAGAATGTCAGAGAAACAGAAAGCAAGAAATCACCCCCCAGGGGGTATGGCCACACCACAATCCCTTCTCCTTCCTCCATTCTCCTCTCAGGATTTTGGGCATGCATGCACACATGCCCAGCGTGAGGATTTTTTTTTTTTAATTTTTTAATTTTTTTATTTTTTATTATCATCATAACCTTCTTTATATTACATTGGATTACATATAACTTTACAGTGTATTACATTGCTTTTTCAAAAGGGAATGCCATGCATGTCAGTCAGTACAGGGACACTAATCTCCCCGCTTCAACATTCAATATCTTTTCTGTTTTCCCCAATCATTATTATTATTATTATAATTATTCTTTTAAAACAGTCAATCGCTATTTCTCATTTTGCTTGTAAAAATACTTTGCCCATCATGAAATACTTCTCAGACCAATCCAGTTGAGAATACTATACATGTCATTATCAACAGTTAATAAGCCATATCTGTTTCTCACTAACGTCCTGCTTCTCTATTATTCACTTGCTATCTTTCTCTATCCTCTTCTCTTCACTTCCCCCATTCCACACTGTCCTATTCTCATTAAGTACCTTCACTGCTTTTATGTCCTCCAATGAGTTTTAAGCCTCTGGATCTGAGACTTGAACTGTGGTCGACTGCATGGGAGTCTGACAACGAAACTATTATGCCATCTGTTGGTCCTGGTTTTAAGCATCTTGATTGCCAGAGTGCTGTGTTCAATGATTACAACTTTGTTTTTACTAGTTTTGCTAAGAAATAGCAACAATAGCAGAGTCGATTAAGAAAAACGAAAAATCCAAAAGGAGAACACACATGGAAGGTGGTGGCTGCTTTCTAGAGGTTAATACTGGCTATGCTTTCCACAGCCAACACCTCACAGCTGCAGAAAGCCCTAAATGTGGGGACCAGCAGTTAGCATAATGGCTATGTCGCTGGACTCCCATGTAGTCGACCGCGGTTCGCGTCCCGGACCTGGTGGCTTAAAACTCATGCAGGGCGCGTGTGCGTGCGTGCCCAAGATCCTGAGAGGAGAATGGAGGAGAAGGGATTGCGGCGTAGTCATCCCCCCGGGGGGTGCTTTCTTGCTTTCTGTCTCTCTGTCTCTCTCTGTCTGTCTGGCGACGGCACGCGCCTTATAGCGAAAACCTCTCAAAAAAAAAAAAATCCCTAAATGTAATGACAGTGTAATTATTTTGAATTGTATGTATTATTATATCAAGGAATTAAATATCTGGCATGAATGCTCCCTTCTGCCCAGTGGTTTATGCACAGTGTAGTATTTCTCCAGGTATCATCCCAAATTCCCCACAGACAAGGTTTTTGTCCTCCCTCATTAGGTATTGGCCTCAGCCTAACCATCTGGAACTGTTCTTAAATATTGCTGCCAGAATTTCACATCCAGTTACCTTCACATTTTAGAACATATTAATGTTATTGAAAGCAATTTCTACTTCATACAAATGACTTTTTGCAATAGCAATTTAAGTTTTTCTTTCACGAGACTAGTCCTCTTAAGAAAATGATTCCAGTTATACTTCTGTGTATTCCTGCATTAACATTATTGCTCCTTGAGTTTGTAGTCCTTTAATTAACTGACTTCTCTCCTCACCATGGTGTCTCTCCCAGCTCCCAAACCAAAGCAATACACTTGTTACTATGGTTTTATATACTAATCTTACACCCCTGACAAGGAAATGCAGGATGGTTCCTGGACTTAATTTGCTTTTAAGAACATGGAAATTTGGCCTCATTTTTATTGACACGAGCTCTTTTTTTTTGCAAGATACTGACAAAAATAAACATCTCTGGTATTGATTAGCAGGAAACACTCTAGAGAATTGTAGATTAAGATTAGGGGGTAATGGCTGAACCATGTGGAAACCATAATGCTGTTCTGTGCTTCTCAGAAAACGAGATTAACTTCTAATGAGTACCATGCCTTTACTAATTTGCTAAGTAGTAGTATAAAAGGATTTTTATCACTAAGTTGATTAGCAGGGAGATTTAGCATAAAGGTTGTATTAGCTTCGATAAGTCAAGTAAGTTTAAATTGTTCACATTAACAGCTGTTTCCACGAATTAATAGCATACTTTAAACTTTGTTTCAAAGCAGAATCAATGTTTACCATTTGTGACTTAAAGGTCTTTGATTTTGTGATGCATGTGGGTTGTTCAGGCTTTATCTTTTCCTCTGACTATGGTGTTCCTTTCACCACAACATTGAAAAAACTCAAATGAATAACTTCCCAGAATAAGAATTGTCTAGGTTATTAAAATATAAACTACAAAGTGGAATATATAAGTAAATGTGATAACCAAAAATTAAAACTATTTTATGAAAAATGACTTAGAATATAGGCTTTGAAGAGTTGGGCACCTTTTATGCAAATTCTGTGGGATTTAAGCAAGTAACAACAGCAAGGCTGATGAAGTTAATTAAGTTTTGTATTCTCACAGTATTTTGTTTGATACTTTCTGGATTGATGCAGTGATGTTTTGCTCCTTCCATATTTATAAATGAAATACTTTTTTTAGAGCTTCTAAACACAAAATCTCAGTTTGAAATCAAGTAATTGGAACAGTTTTGATTTTTACTGTAAGCATGCTGTTTGAAAGTTGCATTGAGGAAGCTTTCGGTCAATGCTTTCAGCTTGATTCTGTAATGAGCAGAGCCCCTAATATACGGAGGTGTTCTTTTTTGAGGAACAATGCTTAAAGTGGATATTGTTCAACAATATCCTAGTAGATCTGATGACATTTGTTGACTTGAGGTCTGATTTTTTTCTAATAGATTTAAGAATTCTAATGTTGAAAACTTGCACAGATTTTTATGAAATGAAGTCTAGAAAAACGAAAAATATAGACTGAATAATAATCTAACTTAATCCTAGTCTGATGGTGGAGGGAAAGTTTTGGTGCCATAATTTATTCTGTCACTGTTGCTGGACTTAAATCAGCTGAAGTGTATTTCTATACAGCAATTTAAGCTTCAATAAAAGTTTGCTTAATTAAAAAAATACAAGATAGATTTTAGGCTACACAGAATATAGTAATAAAGTCCAACATGAGTTTTACTAAGAGTTTTAGAAGAGAAGTGAATGGGGCAGAAGATAAAATAGCAAAAAAACTGTCAAATGTGATGAAGGATTTTAATATGTATATATTCAAGAACCACTCCCCACCAAAAAAAAAAAGAGAGAGAGAAATAAGATAAAACAACAAGACACATCAGAGTTCAAATGCTAAAATATAAAGACAAAAAAAATCTTAAAGGCAACTAGAACAGGAAAGGGCAGTTACTTTTACAATAGCAACAAATACATTGTCAGTTGACTTCTCAAAAGAAACACTGGAAGCCAGAGACAATAGAATAATATAAAAAATAATAATGATCAAGATGGCCTGCAAAAAACATTCAAAAATAAAAATGAGATAAAATGAGGCCAGCAGATGGTGTAATGTTTACATCACTGGACTTGCACATAGTCAACGGCGGTTTGAGTCCTGGATCTGGAGACTTAAAACATACCAGGCGCATATGCATGTGTGCCTAAAATTCTGAGAGGAGAATGGAGGAAAAGGGATTGCAGCATGGCCATCCCCACTATGGGGTGGCTTCTTGCTTTCTGTCCCTCTGCCTCTCTCTGTCCTTATGGTGAGAACACTTGCCCTATAGCAAAAGTCTCTCTAAAAAAAAAAAAAAGAATGAGATAAAGATATTGAAGAGAAGGACCAGCAAATGGCATAATGGTTACATCTTTGGACTCCCACATAGTTGACCATGGTTTGAGTCCTGGACCTGGTAGCTTCAAACTCATGTTGGGCCTATGCATGTGCATACCCAAAATCCTGAGAGAAGAATGGAGGAGAAGGGATTGTGGCATGGCCATCCTCTCTGGGGGGCGATTCCTCACTTTCTGTCTCTCCCTGTCTCTCTGGCAAGTGTATGTGTCCTACAGCAAAAATTTCTCCTAAAAGAAAGATATTTAAGAGAAATATAAATTCCAAGAATTCACTAACAACAGACCACACAACAGCTTTTATTCTGTTACTTTTGCTGTTAAAAGCCTTATCCATGGGGCCGGCAGGTGGCATGGTGATTAAGGGTGTTGGACTCCCACGTGGTCAACGACGGCTTGAGTCCCAGACCTGACAGCTTGCTTTCTCACTTTATCTCTCTCTCTCACACTCTGATCAAATTAAAATAAATAAATAAATGAAGTTAAATAATTTTTTTAAAGCCTTATTTACAGTATAGCTTGTTATGTAGTCATGAGTCCGTCCAGAGTATCACCAAATTTGAAACTGGTTGTGAACCATCCCCAACCAAAGGGGTAAGATACAGATATGCATACACATGTGCAACAAGAGATGTAAGTAGCATTATTCATAGTATCATTACTCATAATGGTATCATGCTGGGATAACTCACCTGTCATTCAGTAGTAGAATGGATAAATAAATTATAGTATGAAAGATGTTCAAAAAGTTATTAGAAATGCATATTATAAAAAGAAATTGATGGATTTCAAATTTTTTTGCAACAAGATAAACTTGTACTTTAATTCCGTTCTCCATGAACTTTTTGGGGTACACTCATAAATTCATGCAATGTAAATTACATGGTAATGCAGATTCACAAATAACACCTTCACTCAACATCAAGAATAAATCTCACAAGTTTTATTTTTAGTGGAAAAAGCTAGATGTAAAAAAGCATATAGCTTATGATTTATGTAAATTTTACATGAAGTCAAAAATATATAAACAACAGTGTTTTGTTTTGTTTTATAAAAAAATGTATTTATTATCATTATTCTTCCATTTTGACCAGAGAAATATACAGAGAGAGAGAGAGAGAGAGAGAGAGAGAGAGAGAGAGAATGAGAAAGCAAGTTGCCAGGACTGGGACTCAAACCGTGGTCAACAGTGTGGAAATCCAATGTCTCAACCACCATGCCACCTGCTGGCCCCTAAACAACAATGTTTTGCAATGCACACTTAGGCAATAAAACTATTAAGAAATACAAGAAAATGAGCACCAAGAAAGACAGAACAGAAGTTACCATTGCGTTGTATTTGGGAAGGGGAACAAAGAAGGCTTGTGAGAAGGGGAACAAAGAAGGCTTGTGAAGTGCCAGTGATAGTCCATTTCTTAAACTGGATAGTGGTTACATAAGTGTTCACTTTGTTATAATTAACTACAAAGTAACATATTCACAGGGATATTAATTGTATTATTTGTAATACCAAAAAACTTCTAACATTAAAAATGCCCATCAATGCAGAACTAGTTGTATGAATTATGATATGTCCATGTTACAGAATAGTATGATCAACATAAGGGAATAAGGAAACTCTATATACTGATATGAAATGATCTCTATTAATTGCTAACTAAAGAAATTGAAGTAAAAAAAAACAAAACATCACAACAACAAAAACAAAGTAAAAAAAGTGTATTCAGTTTGCTGCCTTTTATTAAATAATATATGTATGTTTGTATGTATGTGCACATATGTACTTATGCATATGTATATACATAAGAACATATTCACATATATGCATACACAAATATACATATACACCCTCACATATATACTCATAGAAATTATGAATTTTATATATATATATATATGTTATAGCTTATTTTCTAACAAATATAAAGATAAATCAGAAATTGATTAAAAAAATATTGATGGAGCTATGAACAGGAGGTGGAGGAGATAATTGGAGGATATACACAAGATTCCTCTGAGAATTTTTTTTGATATAAAAGGATGATGTTGGAAACATCTAAACGCATAAGATATTCAACAATAACATTCAACCTGAATAAAAACTAAAAACACTTCTTTGAAAGTTTTATAAAATTCAGAGGTGAAGCCATCAGGGCCAGGACTTTTCTTTGTTAGAAGGTTATTTATTACTGATTCAATCTCCTGGCTTGTTATGGGCCTATTCAGACTTTTGATATCCTCCTGGCTCAATCATGGTAGATTATATGTGTCTAGGAATTTGTCCATCTCATCCAGATTGTCTTGTTTCTTGGCATATAGTTGCTCATAGTATCCTCTAATGCTGTTTTGTATTTCTACTTTGTTGTTATATTGTCTGCTTCATTGCAGATTTGATTCACCTGGTTCCTTTCTCTCTTCTTCTTAATAAGTCTTGCTAGTGGTGTATTGATTTTGCTTATCTTTTCAAAGAACCATCTTTTACTTTGATTTATTTTCTGTATAGTTCGTTTATTTTCTATTTCATCTATTTCTGCTCATATCTTTATTATTCCCTTTCTCCTGGAGTTTTTTGGATTTTTTTTTATTGTTGCTTTTCCATTTCCCTGAGACATGATGTTAGGTGATCCATTTGCCTTCTTTCCATCTTCTTCTTATGTGCACTAATTGCTATGAACTTCCCTCTTATGAGTGCTTTAGAAGTGTCCCAAAGATTATGGAAACTCGTGTCCTCATTGTCATGGGCTTCCATGAATCTTCTGATTTCAGTCTTTATTTCTTCAGTAGTTGTAGAGTCATTCAGGAGTAGGTTATTTAGTTTCCTTGTATATGAGTATTTTTTTAGGATTTCTCTTGAAATTAAACTCAAGTTTAATTCCATCATGATCAGAGAAGATGCTGGATATAGTTTCTATGCCTTTGAATCTGTAGAGGCTTGCTTTGTGCCCTATGATATGGTCAATCTTCAAAAAGATTCCATGTGGGGATGAGAAAAAAGTGTATCTCGTGGTTTTTGGATGGAAAGTTCTATACATGTCTGTTAAGTCCATTTGATTTATGGTATCATTTAGATCCTTTATCTCTTTATCTATTTTTTGTCTAGATGATCTGTCCAGAGGGGATAGTGCAGTGTTGAGGTCTCCAACAATTAGTGTATTGCAGCCTCTCTCTCCTTTTAGATCTAACAGTCTTTCCTTCACATATTTGGGTGTTCCTGTGTTAGGCGCATAGATATTTATAAGCATTATATCTTCTTGATCTATTGATCCTTTTTCTACAATATAGTGCCCTTAACTCCCATTCTGCTCAAGTTATTTCTAAAGATCCAAAAGGGTGAATCTTTCCCT
>NW_006160004.1:1553869-1567556 GCF_000334495.1 Tupaia belangeri chinensis
AAACCAAACACCTGGCTTTTGACAGAAAGTGGAAGAATATGGAAGATTCACTGCTGAGTGAAGCAAGCCAGGCTATGAAGGAGAAACACTGTATGACCCCACTTAATATATACCGAGTGTCTGCACTCTATAACTGAAACTCATTGACTGAAGGATATACAAACACAGTAAATGGGTATAAATACCAGATATAGTGTATGTGGAAGAGTAGGGCCTGAGAAAGGACATGTAGAAGAAAAATATGAAAGCAAAGCATTAATGAAACAAAGAAATGTGGTATTATCTGTTGAAGATATTTTATAGTTTTATCAAAGGACTAGGGAGAAATGTTCGCATATTGAAATATTCACTTTGTAAGCTAAATAATGTGATTGAATGTATAAAATAAAATGAAATTTAAAAATTTGAAAAAAGAAAAAAAGAAAAAGTAAAAAAAAGAAAAAGAAAAACTGAAAACAACAAAGAATTGAAAGCAAACTGAAAGAAATGAAACTGCGTAATTAATATGCAACATAACCCATGAAAAATAAGTATTTGATATTACTTTGGCCATAATACTCTGATTATACACCCTTAGTGGAATATTTAAAAAGATAAAAAAGAATGGCAAAGCAAATTTTAAACTTCACTCAGTAGTTGTATTGTTAGTAGTATTAGTATTGTAATTTGAAAGCAAACATTAATGGCACTAGGAACCAGAGATTTTCAGCATAAGGAAAAACAGTTAAATTATAAAATCAAAGAATGTAAGGGAGGAAATACTGTAATGTCAAATTTGAATTGCAAATACTAAGGTAAGCTTATTATTTGGCAAAAATGCGTTTCTTAGCTCTGTCTACTAAAAGTGTTTAGAAACCAACCCAGTGGCTGTGAACACGATGTCCAGATCTTAGTTTCAAAATACCATGTCTTATTAAGGAAACTGTTCTTTAGAGAAATAGGTGCTTTTTTAGGTCAAAACAAAGAAAAGACTTTGGTGAGCTTAGTTCTATAAATCAAAGAAACACTTAAAAAACAATGTAGCTAATTCAAGAAGAAACAGATAACTTGAGTAACTCTAATTAAATAAACTGAATTTACCTTGGTGAGATAAAAACCTACCTCACAAAGACATGAGATTTACTAGGGAACTACCCAAAACATTTAAAAAAGAAATAATATCAGTTCTACATAAATTCTACCAGAATTGAGGAGGTGGAACTTTTCAATAAACTCATTCTATGTGGACTGCAAAGACAAACTAAACTTGCTTTAATTCATGAGAGTTACGATCATAAAGCAAAACAAAACTGTCAGCTGAATTCTGGTATATTCTCATGACTTTGAAGGGCTTTGCATAGACATACATACTCAAAGTAAAGTATAAAATACAAGCTAAAGTTTGTTCTAACTGCTATCAAATCACACTGTAAAAGAGCTCAATATGTGACACATTCAACCATTAGACCCTTTCCCCAGTTATTGCAGTGTGACATTCTCATTTCCATCTGGACACATTCGGCCTTTGGCCTGAGAACAAGGACATGTGATTCTCTTCTTAGGGCAGACTTGCTGCTTGGTCAGCCTTAGAGAAGGGAAAAGAATCAAGCAGGCTAGCTATGCTTCTTCAAACACCGGTACTCACAGTTCATCCTCAAAGCAGATTTTGGCGTACTTGTCTCGGCCGCCACCACTGAGTAACCTGTAGGCGTAGCTGTTAGGGGGACATGGGGCCCAGTGGTCACATTTTTGCCTTTTGGGGACTGGGGCTGTAATGAATGAGAAGATAAGAGTTAGTATCACAAAATTATTTATTAGATGAACCTGCTGCTTGACTGTGAGCTCCAGCAATTCTATTCTAACACTTCATACAACAACTCTGAATGAGAGTGGGGAAAAACCTGAGTGGAGAAAGGTTTCTAAATTCCATTAGGATCCCTGGGAATTCCCCTAAAGATACAAAATTAATCTTACTCAAAGATATGTTGAATAGGCATAACCATTTCAAAAGGGCTGGGCATCACTGCCCAGGGCTGTCCATCATAACTGACATTCTTAGTGTGTAGTGCATACTTGCATTAGAAAAGAAGAAAGATTATGGGGTCTAAAGAGTGTAGTGAATAATGAAAACTGACCATGGAGCATCTATACAGCTCATGTACTAATATAGCCTTAGATAGCTTAAACACACACACACACCCCCCACATACAATACACACACCACACATACTACACATACACATACACTCTACACATATACACAACACACACACACACTTCATAACTCACACCACACTATACACCTGATCAAGAACTGCTCTGAGCACTCTGACCATGCTGATCTGCTCTCCTTTAACTTGAGAACGAATAACAATCTCTTCTGCTTCTGATGCTATGATGTGAGAACTGGCAGCCACTGGGATGTCCCTCCTAGCACCCTCATTTCACAGAGGTCAGGAATTTGGGCAGATTGGAGTGCCAGGCTGAGGCTGGGGGACGAGCTGCCCATTGCCCCTGGTCACTCCTGGTATTCTTATTTCCCATGCTTGTCACAAGCGTCTACTGCATCACCACTATGTGCATATCCCTGTTCAGTTTATGAAGTATCTGTCACCCATAGGAGCCACAGAGATGTGCTTGGTTCAAATTTAGATCCCTAATCTTCAGGAAAAAATTCAGAAATCATTCTTTCCCCCTTCAAATTTGACTGGGAGGTTTGTGTTCTATTTTATAGGTTACTGTTCAAAGACCCCACAAAATTTATTTCTTTCATTGTAGGAATGAACTAAGTGTGCTTAGTTACTATGTAATTACTACATACAGTCAATAAATGGTGAAGTATACATAAGATATCATCAGTAAGAGATCAAGTATAACACTACAGAAAACCATCTAATAAAGAGAGACGAGAAGACAGGAACAAAGGATTAACAAAACAACCAGAAAACAGCGATGAAAATGTCTGTAAATCCTTACTGATCAATAATTATACTTAATATAAGTTGCTTAAATTTTCAAATTGAAAACATGGAATGGCTAATGGATTTTTATAAAGACCTAGCTATATACTGCCTACAAGAAATTCACTTCATCTTTAAGAAAACACATAAATTAAAATTTAGAAGGTGGAAAATATTCTATGCAAATGAAAACCAAAATAGAGCAGGGGCAGTCCTACATATATAATAAAAAAAGACTTTAACTCAGAAACTGTAAAAAGAGACAAAGAAGGTCATTATCTAAAGATAAAGCAGTAAATTCATCCAGATAATATGTCGATTATAAATACATATGCACTCAACAACAGAGAACTAAATAGATAGAGCAAAGAAAGATCTGAAGGGAGAGTCAGACTGCAATACAATAATAATTGTAGCGGACTTCAATATACCACTTTCAACAATTAATGGAACAGACAGAAAATCAAGAATCAATCAGTGAACTTTGTCTCAGTTCATGTTCATGTTGCTATAGAAAAATACCTTAGGGTAATTTATAAACAGTTTATAAAATTTATTTTCAGAAAATCAAGGTTTGTTTTCGGGTCAATGTTTACATGCTGGGCATACATTTGTGTGTTCATGATCTTTGCTGCTGGAAAGGCTCGAGGAGGATCATGGTATGAGACTCTTGAGGATGATCCTTCCCCTGTCTTTTCTCTCTCTCTCTCTCATAAAAATACATAAACTTTTTTTTTTTTTAAGAGATTTCTTTTTAAGCTTCTGGAGACTTGGAAGTACAAAGTCATGGCACTAGTAGATTCAATGCCTGGTGAGGGCCCATTTATCATGGATAGTGTTCAGGGAAAACATACTCCCATTCAATATCTTTCATAAGGACACTAATTGCATTCATGAAGGTACAGCCTTCATGACTTAATTACTCCCTAAAGACCCTTCATCTTAATACTATGACATTGGAAATAAGTTTCAACATACAAATTTTGGTGGGACATCAACATTCAGAACATAGCAGACTTAAACTATACTTTATACTCAAAAGACCTGATAAATGATAAATATATATAAATATATTCCATCTAACAGTGACAGAATGTATGTTCTTCTCAAGAACACTAAGCATTCTCTAGGACAGATCATATGGTAAGCCACAAAACAAGCCTTGACAAATTTAGTAAGATTAAAATCATGTCAACTATCTCTTTTGACCATAATGGTATGAAACTAGAAATCAATAATAACAGTAATTTCAAAAAATTCACAGCTATGCAGCAAACAACACGCTCCTGAACAACCA
Source organism: Tupaia belangeri chinensis (assembly GCF_000334495.1). Taxonomy (NCBI): domain Eukaryota; kingdom Metazoa; phylum Chordata; class Mammalia; order Scandentia; family Tupaiidae; genus Tupaia; species Tupaia belangeri. The sequence goes on from NW_006160004.1 coordinate 1,558,106, forward strand.
ATAGGTCAAAGAAGAAATTAAAAGGGAAATTAGAAAATTTCTTAAGGTAAATGAATATAAAAATACAACATACCAAAACTTATGGAAAGCATCAAAAGCAGTTCTAAGAGAGAACTTGGTTTTTAGAGGTGGTTGCCTTAGAGCACTCAACAGAGAGAGAGAGAGACAGAGACAGAGACAGAGACAGAGACAGAGGCAGTGAGAAGGGAAGTAAGAAATCAACCCCCCAGTGAAGATGGCCATGCTGCAACCTCATCTTTGCCTTTCTCCTCCTGGGATCTTGGGCAAGGATGCACATGTGCCTGGTGTGAGTTTCAAGCTGCCGGATCTGGGACTTGAATCACAGTTGGCCATGTGGGAGTTCAGCACTATAACTGTTATGCCAAATGGTGGCCCCTAAGAGGGAACTTTATAACTATAAATGCCTATAAATAAGGGAGAAAGATCTCAAATAGACAATGTAATAAATATCTACATTAAGAAAGAATAAAATCTCAAATAAATAAGCTATTAATATATTTCAAGGAACTAGGGGAAAACACATGAACAAAATAAGTCCAAAGTTAGCAGAAGAAAAATAAAACTGACCAAGGTATCAGCAGAAATAAATGAAATAAAGACTGGAAAACCAATATAGAAGGTCAAAACGAAACAAAGATCTAGCTCGTTTAAAAGATAGGCAAACTCTTAGCTAGACTATGAGCAAAAGAGAGAAGATTCAAACAAAATCAGAAATGAAATTAATCAGAAATTATCATTAATATCACAGAAACATAAAAGCTCAAAGGAGATTATTATGAACAATCATACAAAAAACTGGAAAACTTAGAAGAAATGGATAAAATCCTGAAAAGATATAAGCTACTAAGACTAACTCAAAATGAAATAGAAAATTCAAAGAAACCAATAACAAGTAAGATTGAATCAGTAATGAAGTCTCCCACTCTATTGTTCAACCTTTCCTGAGAAACAGAATCAACAAGATGAATATACATATAAAAGAAGGAATTTATTACAGAAATTATTCCACATGATAATAAAGTAGAGAAATCCCACAATAGTCTGTCTGCAAACTGGAGAAACGGTTGTAAGGCTCTGAAGCAGTGAAGTCAATGATGCAGCTTCCAATCAGAGGTGGAAGGCCTGAGGGCCCTCAGAGGCCACGGTTGAGTCCAAGTCAAAAAGTTCAGGAATCTTAAGAGAAGACAAAAATCCTTAACTTTAACTTTGGAAAACAAAGCATGGAAGAAGATTGGTAATATTTTAGTCAAAAGTCACAAGATTGCCTTTCTTGAAATTAAAAAAATATATTAAAAATATTAAAAAGTCATGATGCATTTAAAAAAAAAAAAAAAAGCTCTGGAATCTTCAGTCTGTCTGGTTGAAGGGGTGTAGAGGCCAGGTGTAAGCAGAAACTGAATTCAGCCAACGGCCAAATTGTGGAAAACGTGCAGGCAGTAAGAGTAGAATACACACAGCACACTCTTGAAAGAAGGGTCCAGAGAAAGGGTGCGAACAGAATTGCCTAGTTGCTTTTTTGTCCATCCCACACCCCAGCCAAGTGGAAGGTGCCTACCCACACTAAAGGTAGTTCTTCACCTCGATCCACTGACTTGTGTGCCAATCTTGCCTGGTGACATTTTCCAGACACACCCAGGAAAAGTGCTTCATCAAGAATCTAGGCACCCAAAATTAACCATCACACCCATCAGAGTAAAGCCTAGGAACAGATGATTTCACAACTGAACTCCAACCATTTAAAGAATATCAATTCTTCTCAAACTTTCAAAAAGGTAAAGAGGAGAGAATACTTCCAAACTAATTTTACAGGGCCAGCAGTACCCTGATATTAAGCAACATGCTCCTGAGCAACCAATGTGTCAAGGAAGAAATTAAAAGGGAGACCAGACCAGACAAAGACTACAAAAGAGAAAAGTAAAGAAAAGAAAAGAAAAGAAAATTATATACCAACATCTCTGATTAGTATAAATGCAAAAATCCTTAACAACATACTAACAAACTGACAATACATTGAATCATGCTTACCATAAGCAGGGATGGAAGTTATGCAGGAAGCTGGGGTGCATAGGTCCAATACCCAATGCAGAAACAGTAATGAACCGGATTCTTTGTCTCACGCGCATGAAGAATTAGAAATGCAGATAGAGGGAAGGAATAGTAAAGCAGAATTATTAAAAGAGGAAAGGAGGAACAGAGCTCCCAGGCAGGCAGGGAAGAGTCCTGAACAGGGCGCTGAAGAGGACTGAGGCAGGGTTTTTTAAAAATTATTATTATTATTATTTTTTTATCTTGGTTAGGAGGGGCTTTGTCTGGGCTTGTTCTCAGGAGTGGCTTGTGCATGCATTCTCCTCATGGGGGTCATATGCTAGATGGGTCCAATTATTTCTCTTAATCTTGGAGTGGTTACAATGTCATGAGACTCTTTGTCTAAAAGCTTGGGGTCATAAAAACTACTATCTTATCTCCTTCATTGAATGTGGTGGGGCTTGGGGAGAAAAAAAAAAAAACCTTAGTTCTTATTTTTGCTTTAGGTCATGCTGCTGAGGTTAATTTTGAAATCATACTGCAAGATGTTTCTGTGAGCAAGTAGTTCAACGACAGCTGAGTTGCTACTGAGCTGTTGTGTCTCCATCTTAAATCCTAGCCATTTTGTGATTCTATTTTGGGCCTATATCCTAACTATATTCTTAGGGTCCCTGCCTCCTACTTCACAAGGATAATTCACATACACAAATTAATGAATGTGATATACCACATTAACAGGATAAATGAGAAAACCAATTATCATGTCAACTGATGCAGAAAAAACAAAATTCAGTGTCTTTTCATGTTAAAATATTTCAATAGATTACATATAGAAGGAATGTTTCTCAGTGTACTGAATACCATATACGACAAGCCCACAGCCGACATTACTTAATGGTGAAAGGCTGAGAGGAACAAGATTAGAAGCAAGTCAAAGAAGTCCACTATCACCACTTATACTCAACATAGTACTGGGAGTCCTAGCCAGACCAATGGGGCAAGAAAAGTAAATAAAAAGCTTCTAAACAGAAACAGAAGTTAAACTGTCTATGTCTGCTGAGGACATGAACTTATATAGAGAAAACTCTAAAAAGACTCTACCAAACATTTGTTGAGAATTGATAAATTCAGTACAGTTAGAGGATACAAAATCAACAAACAATAGCTTTTCTATACACTAACAACAAACTGTCTGAAAAAGAAATCCCGTTTATAATAGTTACTCAAAAAATTGCTTAGGAGTAAATTTAACCAAAAAGGAAAAGGTCTACACACTAAAAACTACAAAGCACTAATTTTACAAACTGATGAAAACAACAAAACTGATGAACGCATAAAGATAGAAAGATCTCCTGTGTTCATGAATTAGAATATTGTTAAAATGTTCACATTATCCAAAGTGATCTACACATTCAGTGCAGTCTCTACAAAAATTTCAATGTCATTCTTCACAGAAATAGAAAAAAACAATCCTAAAATTTCTATGATATCACAAAAGACCCAAAAACTCAAAGGAATAGAGCTGAAAGAACAAAGCTGGAAGCATCACACTATTTAACTTCAAAATATATTACAAGCTAGTACTCAAAACAGCATAATATTATAAAACAGACACCAGTAAAACAGGATAAAGAGCCCAGAAATAAACTCACATATTTCAGATCATTAGTTTTTTTGTTTTTTGTTTTTTTAAAGAAAATTTTTTTGCTATAGGGTGTGTGTGCTCACTGGAGAGACAAAGACAGAAAGCAAGAAATCATCCCCAAGGGGGGATGGCCATGCCACAATCCCTTCTCCTTTCTCCTCTCAGGATTTTGGGCATGCACGCACACACACCTGGTGTCAGTTTTATGTTGCTGGGTCTGGGATTCAAACTATGGTCAATTATGTGAGAGTCCAGTGACGTAACCATTACACCATCTGTTAGTTCTGAGATCATTAGATTTTTGACAAAAGTCCAAGAAACACAATGGGGAAGGGATGATCTCTTCAGTAAATGGTGTTGGGAAAAGTAGACATCCATATACAACAGAATGAAATTAGACCTTCATCTCACACCACATTCAAAAATCAAGTCAAAATGGATCGAAGACTCACAGGTGAAAAAAGTCTGACTGCTTTTTTTCTATTCCAAAATTCTTTCCAAACGGCCTGGGGAAGTCATGCCTACAAATATAAACAAATATTTGGTCCATTGCTCTACATCCTGTCCCTGGCATATGATGCATAGTAAGCTTTATCTTTGTTAAAGTAAAACACAGATAACCTTTTGCTGATTTTCTTTCTGAAACACAGACTTGTACTTTCCTTTCTAATCATTAACCTAAGAATTTCAAGCTTATCTGTAACAATACCCCACTTTCAGTCCCATCTTCTTAGCCTAGGCCAATATAAAGAATCCTTATGCTGAGTGTCAACACTCCTGCTTCAAAACCAAATAAAAGGAACCACTGTCTCTCAGCACCCTGAGAAATACTTTTGTCCTTCTCTGGCCAGATCACTCAATCTCATGCTTAGAATAAACTGTATTAATTATTCTCTCAGCAGAACTTAATTGTTTCTGTCAACACAGGTATGATCTGAAGCTATAAAATTACTAAATAAAATATAGGGGAAAAGTTCCATGACATTGGTCCGAACAATGATTCTTTTGCATATGACCTCCAAACCACAGACATCAAGAGCAAAAGTAGAGGGACCAGGAGTTAGCGTTATGGCTATGTTGCTGGACTCTCAAGTAGTCAACAGCAGCTCGAGTCCCAGACCCAGTGGCTTAAACTCATGCCAGGCGCATGTGCGTGTGTTCCCAAGATCCCGAGAGGAGAATGGAGGAGAAGGGCTTGTGGCGTGGCCATCCCCCCTGGGGGGGTGATTTCTCGCTTTCTGTCTCTCTGACTCTGTCTTTCTTGCGAGCACACGCGTCCTATAGCAAAAATGTTAAAAAAAAAAAAGAGCAAAAGGAGACAAATGGAATTACATCAAATTATTGGGTTATCAGGAAAATTATGGTACATTTTTGCATAGAAAAATACATCATGACTTTCCCAACAACCTAATAGAAAGCTTCTTCACAGCAAAGGAAACAATCAACAGAGTGAATAGAAAACCTATGGAATGATGGGATCAGCAGATGGCATAATGGTTACACCACTGGACTACCATGTAGTTGACATTGGTTCAAGTCCCAGACCTGGAGACTTAAAACTCATACAGGGTGCATGTGCATGAGTGCCCAAGATCTTGAGAGGAGAATGGAGGAGAAGGGATTACAGCGTGGCCATCTCCCCTCTTGGGTGATTTCTTGCTTTCTGTTTCTCACTGTCTCTCTGGCAAGCACACATACCCTATAGCAAAAAAAGATAACCTATGGAATGAAAATATATTTGTAAACCATACAGCTGATAAGGGACTTCTACTGAAAATACATAAAGATCACAACTCAGGGACCAACAGTTAGTGTAATGGCTATGTTGCTGGACTCCTATGTAGTCGACCGCGGTTCGCGTCCCAGACCCGGTGGCTTGAAATTCACGCTGGGCACATATGCGTGCGTGCCCAGGATCCCGAGAGGAGACTGGAGGAGGAGGAGAAGGGATTGCAGCATGGCCATTCTCCCGGGGGGTGATTTCTCGCTTTCTGTCTCTCTGCCTCTCTGTCTGCCTGGCAAGCGCAGGTGCCCTGTAGTAAAACCTCTTAAAAAAAAAAAAAAAAAAAAAAGAATAACAAGAAAACAGGTCAAAAACCTGATTGAAAAACAAAGGACCAAAAAGAATACTTTCCTAAAGCTGACATTCAAATGGCCAAGCGATATAGTCATTCCTCAGTATCCACAGGGGATTGATTCCAGGATTCCCGCAGATACCAAAATCCATCTTACAGTTGGCCCTCCATATCCATGGGCTCCACATTATTTGGATTATACACAGTTGGTTGAATCTGCAGATGCGGAGCAGTTCCCAACTTTGCAGATGTCCTGTTTGTGTATACTTCATTTGGGGAGAATGAGATAGGTGACCTTTATTATTAATAAGCACACAAATGTGCTTGCCTTAATGTGGACGGAGCTGCTCTTGTCAATCTCGTCCTGGTCCATGATTCCTTTAACTAGCCTTTGGGTTTTTTTTTTTTTTTTTTTTTTTTTTTTTTTGAGAGGTTTTTGCTATAGGGCATGTGGGCTTGCCAGAAACACAGAGAGACAGAAAGCAAGAAATCACCCCCCAGGGGGATGGCCATTCCACAGCCCCTTCTCTTTCATTATCCTCTCAAGATCTTGGGCATGCACGCACATGTGCCCAGCGTGAGTTTAAGCCACTGGGTTCAGGACTTAAACCGTGGTTGACTACATGGGAGTCCAGCGACATAGCCATTATGCCAACTGCTGGTCCCCAGATTTTGGCTTTTGGAGACAGACATTCCCAGGCCTTCTTGCCAGCATCATAGTGCTGAAACAAGCATACCGGATACAAAATCCTCCCAACTAGAGGATGCCAACCACTTTGGCCCACACAGGTGTATGATGTTCATCTACAGAGGTAAATGAGCTCGCATATCCATGGCCCTAATGATTCTTTTTTTTTTTTTTTAAGAGAGAGATTTTTTGCTATAGGGCACCTGCCAGAGATATAGAGAGACAGAAAGCAAAAAATTATCTCCCCCAGGGGGGATGGCCATACCCCTTCTCCTCTATTCTCTTCTCAGGATTTTGGGCATGCACACACATGTGCCTGGTGTGAGTTTCAAGCCTCCAGGTCCAGGACTTGAAACATGATCAGCCATGTGGGAGTCCAGTGACATAACCATAATGCCATCTGCTGGTCTCAGCCCTAATGATTTTTTATTTTTTTTCCTATATGTATTTCATTTATCACTGAAGAAAAAAACACAGCAGCAAGTTCTGTGTTAGCTTCAATAAGATCAAATAGTTAACCTTTAACATAGCTACTATACTCCAAAATTCAAGTCAACACAGTCACTACTAAAAATTACTTGTCAAAAGAATCTATCCTGAAGAAAAAGAAAATTAGGAATAAGAATTTAAAATGGCCCTAATGATTCTTAGAAGTTAAGGCTGGCCAGCTGCAATGGAGCAGTGGTAAAGCAATGCTTCCTGATGCCGAAGCCCAAGTTCATGTCTGAAGTCTCCCTGTGAATGCTGGGCATTGCTGTGTGCATGTGATCCTAGCTGAATGAGGCTGGGTACAAAGACCCTGTTGTAGGTGTCTCTTTCTCTCTCAGAAGAGATAGATACAATTTAAAAATAAGTAAGGCCATGAGAATACCATATACTTCTACAATGTCAGAGAATGTGGCAGTTAGGGCCGCAGATTAGAATAGGAGGTAGTGAAGGAAACCAAAAATGGTCATTTTAAAGTGAGCTGGAAAAATGTAAGCAGGCAAATCAAGTCTGATGACACTACAAAAGAGCCAAAGAGAAATCTCCTCATGAGGTGGATAAGGCGGCATCTCTCTGCTTCTACGCTGGTATAGATATCATGTCGCCATATTTGACCTTGCACTCACTGATTTTGCCTACCATGCAAATCACACATTCAGGTCAGTAAATCCCAAAAGCAATACAGAATGCAAAGGAAAGTTAAACTAGAAATTAAATCTCTAAGTAAGGGAGAAGAAGAGGATAATGTTAGGGTGGTCTTTGTTGCAGGCTGTGAAAGAATTCACAAACTCAGAAAGCAGAAAGAAGATGGTAAAGTGGTTACCATGGCCATCTTTGGTTCGAGTCCTGGACCCAGAGACTTGAAAATCATGCCGGGCGCGTATATGTGCACGCCCAAGATTCTAGGAGGAGAAGGGATTGCAGAGTGGCCATCCCACCTGAGGGGTGATTTCTCACTTTCCACTCTCACTCTGTCTGGTCTACCCCACCCCCCTTCTCCCTCAACTGAGTACATATGCCCTAAGGCAAAAAAAAAAAAAGTTTATTCACTTTCTGATAGAGGAAAGGGGCCAGATGCAGGAGTTGTATCAGCCCTGAAGGGGGCGGGGGGAGGGACAGGAGCTTTTATTGGTGAGAGGTTTATGATTGGTTAGTTAGGGGATTCTGGACCAGGATACTGTTGATCTTCCACAATCTCTGGACTATAGCATCTCTATCATTGGTTGTCATATCTGACCACTTTGATCTGCAATATACTTGGAGATTTGTTCATGCTTTAGTGTTAGCAAGAGACTGGGGTCTCAACTTGGGTATCTGTAGGTAGAGACTTAGGAAAACAAAAGCCAGCCATCTGCAGTGAGGTCAAGGAGGGGCCAGCTAGCTTGGGAAGAAAAAGGGAGGAGAAAAAAATGTCTGAAGCACCTGGGGGTTTTACATGAGCCTTCCCAATTAAAATACCTAAGGGAACAGTGAGAACCAGAATCAATTAAGTGACAGGGAGACATTGAGTTAACCTTTTCTCTAATCCCTAAGGCACTTTAGGATACTTTCTTAACCCTTTCAGATTATAAGGCAAAAGAGCAGTCCTTTCTAAAAAAGCTTGCAACATTTAAAATGATTTGAATGTTTAAGATTTAGCTAAGTGCCATGCCTGTGAACATGCAACAGTTTTGACTTAAAATATATTTTTCATTTAAAAAAGAGCAATGAATAGTTTCTAGGTAAAGTTTATTACACATCTGTTAATAAGAATAGTTACAAAGTATATGTGGCTGAAAGGCAGCTTGGCCTGGGCCTCCGTCATTTGAGATCTTCCCTTCTTGCTCCCTGAAGCTCTGGCACCGACAGGTGCTGGGCGCCCAAGTGATGACCTCAAGGAATCCTGCTTTGGCCCGTGGCAGGGCCCAATGGCTAGGTGGTTTTAACTGAGTTGTCATAAAGAAGGCACAATCTCAGGGGTAGGGACTTAGGGACCGGGGACATGGCCAGCCCAGCCGAGTGACATGGGCCTAGGCTGGACCTTCTCTGCCCAGCACACCCACCCTCAGACCCAACACAGGTGCCCAGAGGCCTGGCACTGGCATCTTCCAGCATGGCCTTCAGTAGAGGTCTTGCAGGGGCATGGTCCCCCACCCCAACTCCACCCCCACCCCACCCCCTGCCCCAGCATCCTCCTCAGGGTCAAGGAGCAGGACAGGCAGGTTATCATGCAGGGCCTAGTAGTTCATGTGAAGGCTACTCCCCTGGGAGTTACTCTCTTGCCAAGAGAAGTCAACCTTATTCCTAATTTGTATAGGTAACCTGTGGTTTATATTATTATAACTATTTTTATCTTTGAAAATAGTGATACTGGGAACCAGCAGTTAGCGTAATGGCTATGTTGCTGGACTCCCATGTAGTCGACCGTGGTTCGCGTCCCAGACCTGGTGGCTTAAAACTCACGCCGGGTGCGTGTGCGTGCATGCCCAAGATCCCGAGAGGAGAATGGAGGAGAAGGAATTGCGGCGTGAC
>NW_006160004.1:1567750-1583417 GCF_000334495.1 Tupaia belangeri chinensis
AGTGCCCGCGCCCTATAGCGAACACCTCTCAAAAAAAAAAAAAAAAAAGGAAATAGTGATACTGAACTCACTGGTTCTTGAGGTTGGGATCCTTCACAGTGGCACTTACAAAACCTATTGTAACTACAGGGATGCATCAACTGGTTGAGACTAATGAGAGTGGAGAAAAGAGTTTATAAAATTAAGATTCAAATCACAAAGAATCTTAGATTTCAAATAAATCTTAGAGACATTTAAAGATGATCAAAATCTGGCTTTGTTATGAGAGACCAAGTTTAAAATGAATACAAGCTCTTGGACTCTATCCCAGACCTATGGATTTTTTAATTTCCTGAAGTGGGGTCCAGGAATCTGTCTTAAAAATACTTCCTGATGTGAGAACAATGATCTTTTTCACTCCTTTAAATGCGAAAGATGATTCCAAAAGGTTAAGGAGACCCACTCCAAGTAACTAGGAATGTTGAGTAATGAAATACTACCCTGTCCATGTATACTGGGCAAACAGAAAGGACAGCTATCCGTGTGCACACTGACAGCACTTCTATCATTTTGAACCACCTCATCATTCTACATGAGATTAAAGTTCAGCCACAAAAATAAAAGATCAGGAGGCATCCAAAGGGTTTTGTTCCGTTTCCCTGCCAATCAATGAAGATTATCTGCTAGGCATCTCTGAGTACACAGAGGTAGTTTCAGGTTGTTTTTTTTGGCCATGGATGCCACTGTGGAAGGATGCTCACTCTTCATGGGGGCGAGTGGTCATTCATGGGCATAGCATGAGTGTCACCTTCTTAAGCCTTGGTCTCCACGCTCTTGGTGGAGAGTGGTGGGGTACACTGCTGTGAATAGTGTGCAAAATGTTTATGGGTGTGATGCCGTGTCTTATGAGGTGGAGCTGCATTTCAGAAGACATGGCACCACAGGAGGTAGTTTTCCCTTCAAAATTGGAAAGAGCTTAGATTCAGACGTCATCTACAATTTTTTTCCCCTTATAAATGAGGAACAACTCAAAGACATCAACAGCTAGTTAGGGGCAGAATTAAATGACAGTTTTCCTGACTCAAACCTCAATGCTACCTCAAGAACAGCCCTTTAACAGTTGTGAATTCATGTCAGCTGGGTGGGGAGTCTAAATAGGTGACTGAATGCAGCTGCTATGTTTGGTTTAGTTCCCTCTTTTTTTTGGAGAGATTTTCACTGTAGGGCGTGTGCGCTCGCCAGACAGACAGAGAGAGACATAGAGACAGAAAGCGAGAAATCACCCCCCAGGGGGGATGGTCACGCCGCAATCCCTTCTCCTCCATTCTCCTCTCGGGATCTTGGGCACGCACGCACACGCGCCAGGCGTGAGTTTTAAGCCACCAGGTCCGGGACACGAACCACGGTCGACTATGTGGGAGTCCAGCGACATAGCCATTACGCTAACTGCTGGTTCCCAGTTCCCTCTTAAGAGACTTCCTCCTCTTTTTTTATAAACTCTCCCCTGAAGTTTACCTTAATAGCCTAGTGAGTTAGGTGTGTGGATGTATGGGGGCAAAGGTCTCAGGAGGTGACTCACAGCTGTGGCCTGCCTTGCCTCAATACCGGGGGTGCTGGAAAGAGCTTGGGAACTGAATAGCAAGCCAGGCCCTGGCTTGGCAGCAACCAGGAAATGTGGGTGCCTTTGTGTTCTGTTTTGCAGACAAAGCCTGTATGAATCTATCCATAAGGCTATATTTGTAGGAACATCCAACATTTAAAGGCAAAACATTTCATGGGCTACCCTATAGTGCCCTATGGGATTCTTTCAGAAAGTCCTTATGTTTAAGTCATTCAGATTGCAGGACTCTACTCCCAAAACTGTGTCTCCAGCATTGTCTTCCCCTGCCTCTTTGACTCCTCGTATCTATCCTAGCAGCTCTAACCATATAGGCCTGGCCCATGGCATAACTGGCCCCTTGTACCATGTCATCACCTCCAAATTATATGCTCATAGGAGGCGGAGCCCTCCTCTGTGGACAAGGAACACCATAGATCTTTCAGGACTGCTAATCCTCTGAGTAACCCGGGGCTCCTTGTTTCAGTCTATTCCTAGCAACAGGATTGAACTGTCAGTTTTCTAGTTTTCTCTATCAGTGTCTCAGTTCTCTCAGTACCCAGTGCTTATCTCACTCCTCATGTTCATCCCCATTCTTCAAATTCTGATCAGACACATTGGTTGCCATCTGAAAGTGCCCTGAGGTCTTGGAGGAGGGCATCAGGGTAAACCCACAAGAGTGAAGAGACAGAAACTCCAGAGCCCACACTGCCCCTAGAGCTGTGCTTCAACCCTTGAACCTTCTCCACAGTTGAAGAATTTGTGATCCTCCCTGCCTATTCAGCAACATGTATCTTAGGCTAAGCAGCTCCAGAGGGCTGCAGGATTTCTAGAGGGGCCCAGGAGGAGGAGACTCAGTTGCCGTGGCACCTGGGCAGAGAGTGTCTGCGTGTTGGGTGAGGCCACTCCCTGGAAGCCGCCTTACCTGGTGACTCGAGTACTGATGAGCCTAGCTGCAATGCTGGCACGTCCTACACACCATGCCTTCCCCATTTGAACCCCCACTATGTTAGCCTTGAACTAAAATCTACTGTGCTCAGCCTCACAGTATGCCCATGGACCCCAAGAGACGTCTATCTCTCCAAAGCAGAGGCTCCAAGCCAGAAAGAGTCAGGACTCAACTGTCACAGCCTGGCCACTGCTGTCGTGTTGTCCCTCTCCCAACAATCAGATGGGTTCCAGTTATATGGAAAGTGTGGCAGGCATTGCTGGTCTGCCCTGGTGGTAAGCTGAAACCACTCATTTAATGAGCTCTTCCAAAAAGATCTGCCTCAGAGACACTACTGTCTCCAGAATTAACATCACGCTGTGTGCAGAAATGAGTCAAATGACCTGAAGGGAGTCTCTCATGCCCCTAACCTAGCACTGGGCCTCATCTACTTACTACTCATGCAGTAAGTAGATGTGATGCTAGACAAACTCAATGCAAATCTGTATTAAAATAAAAATACCTCAGTCATAGTTAATTCTTCTAAAGTTCTTTCTTTGGGGGGAGGTGCCATAAAAGGTAATTCATCAGTAGAGAAATGACCTTTACAAAAGTTTAAAAAAAAAATTACACAGTTTTTTATTGCATTTTTTTTTATTGCTAGAGGGCATGTGCACTTGTCCAAGAGAGTGAAATATCCTTTAGTGGGGTGTGGCCACACTGCAATCACTTTCTTCCATTCCTTTCATCCATTTCTCCTTCTCATCAGATTTTGGACACACATGCACATAGACTGTGTGTTTTTCAAGCTGTTGGGACTTGGATTCAACTCCATTCAGCCATGTGAAATACAGCTTTCAGTGCACAGTGCATGATGACTGTGGTATAGGCCAGTCTTGAAATATAATTTTTATACTCTGCTTCTATATTTAAAATATATTGGCACAGGGGCCAGCAGGTGGCATGGTGGTTAAGGCACTGGATTCCCACATGGCTGACTATGGTTCCAGTCCCAGGTTCGGCAGCTTGAAAATCATGCTGGGCATGTGTGAGTGTTTGCTCAAAATCCCAAGAGAAGAATGGAGGGGAAAGAATTGTGGCATGGCCATTCCCCGCTGGAAGATAATTTCTCACTTTCCCTCTGTCTCTGGCTAACACATATGCCCTATGGCAAAAACCTAACATGTATATATTAGGTTACTGGAAAGGTCATGATGTATTTTTCCGTTCTTTTATACAAAAATGCATCATGGGAACCAGCAGTTAGCGTAATGGCTATGTCGCTGGACTCCCATGTAGTCGACGGCGGTTCGCGTCCCGGACCCGGTGGCTTAGAACTCACGCCAGGCACGTGTGCATGCATGCCCAAAATCCCAAGAGGAGAATGGAGGAGAAGGGATTGCGGCATGACCATCCCCCCTGGGGGGGTGATTTCTCGCTTTCTATCTCTCTGTCTCTCTCTGTCTGTCTGGCGAGCGCATGTGCCCTATAGAGAAAACCTCTCCAAACAAACAAACAAACAAACAAACAAAACAAAAATGCATCATGACTTTTCAGATAGCCCAATACCTATGTGTATCTGTGTGTGTGTGTGTGTGTGTGTGTGTGTGTAAAATTGCACATCTTTTTCCAATGGGGTTTTGGTAACAGGGCATCACTTACTAACCTAGTGTTCCACACATTTTTCAATTTGACTTTTTTCTTTTTTGGAGAGATTTTTTTGCTATAGGGCATGTGTGCTCGCAAGAGAGACAGAGAGAAAGAAAGTGAAAAATCACCCCCCCCAGGGGATATGGCCACTCCACAATCCCTTCTCTTCCCTTCTCCTCTTGGGATCTTGGGCACACACGCACACGTACCCTGTGTCGAGTTTCAAGCATCTGGGTCTGGAACTCAAACTGTGGTCAGCCATGTGGGAGTCCAGCAATGTAACTGTTATGCCATGTGCTAGTCCCTCAATTTCACTTTTAATGGGTATTTGGTAATTCCACTTCATTCCCAATTTATGATCCACATACACATTTTTATTTGACATGTTTTATTGATAGAATCTATTTATGCAGTTTCCTGACACTATGATTTGGCTTTTAAGTTCTTCTCCAGAAGATTCTGGCTCTGAGGGCCTTAGAAGTAAAGTATAAACCTTACAAACAGGTATTCTAAGACCATGACACATAAAGGAAGGTTGTTAATAAATACCTACTGAATTAATAAATAAGTGACTTTGATAAGCGGCATTTCCTTCTGAGATAATGCAGTCTTTCCTAGAATGTATATTGCAAAATACAACTGAAATCAGGAAATGAACACAGTGTTTAATGTCACCTGTTTATAATCTTTCGGCATATAAAGTACACAGGCCTTGGTTTTCCTTGTTCCTTCCAAGTGGCTATGAATTTAAAACATAGCCGCTCACATGAATGCCTCTGACTCTGATCAGACTCTAGATCTCCCTCTGTAATGGCCAGCCTGCCTAACTGTGGCTGATAGCTGCCTCCCTGGAAGGAGAGCTTAGGGTGCTGGAGCTTCCCATATCTCAAAAGATGCTATAAATCCTGGGACCAGCAGTTAGCCTAAAGGCTATGTGGCTGAACTCCCATGTAGCTGATTGCAGTTCGAGTCCCAGACCCAGTGGCTTAAACTCATGCTGGGCGCATGTGAGTGCGTGCCCAAGATCCCGAGAGGAGAATGGAGGAGAAGGGATTGCGGCATGACCATCCCCCCTGGGGGGGTGATTTCTCACTTTCTGTCTCTCTCTGTCTGTCTGGCGAGCGCATGTGCCCTATAGCAAAAACCTCTCCAAAAAAAAAAGATGCTATAAATCCTCGACCCAGCAGTTAGCCTAAAGGCTATGTGGCTGAACTCCCATGTAGCTGATTGCAGTTCGAGTCCCAGACCCAGTGGCTTAAACTCATGCTGGGCGCATGTGAGTGCGTGCCCAAGATCCCGAGAGGAGAATGGAGGAGAAGGGATTGCGGCATGACCATCCCCCCTGGGGGGGTGATTTCTCACTTTCTGTCTCTCTCTGTCTGTCTGGCGAGCGCATGTGCCCTATAGCAAAAACCTCTCCAAAAAAAAAAGATGCTATAAATCCTCGACCCAGCAGTTAGCCTAAAGGCTATGTGGCTGAACTCCCATGTAGCTGATTGCAGTTCGAGTCCCAGACCCAGTGGCTTAAACTCATGCTGGGCGCATGTGAGTGCGTGCCCAAGATCCCGAGAGGAGAATGGAGGAGAAGGGATTGCGGCATGACCATCCCCCCTGGGGGGGTGATTTCTCACTTTCTGTCTCTCTCTGTCTGTCTGGCGAGCGCATGTGCCCTATAGCAAAAACCTCTCCAAAAAAAAAAGATGCTATAAATCCTCGACCCAGCAGTTAGCCTAAAGGCTATGTGGCTGAACTCCCATGTAGCTGATTGCAGTTCGAGTCCCAGACCCAGTGGCTTAAACTCATGCTGGGCGCATGTGAGTGCGTGCCCAAGATCCCGAGAGGAGAATGGAGGAGAAGGGATTGCGGCATGACCATCCCCCCTGGGGGGGTGATTTCTCACTTTCTGTCTCTCTCTGTCTGTCTGGCGAGCGCATGTGCCCTATAGCAAAAACCTCTCCAAAAAAAAAAGATGCTATAAATCCTCGACCCAGCAGTTAGCCTAAAGGCTATGTGGCTGAACTCCCATGTAGCTGATTGCAGTTCGAGTCCCAGACCCAGTGGCTTAAACTCATGCTGGGCGCATGTGAGTGCGTGCCCAAGATCCCGAGAGGAGAATGGAGGAGAAGGGATTGCGGCATGACCATCCCCCCTGGGGGGGTGATTTCTCACTTTCTGTCTCTCTCTGTCTGTCTGGCGAGCGCATGTGCCCTATAGCAAAAACCTCTCCAAAAAAAAAAGATGCTATAAATCCTCGACCCAGCAGTTAGCCTAAAGGCTATGTGGCTGAACTCCCATGTAGCTGATTGCAGTTCGAGTCCCAGACCCAGTGGCTTAAACTCATGCTGGGCGCATGTGAGTGCGTGCCCAAGATCCCGAGAGGAGAATGGAGGAGAAGGGATTGCGGCATGACCATCCCCCCTGGGGGGGTGATTTCTCACTTTCTGTCTCTCTCTGTCTGTCTGGCGAGCGCATGTGCCCTATAGCAAAAACCTCTCCAAAAAAAAAAGATGCTATAAATCCTCGACCCAGCAGTTAGCCTAAAGGCTATGTGGCTGAACTCCCATGTAGCTGATTGCAGTTCGAGTCCCAGACCCAGTGGCTTAAACTCATGCTGGGCGCATGTGAGTGCGTGCCCAAGATCCCGAGAGGAGAATGGAGGAGAAGGGATTGCGGCATGACCATCCCCCCTGGGGGGGTGATTTCTCACTTTCTGTCTCTCTCTGTCTGTCTGGCGAGCGCATGTGCCCTATAGCAAAAATCTCTCAAAAAAAAAAAGATGCTATAAATCCTAAGGTTTATGTAAAATTTTCCTATTCTTAAATAGTGGTCCACATCTTATTTGTTTTACTTTTAAACAAATCCTGTCTATATATTAGATCTGTCTTCTCGGCCACTGATGTACAACCCAGGTGCCAAAGACTGAATTCAACTGCTTGCCCCTGATGGCACAAAGAGGTGGGACCTTTGGGAGGAGATTAGGCCATGCAGGTGGGACCCTCATGCCTGGATTCATGCCCTTATATTGGGTTGTCAGAAAGTCATGACACATTTTTACATGGGTAAACAGAAAAACATGTCATGACATTTCTGACAACCCAATGAAAGGGACCCTAGAGAGCTGCCTTGCCCTCCTGCCTGTGAGGACATAGCAAAAAGGTACCACCTATGAACCAGGAAATGGGCCCTTACCAAGTGTGAAATGCCTTGGTCAGACTCCCAGTCTCCAGAACCATGAGAACTAAATTTCTGTTGTTCGTGAGCCACCCATTTGATGGTACTCCACTAAAGGAGTTGAATGGAATGACACTTTGCTCTAAACCAGCCTTGCAAACAGCACCACGGAACGCACACTGCTTCCTCCTATGCTTTCCAGAGATGACTTCTCAATTGTCAACTTCTCAGAGACTTTCGCTGCCAATTCTGGAAAGTGACATTTGCTCATCTTTTATACTGTCATCTCTCTCACTAGAATGTAAGTGCCCAAGGGCAGGGCCTCACTCACCCACTGTTTCCCCACTCAGTCCTGCACTGTGTCCCATGAACCACAGGCCTAGGGAAGCACGATAAGAGGGAGAACAGCACACGGTGACCTCCACACAGAGTCCTGCTATTCCTAGCAGGTGGCTGGGGAGTGGTTCTATCCACCAATCTGAAACATCTCCTCAGTATCTGACACTTATTCCTGCTCTGTCACAGTAACCCATATCCACTGGACACATTCCAAGTCTCCCCCCCACCAGTGGTTGCCTGGAACACTGGAGAGTACAGGCCCTACTTCTGTCTATTGGAACACACTTCTGTTCGGGTCTCCCACACACATTTAATGCCCTTTCCCTCTTAAGCACAGTGGTTGAGAACTTTCATCTTTTCTTGGGACCAGCAGTTAGTGTAATGGCTATGTCGCTGGATTCCCATGTAGTCGACTGTGGTTTGAGTCCTGGACCCAGTGGCTTAAACTCACGCTGGGCACATGTGTGGGCATGCCCAAGATCCTGAGAGGAGAATGGAAGAGAACGGATTGTGGCATGGCCATTCCCCCTGGGGTATGACTTCTCGCTTTCTGTTTCTCTGACTCTCTCCGTCTTTCTGGTAAGCACACGTGCCCTATGGCAAAAACCTCTCCAAAAAAAAAAAGAAGAAAAAAAAACCTTTCATCTTTTCTTTTCTCTTTCTTTCTTTCTTCCTTTCTTTCTTTCTTTTTTTTTGAGGTTTTTGCTATAGGGCATGTGCACTCACCAGAAAGAGAGAGACAGAAAGTGAGAAATAACTCCCAGGGGGGATGGCCATGTCACAATCCCTTCTCCTCCATTCACCTCTTGGGATCTTGGGCACACACACACACACACACACACACACGTGCCCGGTGTGAGTTTAAGCCACTGGGTCCGGGACTCGAATCACAGTCAACTACATGGGAGTTCAGTGACATAGCCATTACGTCAACTGCTGGTCCTTGAGAACTTTCATCTTTTCATTTAAAGAAAAACGCTGCTTTATATTAAATTTTTTCATTTTACAGCTTCTCGTTGACATAGCTGAGCTGTCAACATCACTCCTGTAGAGCTCTGGAGCCATCATGTAAAATAAAGGTCGCCTGAACACAACAGTGCAGTAGTACCTCGACAGCCAATCTGACAACATGTTGGCGGCTAAGTGACTAATGGGTGGGCAGAGGACACAGCCTGGATGTACCAAATAAAGGGGCGGTTCACAGTCAGTGCAGGACGGAGCAGCCCAGGGCGAGATTTCATCACACTACTCAGAACTGTACACTTTAAGCCTTACGAATTGTTTATATTGGAAATTATCCATTTAATATTTTTGGACCATAGTTGACTTCAGGAAACTGAATCTATGGAAAATGAATCTGTGGGCAAAAGAGGACTCCTGCATGTGTATTAACATTATGTTTAATTCGTATGTCTACAGAGTGGAGTGGGCATCTTTCTGACATCAAGCCATTTTGTCAAAAAATGGCATCATTTAAGGCCTCATTTTTGGGGGGATAGGGCTTTAGGAGTATTTTGAAGTTTCCTTTGTGCAGATGGTACACATTTCTGAGGTTGATGTTTGCATACTGGAAAGCAAAAGCTGTACATGCTTTCACTCCCCAAGGCTTTTTAAAGACTTTATTTAATTTTAATTGTCAGAGGGAGTGTGTGCTCACCAGAGAGAAAGAGAGAGCACCCCTAACAGGGCATGATCACGCCACAGTCCCTTCTCTGTTCTCTACCCTATCAGGGGGAAACTTGGGACATACACAGGTCCAGCATGCTTCTCAGCTGCTGGGAATCAAACCACCAATGACCATGTGGGATCTTGCTTTCTCAACCACTAGGTCATAGGGCTGGCCTGACTTTAGAGATAACTCAAAAAGCTGCTCAGTTCTTTAGAAACTTTAAAATGATTCTAGAATGTAGAACCTGCCCCTCCCTTCATGTTTCACAGAAGAGGAAGCTGACACCTGAGGCCTAAGGAGGACAGTTCCTGGTCAGGTTGTGGCCAGGCAGCCTGTGGCCAGTTTGCTTGCTTCTAACATGGGGATGAGCAGCAGCACAGACCAATGGTGTGGGAGCTAAACAGTGAATGGCTGTTAGCCTGGACATCCTCCTTCTCAACAACATAAAGGGGTTGAGCCTGGCAGGGCTGAGGCCAGGACCCACCACAGTCACAGCTGTTGGCAGGCTGCCAAGTCCTTAGTCTGCCTGGCCCACAGCACTCACCTTTGAGTATGGGCCTCTCCCCGATGCTCCGGATGGTGTAGACAGCACTGGAAAGGGGCATGTCTGGAAGCAGCTCTGCCAGCAGGTACCCAGAATACCAGGCGCACATGGAGGCGAAGGCAAGGAACACTGCCTTGAAAGCACCTGGAGACAGAGGACAAGCTGGCTCTGGACACGCTCGGCAGCACCCTCTGCAGCCTGTGTTCATGCTGCTCTGAGGGGACATGACCCCTGGGAGTTTCCTGGATGGGGGAGGTGGCAGGCAGGGATGGGCATTGAGCCAAGATGACTCAGCTGGCTGCGCTGTGGCTGAGCATCTGAAATCGGCAGACAGTAGTAGATAATAAATACGAGCAGATCAGAAACGTTCTCAAAGCCAGGTTGTTGTGGTTGTCATTTTGGGTCTTAGAGTCCCTCAAATGCTAGTTTGAGCAACTCATCGCACAGTCTAGTGAGCCAACACATCCAAAGCAGACTTGAGAAGGCCGAAGTGGCTCATTCTTTTTGTGAGACACACCCTGATCTGAGTATGTCCTGGACCCACACTGAGCCCCCCAAAGGGTGCGAGCCCCTTATTTGTTCACTGCTACGTCAGCAGTGCTGAGGATGGTACTGGTACCCAGTGAACTTGCAACAGTCCACGCTGAATGGCAGCCTGACCTGGTGACACTGGAAAAGGTCACCAAACGTGTCCTATCACGAGCCTGTATGGACACATGAGGCTCCTGACAGCAGAAAGTCCCTGGAAATCTCTTTCTGGTTAGTAATTCCAGTATCTTTTCTCTCTGGTGCTCATATAGATCATACGATTCTTAAGAAAAATGCATTTACCTTGTCTCTGGTTACAGAAGCCTTGGAGAGCTCTCTGCTACTGTCATTTCACTCCCAAAATATTGCACAGGTCAGGACTCGTCAGCAGTCTGCTTACCGAAACCATCACAATGCAGGGAGAACCACAGACCTTGCACAAAGGAAGAGCTGCGATGGAGTGTCCCATCAGCATCTACTTATTTATTAGCAAGTGTGGTCTTAAATAAGGAAGGAGTGGCCAACTGAGGTGACAGAGTGGCAACGCATTGCTCCGCAATGTCCTAACCACATGGGAAGGGCGCAGGTTCACGACCCATGGCTTCCCCCGCCCCCGCCCCGAATGTCAGACATGTGTCCTTGACCCTGGCTGGCTGAGGCAGGGGCAGATCACAGTGCAAGACCCTGTTGGGGGTGCCTCTCTCCCTTATGGAAGAAATAAATAAGTAAATAAATAAGAAAACAAAGAAAGAGAGGAAGGAAGGGAAAAGAGGAAGGACACAAAATGAGGAAAGGAAAAAAAGAAGGGAAGAGAATTATCAAATTGGAAGGAGTTGTGAGATCCTTCAAACTGGTAGTCATTATTCAGAAGTGTGGGTGGCTCGACCTGTTGATGATGACATGTACAGTATTCTCTACTGGACAGGTCTGAGAAGTATTTCATGTTGGGTAAAGTCTTTTTACAAGCAAAATAATAGTGATTGAATGTTTAAAAAAATAATTGTAATAATAATAATAATAATCTGGAAAAAAAGCTATTTGATGATGATTATGGGGATTTTAATGTCTTTGTGGTGAATGATATGAATAGTATTCTTTCTGGAAAAGCAATGTAATACACTGTAAAGTTGTATGTGATTCAATGTAATATAAACAAGATTATGATAATAATAAAAAATTAACTTACTATGGAAAAAGTATATCACTACAGTTTACTAGGATCTTAGAGTTGTTATTTACTCACTTGATCTTCACGCAAAGAAATACATAGTGGTTATTATAACTAAAAAAAAAAAAAAAAAGAAGTGTGGGTGACTCCAAGCTGACAGCTGGCCACTGAACTGAGGGCTGACCTGTGAGGACTCTGCCCCTTAAGCCTGAAGAGAAGCCTTCAAGAAAGCAGCTTGATGGGTATGGCTAGTGTCAGAACTGAGTGGACATAGTTGGTGTCAGAACACCAGAGGACTCTCTCTCTACCTGGGCCCTGAGCAAAGGCAAGCTTCTCCCAGTGCCTTGGGCCAGTGAACTGTTCTCCCAGCCCTCCTTTCTGAGCTTGCCATCCATGAGGCTGCAGTTTGGCCCTGACCCTCCAGCACTTCAGCCCATGGCGTCCTTCCCATCTCTGTCCTTGGTGGAAGACACACCACCATCCATCCCCCCATCCCCTTGAGCACTCTGTATTCAGCTCTGAAGCTCAACTCTCTCACTTCATTTGGAAAACTCTCCCCCCACCTCTATCATCTATGGAGCTACCCACTGGTTTGTTTTGTTGGGGACAGCATGACAGCTAAAGGTCACACTTCTGAAGCACCTAGGGGTTTAGTTTCTTCAAGTGCACATTTCAACATCACTTTTGTTTTCTATTTTCCAAACCACGTAGTCCTTAGGGTTGTTAGAATATTACTCAAGGATAGCTTCCTGTTAAGAGTCCCAGAAGTGTAGTCGCTGCAGTGTCTAGATCCGAAGGGACACCTTGAAGCCACAGGAAACAGGAAACAGTGGCAGGCTTCTCCCCTGCTCCACACTTTTGCTCTGTGCTCCAGCCACAGGGTGGTGTGCTCTCTTCTGCTCCCCCGGCAGGGCTTGCCTCTGGGTCTACAGGGTGCTCTCCTGCACTTGCATCCTCTATCAGCCCTTGGCATCCTCCCCAAGGGAAGGTGGATGTCTAGGGCAGTAAGTGGGTGCATGAAATTCCAGAAAATTCTGTTAGATGAACGCTGAATTCACAGAGTGTGGGAACAGCTAAGAACATGGAGCCAGTGTTGACAGAGTAGCATGTCCACCACCACCACCAGGGGTTAGTGTGTGTCAGGTCACAGTTGGACTATGCCACCCAAGTATCCCACTTGAAGGAAGCTGGCAAGTCAGAGAATATCCAGAGAATCTATTAGACACTACATCGGATGTGACATTTAGCAGAATGACTGGCTGTTTAGCTTGAAAAAGATGGAAAAGGAATAGGATATTCCCTTTCAAGTGTGTAAAGAACAGCTACATGCAAGGATGGTGTCATTTTGTCCCTAGTTGAATAAGGACAGGGAAGGAAATGGAGAGTGACTAAAAGGCCACATGTCCTCCCAAGGAGAACGCAGCCATGGGCTGGCCCATCTAGGAGCAATGAGCACCCATCCTGTCATAGCTGAGGGCTCCTGGGGAGCATCTGTGGTTTGGATGGGGGTACAGCTGGTGACCTGCAGGCTGGCACAGTGTGGGCCATGCAGCTGGTGGCAGGAGCTAAGGCTGCCTCTAGGGTGGGCCAGCAGCACACCAGACCGATCCCCTATTAGAAGATGGTGCACGTGCTGATACTAAGCCAGACCAGCAGCCAGTTCACAGGTCTTACACCATGTGATGAAGTGTTGCCACTGCCAGAGGCAGGGCAGGGCAAATAGGCAGGAGGTGGTAAAGTCATCCAGGTGGGCAGCAGGTATTCATTTCCTAGGCTACCATATGAAGTGCTGGGAGCTGGGTGGCTTCAACAGTAAGAATGGATTCTCTCACATTCTGGAGGCTGCAAGTCATAGCAGGGATGGTTCCTCTGAGACCTCTCAGTTTCCAGATGGTATCTCCTTCCTGTGTCCTCACAATGGCACCTGTGCATGGCTATGTCCTCATATCTTTTTCTCATGAGGACTACAGCCAGACTGGATCAGGCTCATCCTGACAGCCCAATCTAGTGTAATCACTTTTAAATGGCCCTGTCTCCAGTCCCCTTCTGAGGTCCTGGAGGTTAGGGCTGGCATGAGTTGGGGAGAGGGGGCACAGTACAGTCTCTGTCAGCATCTCTGAGCAGGGGCTCAGCCTCCCTGGACACCTCCAACAGGAGCCCGGTCCCTCGGCATGAGAGAAGAGCAGGTAGTACCGAAGGGAGTGGAGGCCAGCCTGGCAGCAAGGAAGACCTCAGCACCCAAGTTGGGCAAAGTGGAGATTTTTCTTGGGAAATGTGGGAGCCCAGGGGCTCCATTATAACAGCTCCTAGGGATCAGTGGGTCTGCTCCGTAGAAGTAGATCCAGCAGCTTCAGAGGCAGGGAAGGAAGTGCAGAGTCCAGGAACTCTTTTGTAATTCTTTAAACAGGATCCAGCCTCTCTCATAGGTAATAAAGCCATGATGGGCTTGGGAAAATAGTGAGTGTGGAGCAAAGGCTACTTCTTAGTGCAGGTAAGTCAGAGCTAGAGTGCCTGTGTGCACGTGTGCACAAGTGCATGTGTGTATGTGAATGTCCAAATGAGTGAGTGTATGCTAGCCTGAGCCTCTTTCTTAGATTTGCAGGAGTCCAGGAGGTCCCTGCTGGTGCACAGCCTAACTTGCCTTGAAGGCAACACCCAGGATCCCAGGTGCAAGCGTGGTAGACAGTGGCACCTGTTCTGTCCACTCAGCCTGAAGGTCCTTCCATATGCCTGGAACAAACTCAGGCTGAACAAAGGTACCAAGGATGATGTCAGCTCCAAGTATGCTACCAAATCTTTAGCTCAAAATCAAAAGTGACATGGCTCTGGGCCCCTTTGGGCTGCTGCTCTCACAGCCGTGCGCCCAGGTAAATACGACCGTGGTGTATCCTGAAGTTATACGTGGAAGGGCCACATAGCTTGTGAATGAATGAGGTCTATGTGCAAAGAAGCAGTAGGTGAGGGAAAGCAATATGATCATATTCAACACCTTCCATAGTAACTAGGGGATGATATTTTGATTATACAATATAGAAATTTTAAAAGTTCCTTCAAAATAGCTACAATGACAGTCAGTGCCCTAGGGAGGTGACGTCTGCTGTTCCCCTTTGCACCCCAGCTGAGAAGGGGGGACAGTAAGGTGAGCAGAAGCTGCCTTATGTATATCCTCACTCTTTTATCCTATAATCCACATAAGTTACTAAAAACAATTTTATAAACAGTTTTTAAAGAAAATATGACGATTTTACATAATAAGGCAAAAATATTTTTAAAAATTGCCAGAGAGAGAAAGAGAGAGAGAAAGAAAGAGAAAGAGAAGGAGAAAGCACCTCACAATGGAGCATGGTCGTGTCGCAATCCCTTCTCCTCCGTTTCTCCGCCCTGTCAGGATTTGGGGCACATGTACCTGGCATGTTTTTCAATTTGTCATGGCTGGGATTTAAACTGCACAGTCAGTCATGCAGGATCCACCTGCCTTAACCACCAGTCCACGGAGTGACCCCAAAGCAAAAATCTTAAAATTTGGCTTTATTGGGTCAGTATTTGGTAATTAAAAAAAATGACTTTCCTGTATTTAGGAATGGATCAGAAAAGGAGGCATTTAGAACTTTCCAGAGTGTGACCACACAGCGGGAATGCTGGGGCTGGTAGGACACAATGATCCTTTCCTTCAGTATCCTCACCACAGAGAGCCTGGGGTCCCAACATGGGAAAGTGACCTATCAGAGAAGAGAACTTTCTATTTGTAAACTGTGACTTTTGCACAAGGTGTGCTGCTTGCTCCAGGACGATAGGACAGCTCACCCAGTTAGGCAGACAGAGGCCAGCAGAGCACCAGAAGCCAGTCAAGAAGGCAGGCTTTGAGAGATGAGATAATCAGTGAAAATAGTGGTTTTCAATTTTTCTTTTCCATTTTCCCAAATCTTCTACAGTGTCAAGAAGTTTGAAAAATGGGAAAAGTCAAGACCTCTTATAAATGGATGCTTAGGGAACATTCCACACTAATCGATCCCTACTTCTGACCCTTGTTCCCAGGATTTGAACATGGATGTCCCACTTCCCCTTCACCTTCCATAAGGCCCTGGGTAGGTCAG
>NW_006160004.1:1583435-1593918 GCF_000334495.1 Tupaia belangeri chinensis
CCACCCCGCCTACAGTCAGAGGAGCTTGTGGGATGGAGGCCCAAGATGCTTCCCCGACTCCCAGCAGCTACTATGGTCTCATCCTAGGTACTTCCTGCCCCAGGGAATGCTCTGCCTGTACTCACAAAACAGCCTGCCTTCCAGGTAAAATGGGACACTCACTGACTCACTGCATGCTCCCCTCCGTGTACCCCAGGTGGGGAGAACAGCCAGGGTGAGCTGGAGAAAACTGGTAGTCCACCTGCCCCCTTCTGGCTTTGCTCCCGCATTCCAGATCCAGAGTCTAAGAGAAGACCAGCTGCACAAGTTCCCACCCTCAGGCTCAGTGTATAGACTCCTCCCCATGGGTCTCACTTCCCTCCTCCTACCTGAGTCCCCCTCCCCTTCTCCTGAAGCAGGAGTCACACTCACCAGTAGCCAGAGGTCGCATCTTCCAGACTGGACTCCAGCCTGCCTGGCCCTTGGTGACAGTTCCCTGGGAACTAACCAGCTCGAACAGAGACACACCCTCAGGGCTGGCAGGCTATGGCTAGGCTGGGAAGTGAGCAGGCGGGGCAGAGGCGGGCCAGGAAAAAGCACTGCTTGTCAGGTCTGCTTGTCAGGTCAAACGAATGGCAGATACGGGACTGAGCATGTTAGAGGGGCAACTGGGTGGGCAGGTGTGTGGGTGGGGCAGATGTGGGCCCAGTAAGCATGTGGGGCGGTGGACAGGTGCATGGTGGGATCCAAAGCTCCAAAGCCACTGTGGGGGTGGGGTCTGATCTGCACCAGGATTGACTAGATGTCAGAGCAGCCTGACTGGAGAAGCCAGCAGGACATTCTCTGAAGGGAAGCAACTGTCCCTTAACGATGTAGACCCACAGCACCCTATTTATGTCTCACAAGAAGACAAACACAGCCTAGGTGTTCAATGTCAAAGCAGAATCCCAGCAGGATTTGACTTTGCCTAGTTGATGTTCACTGTCTCCAGGCCACTCTCTGTTTCTTCCAGAATAGTCAGGCTGCCGATTGATGTTTGCAAAGTCCAACTCAGTGCCTCACTTCCGCTTGCTCCTTTACTGCTGGGATGACTAATTAACTCTAGGAAAACGAGGCATGGACAATGTCCTGGCCCCTGGCTATGGTCACAGGTCTGCGTAGGAGTCAGGCAGGCATATGAAGGCTTCCCTGAAGACTATTTTTATTATTTTGGCATACTTGTTTATTTCTCAGTTTGTTAAATTGTCCTTAATTTGTTGATATAGTGAACAAATTCAACTCTGATTGATATGCAAAGAAACAGAATATGCTTTGCAATAAAATTTTATAGTTCTTGGGACCAGCAGTTGGTGTAATGGCTATGTCACTGGACTCCCATAGTCAACCACGATTCAAGTCCTGGACCTGGTGGCTAAAACTCACGCTGGGTGAGGCATGTGTGCCCAAGATCCCTAGAGCAGAATGGAGGAGAAGGGAATGCAGCATGGCCATCCCCCGCTGGGAGGTGATTTCTCGCTTTCTGTCTGTCTCTGTCTTTCTGACAAGCACACACACCCTACAGCAAAAACCTCTCCAAAAAAATTTATAGTTCAACTGCATACAGGCAACATACTAAATATGAAAAAAAAAAAAAAACTAACTGGACTACAGGTATTAAATACTGAAAAAAGTTAAGTTTATGATCACTTATTTTATTTAACAATCTAGGAAGTTTGCAGCCATCAGCAGTTCCAGTACAATTTCAGGTGCAACTGGGAATTGAGGAATCTCGGTGGAGCTGTTAGTATAGCGAACCTTGTAGGCATACTTTTGATAGCACATGTGAAGGAATCTCTCTAAAACTGACCTCACTGGTTTTGTTCTCAGAAAACTGACCTGGGCCATTCAGCATGGCTTTTATTGTTCCTGATGTTAGTGCATATTCTCTTTTTACAATAAATTTGTGACCATTAGGAGATATCAATTTGATGTACATGGCATCAGAGCTTTTACAGCCACCGTAAGTTTTCTCCTCTCCATCCATTCTGTACTTATGAACTTTTACTTTGCTTCCATAGGAACTTTAGTAATTCTTTGTCAGCTCTGTAGCCACAGAGCTCAGTGGAGTTACTGTACTGCCACAGCCCCTAATCCAGGGCCACTCCCATTACCCCAGCTGCCTACTCCTGTGGGTTCCAAGACTTTCTGACCACAAACAGGAACAACCCTCTTTCTTCATACAACCTCATTCCAAATACACACCAGGTGGTGACAGCACTTTTAGCCCATTAGAGTTACAGTGGCCTCAGGCTGCCAAGGGTGTGCAGCACTTCAAGGACAGTTGGTTCTTCAGCAGATAAAGAGAGTTCCAGGGATGCAGGGTCTGCAAGAGCTCCAGTCCTGCCCCAGAGTCCTGCTGGCTCCCTGTAGTCCAATCAGCTTACTCTTCTCAGGAAGCCCAAAAGCTCCAGCCTCACCTCCCTGTGGACACTTGCCTGCTTGCAGGCTGTTACCAGGGAGGCTTAGCCACTATTCTCCCTTCACTTCCTCTTTACTTCTAAGAAGCTCCTAAGGCACACATTCTATGGACAGCAAGGCTTTTTTCTCCCAGTTCACTTGAAATCAGAAGGCTAAGAAGTCAGGAGTTTCCACAGTAAGGAATCATCCCTAAGGGTGAGCCAGAGCATGGCATATTTGTTTGGATGCCACTTTGAGTTTACCTATAACACCACCAATGAGCTATTCTCCAGATATTCCTAACAAGTACTTTTTTTAATTTACTCTTTTTTCTTTCTTTCTTTCTTTCTTTTCTTTTCTTTCTTTTTTTTTTTTTTTGACATTTTTGCTATAGGGCTTATGCATTTACCAGAGAAACAGAAAATGAGAAATCACCCCCTAGAATGGGAAGGCCAAGTAGCAATCCCTTCTTCTCCATACTCCTCTTGGGATTTGGGCACAATGTACATGTGCCCAGTGTGAGTTCCAACCTGCTGGGTCTGGGACTCAAACTGCAGTTGATCATGTGGGAGTCCAGCACCTTAACCACTATTACACCTTCTGGCCCCTCCCAACAAGTTCTTTCAACTAATACACCTACCAGGAATCTTACCTCTGTCTTTAGCTCACCTGATATTGAAGGACAGCTTTCATCTCTCTCTGAGTTTGTTTTAATCATTTTTTAAAACCTGTGTTAAAGGCTCAGCCACAGTGGTGTGGGCAGTGGGGGACTGTTGCACAGCATCCAGCTACATAGGAGGCCCCAGGTTTGGATCTGAGGTAGATCTGTGCACATCAGGTACACACCCCAGCTGGTGATTCTGGCTGGCTGGGAAGGATGCAGGGGGATTGCAGCATGAGACCCTCATGAGTGTGCTTGGTACTTATCTCTTTTATGAAATAAGTGAAATTTTTAAAAACTGTGGTAAATATGAATAATATTTATGTCTTAACCATATTTAAATGTCCAGGTCAGTAAAGTTAAGAAAATCCACATTACTGATCTCCAGAACTTCATCCTGCAAAACTAAAACCTGGAAACCATTAAACAATGACTCCTGGGATTAGGAGATGGCATAATGGCTGGACTCCCATGTAAGTGACCACGATTTGAGTCCCAGACCTGGCAGTTTAAAACTCACACTGGGCATGTGTGCGTATGTGCCCAAGATCCTGAGAGGAGAATGGAGAAGGGATTGCTGCATGGCCATCCCCTATGAGGGGTGATTTCTTGTCTTCTGTCTCTCATGCACCCTATAGTAAAAATCACTCTAAAAAAAAAAAGATTCTCTTATTTTTTCCTCCCAGCAAGGCCTGGGAATCAACATTCTACTTTCTGCTCCTATGAATTTGAATATTATAGATATTTCACATAAGTGGGACTACATAGTACTTTTTGTCTGTTTTTGTGACTGGCTTATTTCATTTATCATAAGTCCTCAAGGTTGATCCATGCTGTAGCATGTGTCAGAATTTCTTTCCTTTTAAGGACTGATGATATTCCACTATATACATATACACATTTTATTTACCCCTTCATTTATTCATGGACACTTGAGTTGCCTCCATCTCTTGGCTATTGTGAATAATTTTGCTGTGAATGTGGTTGTGAAAATATGTCTTCAAGATCCTGCTTTCAATTCTTCTTTTTAATTTAAAAATTTTAGTTCTTTTTATACAATCACTATATATCCTTTAGCTTGTAGAGAGAATTTACCCAACATGAAATACACCTCCTGCCAGTCCAGTTGAGAATACTATACACATTATCATCTACAGGTAATAAACCATTTCTGCGTCCCACAAATGTCTTACCTCTCTATTTTTCTCCCTAATTTCCTTCTCTACAATTTTCCCCTTCCCACCTTCCTTCCACATTGTCTCCAGTGCCCATAACTATTTCCAATGCTTTTATGCCTCCCACTCTTTCAGTTTCTATCAGAGTGGGGACAGTCAATTTATGTTAAGTGGAGACATACAATGTTTCTCCTTCATAGCCTGACTTGCTTTACTCCGTAATAATTCTTTTGGATGCATACTCAGAAGTGGGATTTCTGGGTCATATGGTAATTATATTTTTAGTTTTTGGGAGAACCACTATACTGTTTTCATAGAGGCTGCACCATTTTACAATCCCATCAGTAGTACAAGGATTCCAATTTCAATACTTTCTCGCCTACACATTATTATTATTATTATTATTTTTAGTAGCAGTCTTAATGGATTTGAAATAATATCTTATAGTTTGATTTAATTTGCATTTATCTCGTGATCTTTACCATATTTTCACACATTCTTATTGTTCATGTATATATAATTTTTTGTAGAAAAGCATATTCAAGTCCTTTGTGCACTTTTAAAATTGTTGAGTTGTACGAATTCTTTATATATTCTAGGTATTAACTAATATTTTCTTCCTTCCCATAGGTTGACTTTTCATTCTGTTGATTGTATCCTTTGATACACAAAAGTTTTAAAGTTTGATACTGCCCCATTTACCTATTTTTGTTTCTACTGCTTGTCCTTTTGGCATCATAATGAAGAAATCATTGCCAAGTCCAATGCCCTAAAGATTTTCCTTTACATTTTCTTTTAGGAAGTTTGTAGTTTTAGGTCTTACATTTAGATATTTAATCCATTTTGAGTTAACTTTTTTCTATTGGGTTAGGCAAGGATCCAACTTCCTTCTTTTGCATCAGGATATCCAGTTTTCTCAGAACGATTTGTTGAAAAGACTGTCCTTTCTCCATTGAATGTTCATTGAATGTTCTTGGCACCCTTGTCAAAGATCATTTGGCCATATATATGAGGGGTTCTTTCTGGGCTCTCTATTCTATTCCATTGGTTGATACATCTATATTCATGCCAGTATCATACTCTTTATCACTGTAGCTTTGTAATAAGGTTTGAAATCAGGAGCTATAGCCCTTAAGTTTTGCTATTCTTTCTAAAGATTGCTTCAGTTATTCAGAGTCACTTGAGATTATACATGAATTTTAGGATGGATTTTTATATTCCCACAAAAAATGCCATTGGGATTTTGACAAAGATTCCACTAGATCTGTAGAACACTTTGGGTAGCACTGATACCTTAATATTAAATCTTCCTTCCCATTTGTCAACACCATTCTCCTCTTGGGATTTTGGGCACGCACGCACACACACCCAGCTTGAGTTTCAAGCCACCAGGTCCAAGACTCAAGTGGTTGGCCATGTGGGACTCCAGCGATGTAACTGTTACACCATTTGCTGGTCCCACTAATTATAAATTTTAGCAGATTTTCTCCAGAGAAGTTCTATCACCATACATCTCCACTAGTGGCATATGAAATTTGCCTATTTTCCCACATTCTTCTCAACCACATGGTATTACACAACTTTTTGATCTATGCTCATCTGTTGTTGAAAAAATTGTTATCATAGTATTGTTTTAGTTGCTTCTTCTTTCACTAAGGTGACTGAGTTGGCATATTTTCCTATGTTTAAAAGCTATTTGGGGCCAGCCCATGGCACAGAAGTTTAGGTGGCTGGATCCCAAATGGCTGGCTGTGTAGTTCAAGTTTTGACTCTAGAGGCTTGAGAAACATGCTGGCATATATGCACTGTGTGCCCAAAGTCCCCAAAAGAGGGAAAAATAGAGGAGGAGGGATTGCAGCATGACCATCCCCCAAGGAGGGTACTTTCTCTCTCTCTTATTCAGATGAGCACACAAGCCCTCTGGCAAAATTTAAATGAAACAAAACAAAAACTGAAAAACCATTTGATTAAGTACTCTATGGTTTAGTGGTTAAGGGAGTTGGATCCCACACTACAACGTGGTTACACTGCAATTGCTTTTCCTTCATTTCTCCATCCTGTTAGGATTTTTGGCATGAACGTACATGTGCCTGCCATTTTTCAAGTCACTGGGGCCAGGATTTGAACCACAGTTGGGCATGAGGGAGCTGTCTTCCCCAAACATTAGGCTATGGAGCCAACCCAGATCTGTCTTAACAATTAAGCTATTTCTGCTTTTCTTATTAATCATCCAGCTGGAGACTAAACGTTTTAAAACACCTAAATGTTTCTGAGAATTAATTTTCCTCTTCTCTGTCTGTAGGTGTTAGACCTTATCGTTCTGTTTCCTCAATATCACTTATCCTTTCTTTTTCATTTATACCTCTTTTGTTCCTCATTGCTACACTATGTTCAGCTCTTTCTAACTTTACTCCAGTTCACTAATTATATATTCAGTTGTGTCTAATCTGCTGTCAAACCTGTTCATTGAGTTTTTGTTGTTGTAGTACTTTTTTTAATTCTAGAATTTCTATTTGGGGAAAAAATGAAAAAATTTGGTTCTTTTTTTGTTTTTGTTTTAGAGACTTCTGTTATAGGGTGTGTGTGCTTGTCAGAGAGAGAGAAACACAGACAGAAAGTGAGAAATCACCACCCCACCCCACCCCCAGGGAGGATGGCCACACCACAATCCCTTCTCCTTCATTATCATTATCATTATCCTCTTGGGATCTTGGCATGCATACATACATGCCCAGCATGAGTTTTAAGCTGCTGGGTCCAGGACTCAAATCACAGTCAATTACCTGGGAGTCCAGTGATATAAATATTAAGCCATCTGCTAGTCCCTATGTGGTTCTTTTAGTGAAAGTGTTATGTTACATTTTATAATTTTCTGTTTCCTGTACATATCCTGAAGTCTGATTTTACTTTCTAATCATGATCATCAAGATAGTTAACAGTCTATGTCTGATCATGTTAAGAAGGCTGAAGTCTTTGCAAACTGGTTTACTGGCTTCAGTTTAAGAAGCAACTTGCCTGACTGGCTGCAAGCTGAACACTGTACCTGAAACTATGATGAGGAAACAGCTCAAGGTCAGGAGCGTGCTTTCTCCAGAAAAGACCTGTGCTTGCTTCAGCTAGGGGCCTGAGTCATCACTACTCTGAAGCCATCTTTAAAGAAAGCTCAAGTCCTGAAAATTCTGAAATGACACAGTCAACTCAAAACAGCTCAACACGAGCTGTTCCTTTGTGGCTAGTGCCGAATCTGAACAGAGTTGGGTTCCTAGTTCTATTGTGAGGAAGGTCTCCTGTGTGACTCTCAGGCTCTAATCTGGGAGTTAATAAATACCCTTGGAACTAATATGGTTTCCTGGCATGCTTATTTTTTGAAGTTCTCCTTTTTCCTTCATATTTATTTTGAAGTTCTCCCTTTTCATTCACATTTAACCAAGACATTCTTTTCTTTTTACATTTTAAAATTTATTGTTCTTTTATATATTCTATCACATTATTTAGCTTACAAAGTGAATATTCATTTCTCCATAGTCCAGTTGATAATACTATAAAATTATCTTTATAGTCTTCTTACTTCTTTAAAAAATATATTTTGAATTTTGTGTATTTGGGCTTTTAAAATGACCTTCAGTGTAAGATTTGGTCCAAATAACCTAGACCAGCACAGGAGAGATGAAACCTAACCACTGTGAACTTACTTTTGGGACACTGGACATTAATGGTTACAAGCCCTAGTTTTCTGTTCTCCTCATTGAATTCTATGGGGGCGTCCTGACGTTCTAGCACAGGTTACTAGGTAGCAGGAAGAAATTAGATATAATCTTTCTATATCCTTTAGGATTTCGGAAAGCAACCTTAGAGTCTTATGGAGTGTGGGAGAGATTGCCTGGTGAACTTGAGTGACATTTTACAGCAAGCATTTGATCTAATAAGCATTTACTAAGCACCCATGTGTACCAAACACTGTCTAAGCAGTTCCCACCCATGTCTTCTAGACCTCTTGAGGCATATTAACCCCATTCTACCGTGAGGCAGTCATGCAACTAACTTATATTTACATTGAGCCCACTCTACAGCCTCAGGGTCTTCTGGATATTTTCACTACCTGAGTAGTTTTCTCTCTGAGTGACCCCTGTGTCATACTGTCTTGAATAAACTACAATAAAGACAACATGACTTGAAAAATAAAACTAAATTATCAACAACAAAAAACACTTTTTTTTTCATTTGCTAGAGAGTGCATGCACTTTGTTTGCTTAAGAAAGAGAAAGCCCCCCATGGGGGCAGTTATGTCACACTATCTTCTTCTCCATTCCTCCCTCCTTTTGGATTTTTTTTTTTTGAGAGTCTTTGCTATAGGGTGTGTGCATTTTCTAGAGAAACAGAGAGACAGAAAGAAAGAAATCATCCCCCAGAGGGGATGGCCAAGCTACAATCCCTTCTCCTCCATTTTCCACTTGGGACTTTGGACACGTGCGCACATGCACCCAGCATGAATTTTAAGCCATCGGGTCCAGGACTGGAAGCGCGGTCAACTAAGTGGGAGTCTAGGGACATAATCATTATGCCATACGTTGGTCCCTCTCCTTCTGGAATTTTAAGCATGCATGCTAATATACTCATGTTTCTCAAGCCACAAGGTTTGGGACTTAAATCACAAGGTCAGCCGTGTAGGACTGGGCAACCTTAACCATGGCAGCAGCTGGACCAACATTATGTTTAAACATCTTTTCATTTCATATTTTTTCCCTCCAGGTTTTCATTTGATGCTGGCATTGTCTCTTTAAATAGATTAAACAACATCGAGAGAACAAACATGGACTGAGCAGCTGCCATGGTGTCTTAGTCAGCTCAGGCTGACTAAACAGAATACACATCACTTCTCATAGTTCTGGAGGCTGGAAAGTCCAGAGTCAAGGTGCTGGCTGATTCAGTCGCTGGTAGGGGATTTTCTCTGGCTTCTCGTTGTATTCTCACTGTATCTTCATACGGTAGAGACAGAAAGAGGAAGCAAGCTCTCTGCTGTTACGTATAGGGACACCACTCTTATCATGAGGGCCTGACCTTCATGATCTAATTTAAACCTAATTATCTCCCTAATACCTGGTCCCATCTCCAACCATCCAAAT
The DNA here is from genome assembly GCF_000334495.1 of Tupaia belangeri chinensis. Classification (NCBI taxonomy): domain Eukaryota; kingdom Metazoa; phylum Chordata; class Mammalia; order Scandentia; family Tupaiidae; genus Tupaia; species Tupaia belangeri. The sequence goes on from NW_006160004.1 coordinate 1,592,810, forward strand.
ACCATCTAATTGGGAGTTTCAACATATGAGATTTCTTGCAGATTTGAGAGGCCCCAATTCTGGGCATAGCATCGATGTACTAGTTACGATAGCTCTACCTTAGAGAGCAAACTGCATCCATGAATGTCCACACTAATCCACACATTAATATAACCCCAAACTGTAAACAACCCCAAAGCTCATCAACAGAAAAATGAATAAATACATATTGGTATATGTATATAATGAAAATAACTCACAATGAAAAAGAACACAGTAATGGTAAATGCTATAACGTGGATAACTATAAAAATCAATGCATGCAGGAACCAGCAGTTAGCGTAATGGCTATGCCACTGGACTCCCACGTAGTCGACCACGGTTCATGTCCCAGATCCGGTGGCTTAAACTCACGCCGGGCGCGTGTGCGTGCATGCCCAAGATCCCAAGAGGAGAATGGAGGAGAAGGGATTGCGGCGTGGTCATCCCCCCCTGGGGAGGAGGTGATTTCTCGCTTTCTATCTCTCTGTCTCTCTCTGTCTGTCTGACGAGCGCACATGCCCTATAGCAAAAAGCTCTTAAAAAAATAATCAATGCATGCATACTGTATAATGGATTACATCTGGATGAAGTTCAAAAGCAGGTAAAACCACTGCAGTCATCTCCATTGAGTGCAGGGGCAGAGGGTATTCAACAGGAAAGAAAAGGGAAACTTTCTAAAGTGTTGGAAAGTTTTCTGTCTCGATCTTGGGGTCGAGTACCCAAGAACCCTATATAAGGAGCTACAGAGCAATATATGCTTAGAATTTGTATATCTCATTGCATATAAATTATACTTCAATAAAGTATCTTACCATAAAAGAAAGGGAAAACAAATTGGCCAAGATGATATTGCTGAACAGGTTAGTGGACCTTGCAGGTCACTAGCTTGTGAAGGTACATTTGCAGCTTGACTGACCAACTTGGCTCAAGAGCTGTTTCAAACCAGAGTGGCCTCGAGAAGCCTTGTTTAGCTCTGATTTGTTACATACCCTACAGGCTATCTCAACCCTTCGTCAGGGCTGCAGTGAACAGTCTGTGGACCCATTTTACCTTGGATGTACTTCCTCACTACACATCATCCCGCTCTT
>NW_006160004.1:1593949-1620983 GCF_000334495.1 Tupaia belangeri chinensis
AGGCCTCTCCTGAGTCTTGTCTTTTCTCTGTCACTCTCCCCTTGGGCCTCCAAAGGCCTCTGTTCATCTTAGACTCTCCTGCAACCCCTCAGTTCATAGAAGGCTTGTCTAGAGAACTACGTGCCTCTGAGACTTGAAGATATGAAAATTTCTAGGGAAGTTAGATGCAGACCATCACACACACACATCACGCACACATGTACACATTCATACAGACATCACCACATATATGCACCACACACACATCTACTAAACATGTATACCACATGTATACACATATACATCACACACACATATATCCCATAAACATGCATACATACCATGCACACATATACATGTACATCACACAAATCATGTACATTACACACACACACAGAGACCCAGAATAGTTTTCACAATTTTATAACTCTATGCTCAGGTTCTTCTCATCTGATGTTCCTCAGTTTCACACAGTGACTTGTAAATACTTTTATTTTTAAATGTTGAGATCATTGGATCTGATGGCTAATTTATTCTGTACCCTGTCACAGGGCTTTGCAGGCAATGATTATTCCATTTATATCACAGACCAGCAGGTCTCGAAGTGTAGCCTGGGGGCCCCCAAGACTAGAAGTATGAAACTCTTCAAAGAGTTCTGAGGTCAAAACTTCACACTAAAACATCTGTTGCCTTTACTGCTCTTACTCTCTCAGGGCTGTATTGGGAAGTTTTCTGCTATAATGGGAAGGTTCATGGGTCTCTATGGGACAGCAGTTTCCAAATAAGGAGTGTAAAATAATACAAAACCACGCAGGGGCATGATCCTCTGAAGTTCCAGATAAAGCGATATAGTGGGTTGTTGAGAAAATCATGACACATGACAAAGAAAAATACACTATGACTTTCCCTATGACCTAATATTTCAATGTTACAATCAAAACATTCCATGTTCGGATTCTGCAAATAATCTCTAAGAAACTACCACTTGTCAAGTTCTGGTATAGTATCAAAGAAGAATATCCGCAGTCATCTGAAAAGGCTCTTCAGACACTCCTCACTGTTGAGCTACATACTTGTGTGAGGTCAGATTTCCTACATCCCTTCATACTGCAATAGCCTGAATGCAAAAGAAGCTAAGAGAATTTCAACGGTGTAAAATGCCATTTTTCTCACTAGATATTTGGTCTTGGAGGATAAAACTGTTTGTCAAAAAAAAAATTTAGGTTAAAATACAATAGATGTATTATTGCTATTTTAAGATGAATTAATAAATATATTTTTAAATTTTTACTTTTACCCTCTACTGCCATAGCCATCAGTAGATATAACCTACCCCAAAACAAGTTCTTTTGAGTCCTCAATCACTTTTAACTATATAAAGCTGTTCTGAGAACCAACACTCCAACTCCCTGATTAAAATGTTGGGCAGACCCATTAGTAAGCAAAGGGAGAAACAATCCAGTTTGGAGTCTAACAGACTTGGATGTCAATCAAGGCTCAACCCCACACTAATGGATTTGGAACAGCTTATTCAATACGCTCAAACTTTAATATTTTAATCTGTGAGATGGGAAGGGTAATACTTTTCTAGAACATGTGAGTTTAAGTGGGCCAATGTGTGTAGTAGCACAGATGACCTACAGCTAGTAAGGACTTACACACATCACTATGTATGTAAGCTGCCCTTCCTTCTACACTTCTGGGAGGCAGCCAATAGCTGGTGGGGATGGAGTGAAGCTATTAAGAATTGTGGCCAGTGAACCAATTCCCAAGAAGGCTTCCTGTGTCCTGAGAAGCATCCTGGAGATAGGAGAGCACAGAAGAGGGCTGAGTCTTCAGAGCTCTTTAGCAATGAAGGAGGGTGTCCCTCTTCTGAGAGGCCAGAATTCCAGAGGAAGCAGCTCCACGGAAGGTATAGGTCATCGTTCAGTTCAATTAGCCAATTAGTATGCTTTTTAAGTACTACTCAATAGCTGGCACTGTTTTCAAGCCCCAGAAATGCATGAACAAAAGAGAGAGTTCCAGAAAGTGAGACAGCAATACACGGGATTCCCTGGGAGGACAGCCCTGCAGGTAGGAGAGAGTACTATCAGTGAAGAACCCTGTGCAACACTAAGGACAGAGCCCCTACACAGACCTGAAGGTTCTTTTAAATTACTCTGCACTAAATTTCTTTGTTTCTTCAGAGAGAGAGAGAGAGAGAGAGAGAGAGAGAGAGAGAGAGAGAGAGAGAGAGAGAAAGTACACCCCAGCATGGTCGTCACATCATGATCCTCCCAGGTCTAAGCAGGCCTGGTTTATGGGTCTCATGCACGCACGTGGTGTGTACAGGGAGGCCTCAGAGCACGAACTCAGGACCTTCCCATGTGGATCCAGTTGGGTTACCACTGCACCACCTGACCTTCTGGTCTGGAAGGTTCTAGTGGGATTTTGCAGCACAGCTGAGAGGCACTGGTGATGCTGTGCTTACAAGCCTGGAAACAGAGCTATGAAGAGCCAGGGCAAAGACCAAAGGCTCCCCTGGACCAAGAGGAGGAAGGGAAGAGAAGCCTGAGGCTGAGAACATACTGATTAGGATGAATACTTCAACTCTCCTTCCTAAATCAGATCTCTTGAAGCAGCTTCCTTGGAGCTCAGGTTGGGAGAACCCCAGGGGCCTTTGAATTCTTGTTGGGAGAAGGCCCATGCTCAGCTAACCAGTTTCTGAGTCTAAATAGGACAGAAGTTGGCAAAGGTGAACTAAGAGTTCAAACTGAGACGTCATTCTGCCCTCTTTCACCTGAATGATGGACAGCAGCTGTTGTGGAGCACTCCCCTTTAGCTCTGGGAACAACCTGGGCAGGCCAGGTGAGAATGCACATCTCCATGCCTGAGAGTGCCTGGCATTCAATGTGGCCAGCCTGCACAGAAAGGACTTCTGGTCACAGTGGTGAGGCTTAGTTCCTGAACTGCTCGGGTCTGTTCTGCTTGTCAGACTGCTGCTACAGATGTTTCTCTGCAAGTTTCCTGAAGGTGCCTGATGTTGAGGGTAGAACATCCATGGTGGGCCTGCAGAAACCAAGAGCTGGAGAGTCCACCCTGAAGCAGACACTTCTGGTTAAGGGAAGAGTCCAAATCTTCCAACTGACTGACTTCTGTGATTGTGCCTGGGATGTTTACATCCTCCCGATTTAAATGTTCCTTATCCATTTTTTGCAGCATTGCATTTCCCATGGTCAGTGTGGTGGGACAGAAAGAAGCAGAACAGAATTCTAGCATGGCATGGAAGAGGTCTCCTGCAGGGGTGACTTATTTGTGGGGAAGAAAGGCATCAAATGGCATGAACTTAAGTAATACAGAGTAAGAGAACAGCTTGGGGGATGGAGGTGCTGAGGCAACTCTTGTCCACTTGTCAGAAGAGGGAGGGTCTATTTGGAGACTTGGGAAGAGGTTTTGGTCAAAAAAGTAATATAAATCAGTACTGTAATTGGCAGGCTCATCCAATTGGCAAGCCCAGAGGTGGGCAAGTCTGTATGCTCTCACAAGCAGTGTGGAAATCCCTGGCCGCCACTGCCAATTAGGCAACTCAAGTGCACAGAGGCCGTGAGTAACTGGAGGCCACTCAGCTAGATCCTGGGTCTCCTAACACCTGGTCCTATACTGGAGTCCCTAAACCCCTGTTGCATGTACAATGCCTCCTCTTGTAAAGATGCATCCATACTGGAAGGTTAGCAGGCCTTTGGGAGGCAAGGGGAACAACCACATTTGTCTGTCGGGCTTCCAGAATCTATATAATCCTGACACCACCTCTCTTTGTCTTGTCCCTAAAGCCCTCCTGTGAGCTGATGGCTAGTTTCAGTTCTTTTGTACCTCTACTGGGAAGCAGGATATGTGCAAACAAAAACCAACACACAAAAAAACAACACCCGAGTTCATTTCCTTTGCTGCGGGCCTTCACTCTTTACAAAGCAATTTAGGGGGCTACAGCAGCTAAAATTGTTAGAGGGAAGAGCACAAAGACTGGATGAGCTGGACCTGGGAGATCTGGACCTCCTAGTTCTGCCCTCAACAGCTGGGGTCCAGTCAAGCTACTTTGCATCACTGAGCCGGGCAGCTCCATCTGTACAATGGGGACAAGGAGGCCCACCTCACAGGGTGGTTGTGTGGATTAAGAGAATAGAGGGAAGGTGCCTAGCATAATACCAAATGAAAAACAGAGGTCCTCACAAATGGTTGCTATTGTTATTATTTCAGTGGCGCTATTACGTATCTCTGTCATAAGCAATCATTAGAAAAACTAGCTGGATTTCAGCGCTAATTTACAAAACGTTTCCTGGGGGACTATTAAAGAAAAACTCTATGATACTTGTCCTGAAATATTCCAAGAAAGGATGGTTTTAAAGATATATACTCTGAGAAAGAAAACAAAACAAACCCAATAACAATAAATGTAGGAGTCCAACAATGCTAAATGGAAGAAAACAAAATATTCCTGAAGTTCAGTGTGATGCTAATTGGGACTGCTCTTATCCTTTGCTGTTCCCCAAACACGCACTAGACAAGTCAAAGAACCACTGCTTGACCCTACACCAAAGGGGGCACCAACGCCATTTCTTCTATCAGGCCGAGGCCGCCCCTGGGTGCTTGGCCTGCTAGCACTGGTGGAGACAAACCAGAAAGTCCTGGGCCAAGGCCTAGGGCTCCTGCCCAGAAGCCCTTCAGTCCTCTTATGGGGATGTGTGAAAAGAGGGTGAAGCTCGGGAGTTCGTCCCTGGTTGAGCACTAGAAGGGCCTGATGGTCCAACCATGCACAATGCACCCCCAACTTGCAGTGCCCTGTTCCCTGAAAAAGCCGCCATACTGGGACCCTCAGCTCCTCCTGGGCCTCTTGGATGCAGCCCTCCCACCGCCCAGGATCAACTTGGCCTGCCCAGGTAGGGTCCCTGCAGGGGTCCTCTCACCCAATCTCTGACTTCTGCCTCTGTGCTTGGGGAGAAGCAGGTGGCGCCGCTGCACTTCCGCCCTTGCAGCCCCCCCCCCCCCACCGGCGCATGCGTGGTGCATCTGCAGGTCTTTCCCTCGTGATTAGGATCAGCAGTTAGCGTCTAGCTTACGTAGCCTTTCCTGCCTGGCAGACTGCCGGGAGGGCGTCAGCTATACGCCAGCTCTCCGTCCTCATAGATGCCGGGTGCGGACGTTGTCTCCTTCTAGAATTTTCTGCTGTGCTCCTTCTCGCCTGTGTCTCTTTAGGTCCATCAGTCCTTTCCCAGCAAGTGCCCTCCCACTCTTGTTGTCAGTTGGGTCCGCCCCACCCCCAACTCCCCTGCCACGCCCCTCTTCCCATGTGTCCTGTTGGGATCATCCAGTCTTTTTATTTTATTTTTTAACTAACATAGTTGACAATTGTAATTTATTTATTTATTTATTTATTTTTAGTACGAAAGGAGAGAAAGTCTTCCTTGATATGGTGTTAGAAAACAGCCAGAGTCAGAGCACCGTGATCTTCTGGCAAAGTAGAACAGTTAATATAAAACTGACATAAAGAGGCTTCATTCTGGGGGCCGCCAGGTGGCGTGGTGGTCAAAGGCGCTGGACTCCCACATGTGCTGGCATCATGCCAGGGCAAAGAGGACCCAAGAGGTGGGATCATCGCCCCTGTAGGAGGAGGAGCAGAGAATGAAGTAGGAGGTCTTGTCCCTTGTTGAAATGCAGGCGTTTTATCAGTCAGGCTTTGAGCTTGCTCTTCCATCCATTTCTGATAGCAGTTTTTCACATTCTCTTTGTATTTCCTACCATTGCAGTGTGTTTCTCTCAAGGATGGAGAATCATGGGTGAGGTATGTATCACAGTAGTCACAATAAAACTTAGGCATGTTGTTCTGGAGACCATTAGCCACTCCGGGGGTTCATCCAGTCTTGCTACGACTCTGCCCCACGTGTCCTATTGGTTGGGTCTATCCAATTTTCCCTGCTGCAACACCCCACTCTCCGGCAAAACACTCTAGTCTCATTGGATCTGTCACCTGCTTCCTGCAGAGCCCTTTCCCCTCCACCAGTCTTCAGGTCAAGTGGTAGCTTCTTTGGCCACCAGCTTCACTGTCCCCTTGTGTGGTTTGCAGGGGCTCTCCTGCCTTGGGTCCTAGGCACATCATGTGATCTACCCAGCTTTTGTGCCTGATAAGTCCCAGGTGAGACACACAGATCCAGGACTGAGGTACCACAGCCATTCTCCAGCAGCCCTTCCCTGCCGGCCCCTCTGGCTACCTACTTAGGCCTTCCTGGTGTCCCAATTGCTGCAACTTCTCTCAGCTGAACAAGGCTGCATGAAAATCCCACAGGGAAGCACCTAAGGATGCTTGTTGGCCACAGTTCACTCTAGGGTATGTGGGCAGTTGCCACCAGGAAGATCATTTAGAGATTTAGTGCCCTGGAGCTCTATAGGACCCTGCTATCGTCAGCCCTTTAGGGTCATGCCTCTTTAAATATGCAAACAGGTTGCATGGGGCCAGCTAGTGCTGTGGTGGTTAGGGCGGCTAGATCCCACAGGACCAACTGCCAGCTGAGGGTCTGGACAGGCGGCTTAGAAAAACACATTGTGTGCATATGCTCAAGATCCAGAAAACAGCATGGAGAGGAGAGTGGATTACTGTGTGGCTAAACCCATTGGGCCATGCTTTCTCACCTTCCTGCTATCTCTGTCTCTGGAGAGTGCACAGACCCTATCACAAACTAAATACAAAAACAGTGTGGGCACTCTTAGCTCAGGTACTTTAAAATTATTATTTAACATATTAAAATGCTTCTTGAAAAATGCATGGGTTGTCACCTCCTTCTGGCCATGCCCCACGTATGTGCTTTCATGTACTTGTTATGAAGTGGGGCAAAGGGCTTCATTTATCAATTGTGCCTGTTGGCCTCTGGGTTCCTGGGAGGCAGGCACTATGTTTTTGCCGGGGTAGGCATACTCAGGAATTAAGTACTTGTTGAGTACATACGTACTTGCTAAAATGCAGAGCTGGTGGGAAGTCCAGCCTTCGCTTATTTTGATTTCCTTAAAGGAGGTTTTCTAAAAATCTAAGGCAATGGAAAGCCAAAACTGGATTATATAACCTTTAAGGAGCTGGATTGAGGCCCCAAGGAGTTTGCTTCCAGGCCCCTATTTTGCAAATGAGGAAACAGAATCTCGGTTACAGCTTGCGTCAGTGCCTTCTTGGAGTGCGTGCTTCCGCGTCTATGTGTGTTGTATATAAACGTTCTCTCTGAAAGCCTGTCATTCAAAGATCTCGAACAATAGTCACCTGAAAGTAATAAGGTAATACTTTTGAAACAACCTTTGTTGCATGAGACAATGCTCTTGGCTCCCACAATAACTGTGACATTAGTTCAGGCCACAAGAATAAGAAAGAGAGGTGACGCCAACCCCAGCTGTCCCAACCAGCAACATGGAAGGTGTGATGTGTTCAATCTGCACAGGAGTGGACTAGAGACATGAAAACACTACTTATTCTCCTCTCATCACTTGTTCTTTTTTTTTTTTTTTTTTTAAAAAATTTTTTAAGGGGGCTGGGAGGGGGGGTGGGGGGTGAGGGCGATGCTTTAAGTCCCGGATCTGGTGGCTTGCTCTCTCACTTTCCCTCTCTCTCTCTCTGATCAAATTAAAATAAATAAATAAATAAATAAATAAATAAGAATTATTTAGGGACCAGCAGATAACATAATGATTACGTCATTGGACTCCCATGTTGTCGACCACGGTTCAAGTCCTGGACCCGGTGGCTTAAAACTCACGCTGGCACATGTGCATGTGTGCCCAAGATCCCTAGAGGAAAATGGAGGAGAAGGAATTGTGGTGTGGCCATCCCCATGGAGGGTGGTTTCTCACTTTCTGTCTCTCTGTCTTTCTCTGTCTCTCCAGTGAGCAGATGTACCCTATAGCAAAAATAACTCTCTCTCTCTTAAAAAAATAAATAAAAGAATTATTTATTAACTAAAATTACTTTCCAATTTTGACCAGAGACAGGGAGAGCAAGCTGCCAGGTCTGGAACTCAAACCATGGTTGGCCATGTGGGAGTCCAGCACATTTAGCTATTACGCCACCTGCCAGTCCCTCTTCATTTGTTCTTTACCTCATTGGGCTGAACAAAAGACAGAACACTTGAGGAGATTAGGAATGCCACTCAGAACTCCTGGTTGCATCACCTCGTGATGACCATGTCAATACATCCAGCTTGATTTTATTTTCAAAAATGGAAATATCCCTCTAAGACATAAACCCAAACCCTGCTTTTTCTTTATAAAGTAACACAAGGATAAGTAAAGTAGCAATACACACATCTTTTTAAAGGGGACATGAAAATTTAAAAATCTACTCAATAAAAATGTTGCCTCTTTCGAAAGAAAAAAATAACAGAAGTTTCCACTATTTCATTGAATTTAATCTACCTTGTCATTACCCTTCTTCCCTCCATACCCCATCTTAGCTAGGCAGATGATTGAAGGAGAGGGGTGGGGAGTGGAGGGATGGAGATGAATGAATGAACATTTACTTTGAACCTGTTATTTCAGGGACTCTTTATAACTACAACTCAGGGGGAGCGGGACTGTTGTAGCCACTTTACAGACGGGGCAGCTGGGGATCTAAGTGTAGCGAGTTAGGTAAGGCTTAGAGAAAGGGCAGCATGAAAGGCCCTCTCCTTTGTGCTCCTTCCAGTATTTACCATGTTGAATTATAACTGTCTGTTCCTCTCTCTTCCCCACCCAAGGGCCCACTAGTGACTGTGGGCAAGAGCTCTCTAAGATTTTTCGTAGCTGCTAAAATGATGCGTGGCTCGTAGCATACTCTGAATGTGTTTCGAATGAGTGACTAACAAATGAACAAATGAACTCTGTAGAAGCAATAAAATAACATGAATTTCTTTTGGATTTATTTTCAGCTCTATTAAGGTACAATTGACAAAAAAAAAGTTGAATATGTTTACATTGTACAATGGGATGTTTTGAGATACATTGTGAAATAACTAAAGCAAATTCACTAACAGATCCATTATCTCAGATACTTAAATTGTCGTGTGTGTGTAAGAACAATTCAGAACTATTCTCTTTCTGTGGTGACATTTTCACAGGTCTGTACTGAGCTTTATGAGGACGAGAAAAAAGAAAATATCTATTACTCTCTTTGTAATTTTTAAAAATAATTATTTTATTTTATTTATTCATTCATTTATTTTTTAATTTGACTAGAGAGAGACAGAGGGTGAGAGTGGGAGAGAGAGGAAATGAGAAAGGAAGCCACCAGATTCAGGATTCGAACCCTGGTCAACCATGTGGGAGTGTCCAGCGCCTTAACCACCATGCCACTTGCTGATCCCCACACTCTTTGTAATTTTTAAGGGTACAGTACATAATTATCAGCTATAGTTACTATGCATATAGTAGACCTTCAGATTTATTTCTCTGGTTTGAGACTTTGTACCCTTTGACCAAATCTCCCCCTTATTTCTTCCCTGTCCCCTAACCCCTCAACTCTTGGTAGATATGAGTCTCCACTTGCTTTTATTAGTGTGACTTTTAAATCTTATTATATTTTTAACTGCCAGAGGGCACGTGTGCTTGCCAGACAGACAGACAGAGAGAGGGAGAGGGAAGGAGAAAAATTACCCCCTAGTGGGTGTGGTCATGCCACAGTGCCATCTCTATTTTCCATCCTGTCCGGATTTGGGCACAAATGCACATGGGTCGAGCATGTTTTTTAAGCTGCCAGGGGCTAGGATGTGAACTGCAGTCAGCCAGGTGGGATCCAGCTCCTTTAAGTACTAGGCTATGGGGCTGGCCCAATTTTGACCTTTTTCAGTTTCACATATGAGTGAGATTATGCAGAATTCGTCTCTCTGTAGCTGTCTCATTTCACTTAGCCTGATGTCCTCCAGGTTCATGTTGTCACAGAGGACAGAATTTCTTTCTTTTTTACAGCTGACTCATTTTCCATTGTGCATGTATACCACAATTTCGTTGATCTATTCGTAGACAGTTAGGTTGCTTTCCTATCTTGGCTACTGTGAATAACATTGCAACAAATATGGGAGTGCAATTATGTCTTCAAGATATTGATTTCTTTTGGGCATATACCCAGCAGTGGGATTGTTGGATCATGCAATAATTACAGTTTTAATTTTTAAAAAAGTTTATTTATTTCTATCATGAGCAAGAAAGACACAGAGAGAGAGACAGATTCAGAGAAGAACCACACTCCCAATAGGATCTTGATGTTGTGATCCATTTCCAGCCTTCGGTCAGCCCTGGAACACGGGCTGGTTGAGTTTAATCATCAAGGACGGGCAGAGAGAGGCTGCCCCAAGGCCGGTTCTGGCACAGGTCCCAAAGCATTGTCAGGAGCTTGTTAACATTGCAGGACGCCCATGCTCAGCCCTGTCCAGCTTTGGATGTTAACAAGATCCTGGTTATTGTGGGGCACTTAAAAATTTGAGAGTGAATGCCAGGCCACTGGAGTTTTGTTCTCTTGGAAATGGTTATTAACTGGGTTAATTTATTGTAATAGCAATTCACCAGCTGAATCCAGAAAAATATGAGATTGGACTCTAGAATATCAAAGAGGAAAGGCCTTGGAAAAGTCCTTTCAGACAGGAAACCACACCTTCCAGATAAGACGATGATGGCGGTTCAATTCATTGCAGCAGAGCTGTCGGCAGGAGAGATGGCGAGTGTATACCTAAGGTGGGGCTTGCAGGACAGGATGAGGGGAAGGAGGGGAGGACCAGATGAGGGGAAACTGGAATGACTGTACTAAGCAGGGAACAGGGTGCGTGAGCTGGCTGCTATCCCTAAGCCAGCCCATTCTTCACATACTCCACCCTTCCAGACTCTTTCATTAGGGTTAGCCCAGGAGTGTGAATGAGTCTAAGTCACACACAGGTGTTTGGACTGGCCACAACACCAGGCCACAGGCACGCGCGTGGTCATACCCACTGCAGGGCTGCCAACTGCATGCACCGGTTTCTGGAAAGCTCAGTCCTGCTGTTTCCTCTGGGCTCTCCCAAACACTTGTGTGGGTGATGGCTGCTGGAATAGGAACATTAGGCAGTGACAAAAGAGTGACTCTGAGGGACACTGGAACAACTCAGGTGAAGGTGGGCACTAGGATATGATCTTAACTGGCAGCTCCCCCTCCCTGTTATGTTCTCCTTTTCTCTGCCGTTCCCCCTTCTCCCTGGCTCTTAGCATGTCTTGTATTTCAGACATGAACCTGTTCACTAGTTATTCCCTGAAGTGTAACTCCTCATTCACTAGACTCCAGGTTCCATGAAGACAGATAATCCCCAGGTCCAAGGCCAGGTCTGGAGTCCTGCTGCACTCCATAAATATTTGTGGAATAACAGAATAAATGACTGAGCAAATAGGTTTACAAGAATCAGGTTTATCTTGACAATAACCAAGGGAACCACCTCTTCCTTCTTCCTCTCCCTCTGACAACTCAATTCACTGCATATTTACCTGCTTTTTTTTAAAAAAATCTTTAAGCCAACATACAGTGTATTTTGGATCAGAAAATTCATTGTGTATGGTATAATGATATACAGTGAATGGACAAAAAAAAAAAAAGCTACTCGGAGGGCCAGCAGGTGGCATAGTGGTTATGGCACTGGACTCTCACATGGCAGACCATGGTTTGAGGTCCCAGACCCGGTGGCTTGAAAATCATGCTGGGCACATGTGTGTACATGCCCAAAATCCCAGGAGGAAAATGGAAGAGAAGGGGTTGCAATGTGGCCATCCTCCTTGGTGGAGGGGGCGATTTCTCACTTTTCCTCTCACTGTCTCTCTCTGGCAAGCACACGAGCCCTATGGCAAAAAACTTAAAAAAAAAAAAAAAGTCACTTGGTTTAAGAGAGCCAGATCTCTCACAGGGCTGACTGTGGGTTCAAGTCCTGGAACTGGTGGCTTGAGAAACCACACTAGGCATGTGTATTTGTGTGCCCCAAATCCCAGTAGGATGGAGAAATGGAGGAGAAGAGATTGTGGAATAATCACACCCCATGAGGAGGGGAGTGTTTTCTCCCTCTGCCCCTATTCCTTTCTGGTGAACACACTCACTCTCTGGAATTTTTTTTTTTAAAGCTACTCAGGGCCAGCAGGTGGTGTTGCAGTTATATCACTGAATTCCTATATGGTTGACTGTGGTTCAAGTCCTGGACCCATAGCTTGAAAATCACACAGAGTACATGTGCGTGTATGCCCAAGATCCCAGGAGGAGAATGGAAGAGAAGGGATTGTGGTGTGGCCATTCTTCCTGGGGGGTGATTTCTCACTTTCCCTCTTACCGTGTTTGTCTCTCTCTCTCTGGCAAGTGCACACACCCTAAGGCAAAACACATTCAAGAAAAAAATAAAAACAAAAAGCTATTTGGGGATTCTTCAATAAAGGACCAGGAGGAGTACCCTGATTTTTCTATTCATGGGAGTAGTTGCTTGGATTCATTCTCTTCTCTTTTAAAGACATTAAACATTGTTTAATAGGAAGAGCTCCTATTTCTTTGACTAGTTCAGCTTCCGGGCGAGGTGACTCCGGCTAGGACCTGAAGGATGAGATACAGTAGCCAGGCGGAGTGTTTAGTGGAGGTAGGGACCGGGAAGGGGTGTAAGCCAGAGCTTGCTAAGGGGGCTACGGACCAGCATCATCACCTGAAAGCTTGTCAGAAGGTGCATTTTCACAGGCTCTCCAGGGGTGCGTGTGCAACCTTAACCTGAGAACACCTGACACACAGAACTCTGTGCAAAGGGACTCTCCAGAGGCTTTGAGGCCAAGAGAGATGACTGCACATGAGCAATGAGCAGGAACTGAGAGCCACTTCTCTAGTCCCATCTCTCCCCACAGGTATCATCAGCAAGACTGGGGCTTACATTCTCAGACTCTCAAGCCCTTCGAGGGTTTTCATCTTCTTTTTTCTCTGTGTAGTGATTCCCTACATTTCAAGCGAATGGAAATGCAGCCCATAAACAAGACACATACTAAGATTTCAGCTGAGAATGCGGCCCTTCTTTCAGTGGATGATTTCATTTTCTGGACCAAGGATATGAATTTCCGCTCGAATGTCCCTGCCTCACATATGCAGAGTTCAGCTGACAGATAAAAGCACTGATGCCCTTAACATATATAGAAAGCTCACCAAGGGGCCAGGTGGTGGTGCAGCAGTAACGCAAGTGGACCCACGTGGAAAAGGTCCTGGGTTCACATTCCAGGACCTCCTGAGCATGCCGGGTCTGTGCACATGCACATGTGCCCATGATCTGGGCTATGGTAGTAGACCTACTGGGGGTGCCTGTCTCTCTCTCTTGTGGGACAAATAAATACAAATTAAAACAAAACAAAACTTATAAAAAATAACATAATAAATCACATTTGAAATCCTAAATTAGAAATTTGTCAAGGAAATGAATCACTAGTTCACAAAGTAGAGAATATACACAAAAATATTAATTTTACAAATGAAATAAGCAAACGTCTCTAAAATTAGCCAGGGTTTATCAAATGACCAATCTGGACATCTGCACTAGGAAAATATCCAGGAAGGCCCTGCACCAGGAGAGTCAGTCTCCCAGAATGCAGGGATGCTGTCTACTCTAGCCACCTGTGTGGCTGTTGGGAAGATTCAAGGAAAAAGAGAAAGTGTAAAGAAAGCCAGCATAGACTTAACATAAAATATGACGGGGTCTTCCAGAAATTCACTGAAAATGTGCATTTCAAATTTTTGGCATGGGAGCCAGCAGGTGGTATGGAGGTAAATGCTCTGGACCCCACATGGCCAGCAGTGCAGTTCAAGTCCTGGACCTGGCAGCTTGAAAATCATGCCAGGTGCATGTGTGTGCATGCCCAGAATCCCTGGAGGAGGGTAGAGAAGCAGGGATTGCAGCGTGGCTATCCCCTGGGGGATGATTCCTCTCTCTCTCTCTCTCTCTCTCTCTCTCATGAGCACATGACAAGGACAAAAACAACAAAAAGGTTTTTGGTGTGGAAAATGCATGGATTTCCAAAGTCTTTGGTAACAAACTTCAATTCTGTTTTTTCATGAACTTTTGAAGTCTCCAAGAATGAACAGGTCCTGATTTAATACCTCTAAAGACCAAAACATTAGCTGGATATTGTAATGGTATCATACAGAAAGTCAGGGGTGCTGCATTTAACACCCCTAAGCCATTTAATACTCTAAGTCAAGAGAAGTAATCATTTTCCTAATATGACTTAAAACTAGTCTGGGGGGGGGGCAGCAGGTGGCATGGTGGTTAAGGCGCTGGACTCTCACATGGCCAACCGTAGTTTGAGTCTAGGATGTGGAGGCTTGCTCACTCACTTTCCCTTTCTCTCTCTGTCTCTCTGGTCAAATTAAAAATAATAATAATAATAATTGGGACCAGAAGATGACATAGCAGTTATGTCGCTGGACTCCCACATGGCTGACCACAGTTCAAACCTGCAGCTTGAAACTCACTCTGGGTGAATGTGTGTGCATGCCCAAAATCCCAAGAGGAGAATGGAGGAGAAGAGATTGTGGCATGGCCATCCACCATGGGGATGTCATTTTCTGACTCTCTGTCAAGCGTATGCAGCCTATAGCAAAAATATCTCTCTAAAATAAACAAATAAATAAATAATACTAATAACAGATAAATAAGCCTTTAAAATAAAATAAATTAAAGCAATCAAAACCGGTTTGGGAACGAGTGTTGGACTGGATGAGCCTACTCCATGCTCCTTTGCACTGAAGCCATGTCCTGTTGTATTCTCAACAGGGCAGATTCCCAGTCCACAGTGGCAGGCAGGGCGGCATTTCTTTTGGTTGCTCAGAGTCTGTTGCATGACAGTGACTGCATAATGTGACCATACCTGCCATCAAGTGTGAGGCTCAAAAATAGGGGACCCAGAGATTGGAGTGGCCAGGGGTGGGGTAGGAGAAGTAGGTTTGAGTGAAGCTGGGGCTGCCCTTGACCAACTAAATTTGGATTTTCTCCGCCACTGCAGGGCGTCCAGGAGTGTTTGCAGGGATTGGTGGCAAGGGTGTGGAGAAGGTGGTGTCAGGAGAGAGAGGCTGAGGCTGGGGAGGCAAATTGTAAACCAACTCAAGGGCGCAGGAGACAAGTCATCAGCACAATCCTAGAGAGGGTGGCAAGTCCTGAGCTTTCCAGGAGGCAGAACTATAAGGATTAAGGGCCAGCTGGGTGTGGAGAGTGAAAGCAAGGAGAGAGGTGGAAATGACTCAGGACCCCCACCCAGGCTATGAGTGGGTGGGGTGGCCATGCAACAAGACAGGAGGGAAACAATAACAGGATTAAGTGTGCTTACAGGGAGATGATGATGGATGAGGTTAAAAAAATACTAAGTAGTATGTCTGATTGTGAAAATAATAGGTATTAGGGAAAACAAAGTTTATGAGAATATTTTAAATCACCTGTCATTTTGTTAGAGATATTTTCTTTAATATTTGGGGTATTTCTTTCTGGTTTTGGTCTATCTGTATTTCTATCTGGTCTTCTACATTTCTGTGTGTTTGTGAGTGTAGTGGGTTGTGAATTTAAATTGTTGATCACATTGTAGACATGGTATGTTATTTTTTTTCTCTTAAAAATAATCATTTGGGACCAGCAGTTAGCGTAATGGCTATGTCGCTGAACTCCCATGTAGTCGACCGTGGTTTGAGTCCCGGACTTGGTGGCTTAAAACTCACAGCTGGTGTGTGCATGCGTGCCCAAGATCCAGAGAGGAGAAAGGAGGAGAAGGGATTGTGGCGTGGCCATCCCCCCTGGGGGGTGATTTCTCACTTTCTGTCTCTCTGACTCTGTCTCTCTGGTGAGCACACATGCCCTGTAGTAAAAATCTATCTCTCTCTAAAAAAAAAAAAAAATCATTTCCTGGACTAGCAGGTCGCCTGGTGGTTAAGGTGCTGGATTCCCACATGGTTGACACTATGAACCCAGTAGCTTGAAAATCATGCAGGTGCATGTGCATACCTGCCCAAAATTCCAAGAAGAGAATACAGGAGAAAGGACTGTGGTGTGGCCATCTCCTTGTGGAGTGATTTCTCCTTCTCTGGTGAGTGCCCATGCCCTACAGCAAAAATCTAAGAAAATAAAAAGAAAATAATAAAATAATTTCCTAACCTTATCACTGTTATTAAAAAATGTATATAATAAAGGTTATGTATTTCCTCTATTAGAGAGACAGATGGAAAGAAAGTGAGGGAACCAGCAGTTAGTGTAATGGCTATGTCGCTGGACTCCCACATAGTTGACCACGGTTAGCATCCCGGACCTGCTGGCTTAGAACTCACGCTGGGCGCGTGTGCGTGCGTGCCCAAGATCCCGAGAGGAGAATGGAGGAGAAGGGATTGCGGTGTGACCATCCACGCTGGGGGTGATTTCTCGCTTTCTGTCTCTCTGTCTCTCTCTGTCTGCCTGGCGAGCGCACACGCCCTATAGCAAAAAAAAAACTATCAAAAAAAAAAAAAGAAAGAAAGAAAGAAAGAAAGAGCACAGAAAACATGAGGACTGGCAGGTGGAAGTGAGAGGAGAAGAGAGACCTGGTCTTCACACCACAATTTGGGCTCCGTCCTAGATCACAAGCATGTGCGTGTGTACCGGGCTTGCACAGGGAGACCTCAGATGTGAATCCAGAACCCTCCCACGTGGCCTTGCATCATGGAGTGCCGTGTTACAGCTGGCCTAAAACACATTTTTGGTGATTATTGGGTACTACACCCAATGGACGTGTGACAATGACTATTTTTTTCCTCTCACTATGTAGATTACTTAAAGGTTTTTCTACTTTAAATAACGCAGCAATGGACATGTTTGTAATAAATCTTTATCCAAGTTCCAATGATAAAGTTTTAAAACATTTAAATAACCAAACTGAAATATTCCAGTGGCAAAAAGAAACAAACCAAAACCTCTTAAAATGACATTAAAACACAGTAAAAATGGCAGGGGCAGAACTCATGTGAACATGAGCATGTAATTTAGCAACTTGCCCCATCTCCTGGAAATCACAGAAGTGTGACAAGAAAAATGAAACAAAACAAAATGAGCCACAAATCCCTGCACACTGCATTTTCAGTGAAACCAGGAGGAAGAGATAAGCGTAGACTGCAAAGACTGTGCAGAAGCTACCAAAGGGCAAAGACCAGGAGAGGGTTAAAGGCGCTGGATTCTCACATGGCCGACCATAGTTTGAGTCTCGAACCTGCTGGCTTGCTTTCTCATTTTCCCTTCCTCTCTCTGGTCAAACTGAAAAAAATAATAATAACAGATAGAATTAAATAAATAAATCTTAAAAAAAAGAAAACACAGTAGATAGAAATTAGCAAAGTAAAAAAATAATATATAGAAACACAAGAGTATTTTTAAATGATTATAAAAATGATAAGTACAGAAGAGTAGATCTACCATATGTAGAACTGAATTGAGCAGATCTAACATATGCAGAATTGAATTTCCTTTAGAAGAAGGGTTCAAATAAAAAAGAAGTATTTAACTTTCCTTATGCCAGAAATTTGATCCTAAATGGTCAGCATGAGATAAATCCCAGTAGATTTATAGGCCTTGACGAATAAAGACAGAGACCCAGCCTGGTAACATAATTGGTATTAAACTGAACGACAGTGCTAGAAGCCACATGGCTGAGCATTTGGATTCCTGACTGGCCTGAAAACATACCATGTATTGGGGCTGGCAAGTGGTGTGGTGGATAAGGGCACAGGATTCCCACATGGCTGACCAAAGTTCGAGTCCCAGACCTGGCAGCTTGCTTTCTTATTTTCTCTCTCCCTCTCTTTCTTTCTCTCTCTCTGTCCCTCTCTGGTCAAATTAAAATAAGTAAATAAAGTTAAATAAAAAAATAATTCTTAAAAAAAATATCATGTGAGTGTGGTCATACTCAAGATCTTGAGCAGCTGGAGGGTTGGAGAACAGAAAGTACAAACAAGGATTTGCAAGTCCTTCTAGAAAACTGCTAGAAGGAAACGAGGAAAGTGGGAGGACTTAAGCAAAAATTATTATGGTAAATAGAGGCACAGGGTATCAGGGAGATAGAACAGAAGGTAAATTTCATACATCTTGGGCCACACAGAAACAATCCAACTAACAAAAACTTAGCATAAAAGCATGAAGGAAAGTAGGAAGTAGAATAAATTCATTGATTCTTGCCCATAATAGTTGGGAACCCACAGAAACTAAATAAAGCTGCCAAACCAAGCAAGAGGTTTACACACATAATGGCAGAAAGATGAACATTAAAATGGACTAAAATCAAGTGATAAGAGAGAAGAGGGGGTAGGAAAGAGAAAAAACTCATCTAATCACTGCTCACAGTAGGGAACATATTGTCTAAAATTACAGGACTAAGGTAATCTTCCTTTGCCAATATATGACACTATAATATCATTTTGAAGGTAACCACCATACTAAACGTGCAGTCTTTTCTGGATAAGAAAACTACACACACACACACACACACACACACACACACACGCCAAAATAAAGCAAGCAAATCATAGAGTGAAAGAAAAAAATACTCAAATGCAAGCATAAAACATAATAATAAGACAGAAATAAGACCGTCTTGACATATCAATGAATGAAAATGGACTCAATCTCTTTTAAAACCATATTTATTGATTGGATAGAAAGACAAACTCAATGTGATGGGGCATCAAGAAAAGCTGGGAACAAAGGGGTGAACACTTGGGAGGTTGCTGCAAACAACGAAGTGAGATCTGGGAGGAACATAAGCCAAAAAGCCCCAAATGATAGGAAGAGGAATACTTTACCATATTTTCTAAAGCATTAATTCCTAATGAGCATGTAACATATCATATTGCATGTGTGGGTAAAGCAATATGGCAGTAACATTTATAACACAGAGACTAAACTACAGAAACACACTTTAATAGACTTCAGTTCCCTTTTCTCAGTCCATGACAGACAGTGTCACGAATAAAGATGTAGCAAATCTACATGTCATGACAAAGTAGAAGTGATGGAAACAGTTCGAATTTTTACCAGAAAGGAAATCATATCTAAGGAATATCAGGAAGGTATTGAGTCTCCCTAAGTTAAAAATAAAAATTTATGTGATCTCCATAAAAATTCCTAAATGTATTTTTTGGGAGAGTGTCTATATAAGCCAATTCAAATATTTATAAGAAAAAATAAAAAGAGCCATGAAAATTTTGAAAAAGAAGGAACATGTCAGTGAAGTAGCCATGGTGGCTACTGAAACAGCATGGTACTGGCACGTGACTAGACAGACCAATGGAAGCAAAACATAAATGTGAAAAGAAAGTCCAGAAAGAGGCCTCGATCACACTCAAGTACGTGATAAAAGTGTCATCTCGAACTCAGGGAAAGGCCGAATTACCTGAGAAACGGTATTGAAACATCAGAGTAAACTATCCAGCAACAGTGTAAAACCATACTTCCCACCTTGCACGAGCATATGCTTAAAAATGGTGTAGAGATTTAAATGTTAAATAATTAATAATTATACTAGAAGAAAATACAGAATTTGTTTAGAAATAAGAGATTGGAAAGGCTTTTGTAAAGGACTCAAATCCCTTAATCATATTAAAAAATGTTCAGTAAATTTGTGTATGTATGTATGCACCTTTCCCAAAGGCAAAACCAAGCAAACAAAAAAAGAACACAACAACAACAACGAAAGAAAAGAAATTGGAACCACCAGATGCCACAATGGTTACGCTGCTGGATTCCTGTATAGTTGACCATGGTTTGAGTACCAGACCCAGCAGGTTAAAATATACTTCAAAGTCAAAGAGAAGACTGGAGGAGAAGGGATTGCAGTGTGGCCATCCCCCCAGGGGGTGATTTCTCACTTTCTGTCTCTATCTGCATATGTCTCTCTGGCAAGAGCATGTGCCCTATAGCAACAATCTCTCTCTTAAAAAAAAAAAGAGAGAGAGAGAGTGAGAGACAAACAAAAACAAAAAAATCAATAAGAGCAAAGTCAAAAGACATTTTTTTTAAAAACTAGAAAAAAAATTGAAATTTGAACTCTCCCGTTCTTAACATTTTTAAAAATTTGACCATCAAATACGGTGTTTCCTATGTGACAAGCATGTACCAAGCACTTTACCAAAGTTAGCCCAGCTAATCTGTATGGCTGTCTTGTGATGTGGTACTGTCGTTAACCCCGTTTCACAGCTGGGAGACTGAAGCACGAAGTGAAGTAATTTTCCAAGGTTACACAGCTAGTACAAACCTAACATGTAGAGACTGCTCATTCACAATGACTACAGGAAATCCAAAATCCTTGGGAATTAAGGTATCGAGAAATAAGCATGGGGCCAGCAGTGCTGGTGTAGTGTAACACGACACTTCACAATGCTATAATCACATGGGGAGGTCCTGGGTTCACGTCCTGGGGTCTCCTGTGCATGCCAGGTGTGTATGTGCATGTCCGCGATCTGGGCTCGCTGAAGCTGGAGCTGGAGTGTGGCATAAGGACCTTGTTGGGAGGGCCTGTCTTGTTCTTCTCCCTCTCACCCTCCCTCCCTCCTGCTCTTTTTCTCTCTCTTTAATGAAGAAAACACATACACATGCTTAAAAAAAATAGGCATGGATCTACATAAACCCTAGTGAGGAGCATAATAAATCACTTAAATGTAGAAGTACACCACTCTATTGAATTACAAGGCTGGGTATTATAAAGATTAAACTTTTCTCTAAATTCATTTATAAATTTAGTGTGATTCCGAAACAAATCTCAACAGACAATTTTAGGAATGTCATTCAATATTCCTAAGGATATCTAGAAGAGTTAAGATGTGATAATATTATATAAGATGATTAACCAGGAGGATTGTTCATTTATATATTAAGATTGCACTAATTAGCAATAAAACAGTGGGCACAGATGGGAAAACATACACACAGTGTAAAGGTCGCTTGTCTCTTAGACACCAGTTAATCATTAAAACCTTTGTCCATTTGATTTGTTACTAAGCATTTTGCATACATAAGATTGAACACTTCGCCTGCTTCTTGACCCACTGTATTCTCACTTTAGCAGCTACTGATTGATAGCCTTCGTATATTTTTTTACTAGGCTCTAATATACTTCTTTGGTTTAAAGAGGTGAGGTAAGATAGGCAGACACAGAAATGGCTCATATAATGGAAGAAGCCCTTTATACTCACAAAGCCCTAGACATGTAAGGCAGGGCCATAGACACAGGGCCACCTGGGGTGGCACCAAGCTAAGCTGGGAGGTAGAGGAGAGGGGCGATGTGGGTGAGAGACTTTGTTGTGGTCTCTCTGGGAATGACTGGGAGAGGGAGGTAAGCATGCTTAGGGGTGGCTAGTGTAGCTTCAGCAGTCTCTGGGACACAGGGACTGTGCCTCGGTGCCTGGTACCTGACCCTGCAGTGGCTAGGGCAGGGGGGTAGAAGCCCATTGAGGCTGACAGTGTGACAGCCCATAGAGGAGGCGGTTGGGATGTGGGCTCGGGCTTTAGATTAATGGGCATGTATTTAAAGGCAGGCTCCCAGGAGTCAGTCACTCTCTCTAGGAACTTGCTTACCAGGGAAGGGCCATCCCTTCAGATCAGCACAGCCCCCGCTGTCAAGGCATCAGATATAGAAAACAAGACATGTTCAGTACATTCAGCTTGGCTGCATAAGATTCATATATACTAAAAACAGTGGGCCTTTCTGTTTTTGTTCTATGTGTTGTTGTCTTTTAACCAAGATGACATGCTTAAAAACGTGCCATATGGAATCTCGCCCTGTGGGATAAGATCTTCCTCTTCCCGATTCCCCTGACTCTGTTTTCTCTATGCCCTCTGCTTTTCATGGTAAGGTTTATGTTTTTGGTTTTTTTTGGAGAGGTTTTTTTCGCTATAGGGCGCGTGCGCTCGCCAGACAGACAGAGAGAGACATAGAGACAGAAAGCGAGAAATCACCCCCCAGGGGGGATGGTCACGCCGCAATCCCTTCTCCTCCATTCTCCTCTCGGGATCTTGGGCATGTACGCACACACACCCGGCGTGAGTTTTAAGCCACCGGGTCCGGGACGCGAACCGCGGTCGACTACGTGGGAGTCCAGCGACATAGCCATCATGCTAACTGCTGGTTCCCTATGGTAAGGTTTTAAAACCACGTTTAGGCACACACCCTATAGCAGAAAAACCTCTTCAAAATAAATAAATAAATAAAAATTTAAAATTAAATAAATAAATAAAACCACGTTCAGGACTGAACCTCTTAGCCTAATTGTTAAGGGGTTAAATTCCACATGTCTGACTGAGGTTCTCATCCTGGCCCCAGACACTTAAGAAACATGCCAGGTACATATGCATGCACGCTCCAAGTCAAAACAGGATCGAAAAATGGAGAAGGGATTGCAGTATGGCATGTCCCATTGGGGTTGCTTTCTTTCTCTCCTTCCCTCTCTCTCTGTCTCTCTCTAGTGAGTGCACATGCCCTTTTGCAATTAGACTGTTTTTTTGTGACAGCGTGCACCTGGTGGGGCTGTTCTCGGATGAAATGTCATGATGCTCCTAATAGGCATAGCCTGAATTTGCTATTCAGTGAACACAAGCTCTGTCCTTAACAGCTGTTACAAGTATTTTCCCCCAAATTTTTCCTTTGTTGAAGTTTGATTGTACCACACCTAATTTAAATTTAAAAAATAATTTATTGGGACCAACAGATGGCATAATGGTTACGTTGGTGGACTCTTACATAGTTGACTGTGGTTTGAGTCCCAGATCTGGCAGCTTAAAACTCACACTGGGCGCCTGTGCGTAGGTGCCCAAGTTCCCGAGAGGAGAATGGAGAAGGGATTGTGAAATGGCCTTCCCCATAGGGAGTGATTTCTCACTTTCTGTCTCTCCAGCAAGAACATATGCCCTATAGCAAAAATATCTCTCTAAAAAATTTTTTTTGTCCAGCTGCTGTGGTGCTGCAGTAACACAAGTGCCCAACAAGGATGGAAGCCACAAGGCTGACTGGGTTCTGATCCCTGAGTCAGCTTGCAAACATGCCAGGCAAGTGTGCGGGCACCCAGGATCCAGACGAGTTGCAGGGCTGGGGAAGGGATGGTGGCATGAAGACACCCAGTTGGAGATTCTTTCCTCTCTCTCTCTTTCTTATGAGTGTGCACATGTCTCTGTCATAAACCCAATAAAAATGATCATTTTCCTTTCAGATTCCCATTTTTAACCTTGTAAAGGCAGTAGCACGATGAATGAGATCGTAAGTCTGGAAATCAAACTGGTTATTTGAATCAGGACCATGCCACTTCCAAAGAGAACCTAGTTTTATGGCATCTGTGTGCCTCTGTTTCCTTCCCAGAATTTGGAGATTTGTGTCTAAGACCCAGAGACACCATGGCTATTAAAGCTAAGATTTACTATACAATCTTGTTGGCATATTTTTCAGATTCTATGAAGAGCAAACTGGAAGAGCGAGCATCCTTGGAGTTTCTGGGATCTCGCTTAATGACACACATATACTTGATAAAAGCTGCCTTGAAAAGTCCGCCTTGTGGGAAAAAAAAAGAAAAAGACGAACGTTATACCACAAAGCTTTACAGCAGCACCACCTAGTGACAGACACATGAAATTACAGCAATGGGCCTAGAAAACCAAACTGAAATAAAATTATTGCTGTAATGATTAGACTAAAATCCTATCCTGATTTTTCAATAACTATTGCTTCATTTCCTAATGGCTTGAAGTTTTTTTCTCTCTCATCTGGATATTGTCAAAAAAAGGTGTCTAATCTGGAAAGAGTATATATATATATATATATATATACACACACACACACACACACATACATACACAACATATATGATTTAGTGACCTGCCCATTCAATAACTTTATTGAATGAGCAAATTGAGGGTCAAATTATATTTATTTATTTATTTCAATTTGCTATCCGGCACATGTGTTTGCTGGAGAGAAAGGAGAAAGAGAAAGAGAGAGAGAGAGAGAGAGGAGAGAGAGAGAGAGAGAGAGAGAGAGAGAGAACGTATTCCCCAGGGAGGGGATGTCCATGCCTGCAATCCCTTCTCCTCCGTTTTCCTCTCGGGATCCTGGGCATGTATTACACACATGCAGGGCATGTTTTTCGAGCCACCAGGTCCAGCACTGGAGCCACCAATTGGCCATGTAGGAGGGATCCAGCTGCCGTAACTATCACACCACCTACTGGCCCGAAAGAAGCATATTTTAAAGAATTGTAGCAGGGCTCACAGATGATATCCATGCCACCCCTCACTTCTCCTGTGCCTGACTTGCTGCACACCCTCTCTAGAGACTGGACCACCATGCTGGATGCTCTCCCAGTGGTGTGACTTAAGACCACAGATAGCAACAGAGCATGATGAGAGAAACAGCGTGGTCCCTGGTGGTGGACAGAGCTAGATTCTACTCCCAAGGAAGACATTTTTTTCACCTGTGTCTTCCTGGGCAGGTGACTCAGAGCTGTTTCTCATCTCTGAGGTGGGGAGCACACCATCTCCCTCCAGGGTGGTCAAGGGAGTGACTGCACAGGTCTTCCCAAATTGGTCACAAACCAAAACCATTTTGTTTGGGTTTTGTTTTTAGCCGGAGGATAAGAATGTGTGAGAGAGAGCACAAGCAACCCCCAGTAGGGCTTGGTCACCCTGCAATCCTTTTTCCTCCATTTCTCCATTCCATCTGGACGCTGGGCATGAGCACACATTCGGTGTGTTTTTCAAGCTGCAGGAGCCAGACTCGAAATGTGGTTTGCTATGTGGAATCCAGCTCCCCCTGCACAGCACTTCAGCCCTGCACTCCAGGCTGGCCCTGTAAGCCTGTTTTAAATAGATTATTATGTTTCTTTTCTACAGGTGGTTTCTCTCCACTTGTGTGGTTTCCAGACTGTGAACTACTCTATTTTCCCTCCCCATTTTCAGCGTGTTTTGCCTCATAATGATTGAGCCGGCACCCTCCCTCCATTCAATTTTATCTTTGATATTTTCCAGGGTCTACAACTAACTAGTAGAGGGAACAGACCAGGACACGATGCCGACAGTAATTTCCAAACTGCGACCTGAGAGAAATAAGTATTTAAAAATAATCCAAAGCCAATAATTTGGAAGCATTATTTATTCAAACACATCAAAATGTTTTATTTCCTCTTCAATGGGATACATCTTAAAGTGGTGAAATATACAAGTATAAAAATAAGATTCCTTTGGAAAACTCCTATTCTGAAGGGCACAACTGTTTGGACATTCTTCAGTAGCTGCAGAGCCACTTTTCAGATGGAGTGACTCTCTTTAGTCATCTTGGTAGATTTAAAGTTGTGCACAAATCTTTAAATCTACTCGGTGCACTAGATACAGAAGAAAACTCCAAAAGAAAAATATAAAATAATTGTAAGCAGCTTTGGAAATATAGGCGACACTTAAGAAGCAGGTGGTAAAGGATGTTAATCTGAGACAGATGCAAAATGCATTTTGCAAAGCATTCTTTTCAGCATCAAATGCTTTAGTACACACGACATTTCACAGTTCTCCCAACAGAACCCGAACACTGCTAATGTAGCATGAAAGTAGCCCACTTTAATATGAGTGGCCTCTTTCAGTGACTGGACATAGTCATTTCAAAGTTTAAAAAAAATTTTTTTAGAAGTTTT
This sequence comes from Tupaia belangeri chinensis, assembly GCF_000334495.1. NCBI lineage: Eukaryota > Metazoa > Chordata > Mammalia > Scandentia > Tupaiidae > Tupaia > Tupaia belangeri. The sequence continues at coordinate 1,619,601 of NW_006160004.1, forward strand.
TGCCTTAAGGTGTGTGAGCTTGCAGGGGAGGGGAGGAGTGAGAGGGAAAGTGGGAAATCAGCCCCCGGGGAGGATGGTCACACCACAATCCCTTCTCCTCCATTCTCCTCCTGGGATCTTGGGCACGCATGCACACACGCCTGGCATGATTTTCAGCCACTGAGTTTGAGACTTGAAACACAGTTGGCCATGTGGGAGTACAGTGACCTAACTGCTACATCATCTGCTGGTCCTGGCATTTCAAACTATAAGAATGTTTACCTATGCAAATGAACAGAAATAGTAGGAAGCATATAAATTTAGATCAGTTTTCATTAGCATGTAACAAACACATTCATTCTCTTTCCCCTCACATGTGCTGAGTAATTGTGACATACAGTAGAATTTCTAACCTCACCAAGAAGGTGTGACATTATGTCTACAATTAGAAAATGAGAAAAAAATATTAAAAACAATAGCAAGTTTTATAACTCTAGCAACAAAAAACATATAAATGAATAAAAAATTGTTATAATTTTTTTTGTTTGTGATTTTCATTATACACGAATAGATCCTTAATTAGCTTTGCTCATTCTTTTTCTTTCTCTCAAAAAAATCACCTTTTGACATTTTCTTACTATTTCACTCAGGAACATTAACCTCAGAAATGTTAGACTAGTGTAAAATTTTAATTTGATAGGTAAAGTGTAGTAGGCTGAAAGTTTAGTTATATCAGGAAACTTTTAAGAAGCTTCATATGCATTTAACACAAAAATAAGCCCTGATCATCGGAGACACTTGCCTCCTTGTGACATTCTGACCGATGCATCCACTGTGAACAAAAATATATCTCTATTCCAACCTCAGTGAAGGAGATCCTGAGGAAATGGAGTGTGGAGGAAGCCCAGCGTCTCTGTCTCCTCGCAGTGATACCACTACAATGGTGGCTGTGCTCCCCTAATTGGCAGTTTGTGTCAGAAACCTACCGTTTGTGACTACAATACGTGGTTACAAATCCACATGGGCAGGGTATTCTACTCAGACTGCAATGTGTGGGTGTGCCTGTGTGCTCCACGCCGTTTACACTGTACCCAGCTCAGCTGACTTCACACGAGAATTCTCCACCTGTCCAGGGAGGGCACTGCTGCTCTGTGGACAGGGCAGACCCCAACAGAAGATGCCCAGAAATAAGACAGACCTTTTGCCCTCAGATCTTTTCTGGTATCCCAAGATGCTCGCTGGAAATGACCAGAATTGCTGCGTCAACAGTGATACCCAAACAATACTCGTGCCTACTGGGCATAGGGGCACATAGGGCCTCATGGAACACCCCAGGCATCACGGAGCACACGGAGCAGGTGGCTTAAGTCGCACTTGCCATGGGCTGGATTGGAAATCAGCAGG
>NW_006160004.1:1621014-1627029 GCF_000334495.1 Tupaia belangeri chinensis
TGGACAGGGCCTCTTGGTGCAGCCCCATCACTGCGGGCTCAAGAGTAAGCATGCTATCAAAGTTGCACAGTGCAGTCTGGTTGAGGAACCTGGGACACTTGTACGTAACAGCTGATTGCAACAAGCCCAGGGCAGGGGAGAACATTTAAGGTGGACTGGCTGAAAAGCTGTGTGCTCACAACACCTGATCCAGTCTCTAGTGTCACTAGAGATTTTACAGACACATTGATGCCACTAAGAGGCCTGACTTTGTTGTTGCTTCCACATTCAGCAGATATGGCTACCAGTCTTCACCTCCTTCAGGACGTCACTCTCACCAGCAGGGTGCCCACCAACTAAGTCTGAAAGCTGGGCTTCGTGTGCATGAGACTCACGGGAAACACTGTCCATGGATTCCCCAGGCTCCTCCTGCACTGACTCTGAGTAGGACTGGGGTGGGCTCCAGATCTGCTGGGGCACCAGAAAGAGGCCCAAGGGCACCTTGGAGATCAGGGCTCAGAGGATGACAGCAAGAGGGGAGTCTGTGGTGCCCCTCAAGCTTCTCTCTGGAAGAGACTCTGAGAGAAGGTGTTTCTGGAAGAGTCCAGTCGGCACCCTGCATGCTTTCAGAATTGTGGGCTGGTCTAGCAGGGTTGGGTGAAAATGGTTAGGTCTGAGTCCCCTGGCTCAGTGAGACTCTCTCTCAGGGCAGCTGCTGCCAGCAGCCTTTCCCAGATGCTCAGACCTCACAGAGAAGCTTGCCAATTTCCCTTGGCCTCAGTCTCCTGCCCTCTGACTTCCTAGTGCACAGCCTTGGGAGTTCAGGTATCTCCAACCTTATCAGCATAGATGGATTAGATATAGCTACAATTCATGTCCATGTTTTTCTCTGCTCGATTGTTCCTCTTGGAAAAATGGCTGATCGTGAGATGGTCCTTAGGAAATCCTAAAAGCAAGCTGCTCCAGATGCTTGGGTGCGATGAGGTGAGTCTGGTATCCTGGGATGTCTCAGTTGGTCCAGACCTTCATGGCCAACTGTCAACTGAGGGATACAACCGCCTCTTCTTCTGGCTCCTCCTCACTCCACACCAGTTCCCAGACTCAGGAATTTGCAAGTCCCAACCATACTCTCTTTTCATCCCTTAAATGAGCCAATCCTTGGAGGCACGGTCAACACCCAGGGTACCAGGCACTTGTCAATGCTGGCTTTGACACAGGACTCCAGCATGAACATTCTGCAGGCTTAGGGTAGGGAGCTCCGTAAAAGAAATCATGACTCTGATACATTCAGCAACTTTAAGGGCAAAAGAAATGTGGGATGCCTGGAATTAAGGTGCCCTTTCCAAAAGAACTAATTTGCCGGCACACTTTTAATTATGTTATTTTCCTCCCCCCTTCTCAAAATCTATTTTTCCAGCTTACTATGTAATTGGTAAAATGCCATAAGTTGAAGACTGAAATTCTTAAAACCCACCAAAAATGCACAGAATTACTTCTGCAGTGTGCTGTTTTCCTGGCATTCAAAAATCTAGCACCTCTCTTGGTAAAACCCATAATTCCACATCTTGTGGTGTTTGGTTGTTCTTCCTAAATAAAGAAAAATCTTAGTGGCAAGTTTTTCCTCCAAACTGTTCTATAATCAATTCTAATAAGTTTGTGCAAGAGAAAACACACTGGGATTCCACCCAATTATTTGGTTTCCACTAATAAGGATAAAGTCTGTGAAACTCAATTATTGTTGTTTATGGAACAGACTGTTGGGCAGCGATTTATTCCCAATGATAGTGAGTGGCAACAGGCCAGAATTTAGAACTGAACGGTCCACGGCAGCTCCCCCAAGCAGGGACATGGCAAGAGGAATTCCTCCAATTCCTATTCATGTGTCAAGCATATTAATTAAATAGAGAATCCCTCCACCTCTTAGATGGAATCCCCACGTCACAACTGCTTCCCAAAAATCTATTATCCAAAGGTCTACGGAATCACTCATGCTGACTTACTAGGAATTACTAATTCTGGACAGTACCTGACCCCATGTTTATCTCCAACCAAAACCTGTGGGTTCCACAGTGAATCAGGAAAAGTCCTCCCAAATGTTCAGAAGTAGAATGTGTTTAGGAAAAACACTCCTGTGGTCACACACAGGGCATCTGTTTCTTTAATGCCGGTACTTGTTTTTTTGTTCAGAAGAAATTCCAAGAAGCGCATGATACATGCCAGGAGAACTTATGCCAAGCACTTGGGGTTCTTTTAAGCTCCCAAAGAAAAAAAAAAGAGAGAATCAATATCCATCTTGCTTCTTGCTCTTTTTAATAAACAGTTTCAGTTTCAGTTACCAAAGGCGAGATTTCATTTCAGACTTCCAAATCAGTTATCAAGAATAAAAAGCATTATCTTATTTAAAATAATATTGTGGAAGCATCCATTTCCCATTTGAGAGCTGACAAAGGTCATGACAACAACTTAATTGAAAGTTGTATTTTTCAGGCAAGGGCCCCACATTTTCCACAGTGTATTACAAAGTACAAATGACAACTCAGTTGCTACTTCCTCTCCCCTTCAAAGCAAACCTCCTTGAAAGTTTGCCAAGCTAAGTATCAATTTATGTAACTCAGGAGGTGGGTGTCACTAACAAGGTTTTGACTCAAAGTCCAATTTTCAGCAAAAAAATGCCAGGAAAATGTCCCGTCTTCAATTGTCTATTTCATTCTTGTTGCTAAGTTATGCTTTTGTAACTTAGGTATTTCCATTAAAATGTCACATTCGGTAACATTTGAGATGAAAAGGTAAAGAAATCTGATCTGAAATGCAGGGTCGTTTAGCAAACTTCACTCAACAACCCTACCTGGATACCTACCCTGTTATTATCCTGTACTCTGAGAACAGTGCCTGCTAATCTGCCTCAGTGGAAGCCACCCTACCTCAGAAACCTCACACAATACAGTGGCACAGAAGATGCCTGGGTAAAGAAATAAGCAGCACAGCTAACTGGGTCACACCTGCAATTCCCTCCTTTTACTTGAAGGGTTTGGATTTTTCACAGCCAGGAGAAGGCACAGTCTAGAAGTGCTGGCTTCATTTCTATGCAAAGTGGCCCCCGAAACAGGAACCAATGGAAAAGTCAACAGGACATGAAGCAAACTCCCGACTTTCAGAGATTTCTGGCTGGGAATTGCACTTTGCAATGATTAGCCCTAACTAGCTGAGACCAGAATGGTAATGAGCATCTGAGTAACAGAATCTTCACTTCCCATTCGACACTCTCATATTCCTTCTAAGATGCAATTCAAATCTCTCATGAGATTCTCACTGAAGTTTCTTCTGGCTGCTGGAGAGTGTGCGAGGACACCATGACATGCCTAAGTGGCCCCCGTTTCTCCATTTGGAGGTGACCAGGGGGCCCAAGAAGCAGAGCAGATGGCTGAAACATCTCATAAATGACAGTCCTGCAGAGGGGGCCTCATCACTGCTGGCAGAATTTTACTGTTTCTCCAGCTCACCCAAATAACAATGCTAAGTGAACACTGAACTTGGCACACGAGTGAGACCAGGCAAAATGGCTTTGAACCCTGCTCCAGATCGTCTGCTTCAGATGTGAAGCTGGCTACACAGGACTTACAGGCTTCCTCTTGTATTTGGCAAAGGCCTCAAATAGTGATAGCAAGTGGGATTTTTCCCAGAGAAGGACACAGCTGCATACCTGTCACCAAAGATTGAGCACGCCAAAAGAAAGAAATCACAGATCGATTGCTAGACAGGTTGGTTAAGCTACTTGAGATGGGTATGCTTCATCTAGGGGGTTCTGAACAGGGAAGCACACAGCTTCAAAGCACGGGGAGAAGTAGTTCCTTCCAGGTCCTTTTCATGTCTTGCATCTTCCCCAATGGTCAGGCAGAAGTATGAGCTTTTATTTCTCAAGATGATGACAGTCAATCTACTTCCAAAGAACTGGTAAAAGAAACCACCAATCTAGTGAAATCGAATTTATGTTCCCAATGAAAACACTACATTAATTTGAAGTAAGAGTAAACGCAAGTGCTAACGACCAGCTTGGTGGCAGAACTTCTCTGGTCAGATGCGTGGTTAAGCACCAGTTATGTCTCACCTGTTGGGATGAGGATTCTTATGGGTGAGGGCCATGGCTGGAATCAGGCTGCCTGTACCCCCACCCAGGCACAGGACCCTGGGAAAAGTCTCAAAAGAGGTAGTTTTTTTTTTTTTTTTCTTTTCGTTTACACCAACAATACTACAGAAGTATTGGGTACAAAAGAGCAGGTTTTTCTTCCCACTCTTCCTCGAAGGGCAAAAGGCCTTCCATTTCAGAAGAGGCTGGTGAGAACACTCTCCTGTTGTGTGAAGATGTCCTAGTGGATTCTGGCCCCCATTTAGAACCCAGAGAGACACAGAGGGGCCGCCGCTCTATCCCCACATCAGAGGGGGTGGATGCAGATATCAGGTCCCAGGCTGCTTCTCCCTCCATCACATCAGGAGCCTCCTTGTATCACTCTGACCCAGGTTGAGACCTGGCACAAAATACCCTTAAATACCATTAATAGTAAAAGCTTCTGAGAGGGGTTATCAATTATATACACTCACTATTCCAGTGATCAGAGAGAGAAGAGAACTAGTTGAGGCTTACTTTGCTTTTTGTTTTTTATGTGTTACACCTAGAAGTTTGGCATGACCAGTTCCAAAAGCCTGAAGCCCAATTCAGTCTGTTTTGGTTTAGAATGAGGTGTTTTTTTTTTATTATTATTATTATTATAATTTTTCTTGGAAGTAGAAAAGAATTGGAAGCTAGAAAATCAGGAATCAAAATACAGTGACTCTGGAAGGCATCTGGGAGCAGAACAGATTTAAGACCAAGGACACAGGAGGAGGCCTTGCCTCGTTTCTCAGTCCTGCTGCCCTGGAAGTGTTACTCTTTAATAGCTGAGTTCAAGGCTGCGTGAGTTCAGGCTTGGCTCTTCATTTCCAGCGATGCCTGACCAGCGAGGACTCATCGTTGACGACCTCAGGGTCACGGGCGTGATGCCTACACCGAAGCGGGAGTATCAGCAGGATGATTAAGACAAGGAGGATAATTCCACACACGCTCATGAGAGTATAGGAGACGATCCACAAAATGGGCTCATTCAAAGATGGGGCAGGGACACAGTTGCTGGCTATGTCATCTGTTGAAAAAGGCCCAGAAATTTCAGACACTGGAGCACCTGCAATCTCTGAGGAGACAGAAGGGGGAAAATCCACAGCTATGAAATGGGCAGTGTATCCCCTACCTATGACCAGAGATAACCCCCACAGTTTATCGAATTTCAGTTGAAGTGACACTCAGTGCCAATGGCTCAGACACCCGTGTACGCCCTGAGGAAGTCCCAGCACCTGCGGACAGGAACAAGGGCATGCTTGCAGGTCTGCAGGGTGTGGGGAGGACCATGCAGAAGGGCACACGCAGACGCGGTCAGTACTTCGTGGAAGCTGGCGCAGCTGCAGTGCTGCACAGGTGAGAGTGCAGACATGCCCAGAGTGACAGCTCTGCTGGTGGTGACTTTTTGCAGAGAGAGAAGAGTAGACGGAATAGGAGAGTCTGCGCAGAAAGCTCAGCCACACCTGCTGTATCGGTGGGCCTGAGCGCATGCTCTGCAGAGCATTTGGCAAAGATGAGGGTCTTCAGGGCAGCCGACCCCACAGCCTGAATGGGTTCCCAGACCACCTGGGTCAGACTGGCTCAGGAGCCCCTCCTCGCCCCATTCTTGCCCTACATTCTAGAATGCATGTGTGACCCAGAACCAGGAGCAGTAAGTGCATGGAGCATCTAATCTGTGACACAGTTAGTAATGTAAGAATGCAGTAAAACTTCATCTCGTGACATTTGCTAGAAATTCTTGAATAACCTGTAACTGGGAAGAAAGTTGGTGACCACTTCAAACTGGTTAGGGGAGTTTCAATAGACTTTATTTATCTATACTAGATTTGTCCATTTGTTCTAAGAGTTTGGCTTTTTTTTTTTTTTTTTTTTTTGGGAGTTTTTTTTTA
>NW_006160004.1:1627087-1632859 GCF_000334495.1 Tupaia belangeri chinensis
GGTGGATAGCCACACCGCAATCCCTTCTCCTCTCAGAATCTTGGGCATGCACGCACATGCACTCAGCGTGAGTTTAAGCCACCAGATCCGGGACTCGAACCACGGTCGGCTACATGGGAGTCCAGCGACATAGCTATTACGCTAAATGCTGGTCCCGAGTTTGGCAACTTAAGCTTTCCTTGGAAAAGGAGAAAGAACTGGGTCTCATTACTCATTTTAACTGCAGAAATGAATATTTTCAGCACTAGAAAATAATGTTACTAAGCATCTAGTTTTTTCTAACTAAAGCCTCAAGGTCCTAAGGGCTGCCAAATAAGATATTTTCTGGTTGAGAAAAGACAGAGTCAGAATAACAATAAAACAATGACTTTAAAAAAGAATGGTTTTACAATGAGGGGGAATAGACTTGACGACTTGGCAGAGAGGATGGCTTCGTGCTGATGTGGACTCTGTCCCACCACAGCTTTCTACATGCACTGGAAAAGGAAAGCAATGACACTGAGGAGATTCGCCGACTCCGAAGGACAGAAGGCAAGCCGGCCTCCCTTAACTTAGACCCCCAGTGCCTGCAGCTGGGGTCGGCAAGGGACACCTGTGAGCCAAACTGCCTGCCATCTCTTTCTGAAAATTAAGTCTTCCTCGAACACAGCCACGTCCACTCACTTCCACACCGTCCGCGGTGACTCTGTGCCGTTAACAGTGAAGCACAGCAACAGGCAGGTCTGGCCACGATACTAAAGCATTTGCTATCTGGCCTTCTGTAGGAGAGCTGGCCAATCTCTGGCCCGCAGCCTGAAAAGGCAACTATTCAACAAACATTCGAAATAAACAAAAACAACACTATTCCTATTACAAAGGCAGTACGCATTTATGGTAAACTTCGAAAATACGGGTAAATAAAAATACACTCATAAATTCACCAGTCAGAAATAATCAATACTCATATTTTAGAGCATAATCTTTTTCTAATGCATCAATGTGTTTAAACACAGATGGGACTATGTAGTATATGCTGTCTTATAAAATTGTATTTTCACTTTACATATGATAAAATATTTTTATCATTTAATTTTCAGCCATGTATTTCAATTTTTTAATTTGCCAGAGATTGTATGCACTTGCAAGAAAGAGACAGAGTCAGAAAAAGAGAGGAAAGGCAAAAAAGCACTATCCATAGGGAATGGCATGCCACGATCCATTCTCCATCTCTCCTTCTGGGACTTTGGCATGCACGCACACATGCCTGGCATGTTTTTCAAGTAGTTGTATATGGGACTCGAACCACACAGGTGGCCAAGTGGGACCTATTAGGTTGTCGGGAAAGTCATGACATATTTTTCTATGCAAAAGTGTTTCATGACTTTCCCGATGACCCAGTCATTCATATAGCCATCAGGCAAAAGGCTGGACCACCAGTATTTTCACTATTATAACCACTGGAGTAGGAAACAGCTTGTACCTAAATCTTTGCTCATTTTCTTAACCTGTTCAGAAAGAGTTCCTAAAACTAAAATTATGGGTCAAAGTGTGCTCACTTTCAAGCTTCCTGTTACATGCTGACAAGCACCCCTGAGAGAGACGAGGTCAATATATATGCCCACCAGCGTAGGGTAGGAGTGTCCACTTTCCATATCCTCTCCAGCACTGGAAAATATAAGAGCGATCATCTTCAGAGCTCATAAGAGTTACAATTGTTTGGTTAAAAGTTTCTGTTTGTTTTATTCATGATAGAGAGCATGCATATGAGAGAGAGAGAGAGAGAGAGAGAGAGAGGCACCCACTGTGAGGTCTCGTCATGAGGTCTAGCCTGGTTAAGGGAGCCAGATCTCACACGGCTTGACTGCAGTTCAATTTGAGCGTGAACAGGCCCCAAATCCTGACCAGATGGAGAGATGGAAGAGAAAGGATTGCAGTGTGACAATGCCACATTAGGGGGCTGCTTTCTCCCCCGTCCCCATTTCTTAGTCACACTCTCTCTCTCTGGTGAACAAACATGCTTTGTGGAAATTAAAAAAAAAAAAAAAGAAATTAAAAATCACTCAAAACATATCTGCTTTCAGGCAAGATGGAGGAAGAGGGGCCAGATGTACTCTTTCTCCTGAAATAACAACAATGTTGAACAAAATATATGGAAAAAAAAAAAAACCCCACCTATTTGAATATACAGAATAAGCAAGGAGAGACAGTAAACAATGCAAGCTAGAAAACAATGTAAAAAAAAATTAAAGGGCCGGGGGGGGGGGTGCATGAATCCTGTCAACCTAGAATTTTATATCCAGCAAAAATATATTTCAAAAATTAAGGGACCAGCAGTTAGCGTAATGGCTATGTCGCTGGACTCCCATGTAGTTGACCGCGGTTCACGTCCCGGACCCAGTGGCTTAAAACTCACGCCAGGCACGTGTGCATGCATGCCCAAGATCCTGAGAGGAGAATGGAGGAGAAGGGATTGTGGTGTGGCCATCCCCCCTGGGGGGTGATTTCTCGCTTTCTGTCTCTCTGTCTCTATCTGCCTGGCGAGCGCCCTCGCCCTATAGCAAAAACCTCTTCAAAAAAAAAAAATAAATGAAGACAATACAAAGATGTTTCAGACATACACAAGCTGATGAAGTGCATCACAAGGCGCTTTCCACTAAATAAAGTCCTAGCAGAAGAAAAAGAATATTAAATGGAAACTTGAATGTACACAAAGGAATGACAAACACCAGAAATGGTAACTGCAGATGTGCTTTGACTTACGATGGAATTACATCATAAATTGAAAATATATTAAGTTAAAAATATAGACAATGCATCTAATAACTTCATTTTTAAAGAGAGATTTTTGCTATAGGGCATGTGTGCTCACTAGAGAGACAGAGAAAGAAAGAGAAAGTGAGAAATCACCCCCTGGGGGGATGGCCTCACCACAATTCCTTCTCCCCCAGTCTCCTCTAGGGATTTTGGGCACGCTCGCATAAGCACCTGGCATGAGGTTTAAGCCACTGACTAGGTCTGGAACTTAAACCTCAGTCAACTGAGTGAGAGTTCAGCAATGTAATCATTCCACCATCTGCTGGTCCCACATCTAATACATTTAACATACCAAGCATTGCAGCTTAGCCTAGCCTACCTTAAATATGATTAGAGCACTTACATTAGCCTACAGCTGGGCAGAATCACCTAACATAACACCTATTATGATAAAGTACTGAATAACTCATGTAATTTGTTGAATATTGTACTGAACATAAAAAACAGAATAGTTATATGGTGCTATGGTTTGGATGTGGTTTCTCTCTACCCACATTCCTGATGAGGCTTAGACCCAGCGCAGCAATGTTGGGAGGTGGAATCTCTAACAGGTGGGCCCAGTGGGGTGTGTTTAGGTCAGAGGGGCTCTACTCCTGGGGCTGGATTAGTAACCCTTTTCCAGGGAGCTAGGTCTCCAGGGTATGAGTTAGTTACTGTGAAAGCAGGTTGTTATAAAGCGAGTCTACCACTTCCCCTGTCTCTGGCACCTGTGCTCCCTCTCTGCTCTACCCGCTCGCTGTTCTGCTTTTACACCAGGAGCTGAAGCAGCACCTACCCTCACCAGGAGCCAGCAGGTGCTGGCACAGGCTTCTTGGGCTTCCCAGCCTTAGGAATCATGAGTCACATAAGCCTCTTTTCCTTACAAATTGCTCAGCCTCAGGCATTCTGTTATAGCAATGTGAAACAAACTAACACATTTGGGTATCCAAAGTATGGTTTCTATTGAAGGCACATTGCTTTCCCACCATTGTAAAGCCAAATAATCCTAAATTGAACCAATGTTAATTGGGGAGCCATCTGTATGTAGTCATAAAATCTTCACTTTTAATTTAAAATATTTAAAATAGCAAGCAACCAATTAAAGCAAAAATAATAACAATGTACTAGGTGATGTATAACATACAAATAAGTAAAATGTGACAATAACAGTGCAAAGGACAGGAGGAAAGAAGTGAAAGTTCATTGTTGGGAGGCTCGTAGATTACAAAAAGAGGTAAACTGTGATAGGTGAAAAATGTGTACTATAAACCCTAAGGCAACTACTAAAACTTCACAACAAAGAGTTATAGCTAATACACTAGCCAAGGGGATAAAAAAAGAAACAAAAAATACTCCTCAATCCAAAAGAAAGTAAGGAAGAGGAAAAAAGAACAGATGAGACAAAGAAAACAAATAGCAAGATGGTGGACTTAACAAAACCACATCAATCCTCACAGTAAATATAAATAGGCTGATCCCAGAGTTGGCAAACTTTCTGTGAAGGGCCAGATAGTAAATATGTAAGGTATTTGGGGCCACACATTCTATTTGAGTTTTTTTTTTTTTTTTTCCCCAACCCTTCAAAATGTAAAAACAGGGCCAGCCCACGGTGGCATGGTGATTAAGGCAGCTGGATCCCACATGGCCAACCACATGGTTCAAGTCTCAGATATGGAAGCTTGAAAACAACACATCAGGTGTGTGTTCCTACATGCCCAAAATCCTTAAAGAGGGAGGAATGGAGAAGGGCTTGGGATGTGACCATTCCCCATGGGAGTGTGCCTTCTCACTTTCAGTCTCTCTCTCTGTCTCTCTCCAGCAAGCACGCATGCTCTCTGGCAAAACTAAGACAGAAAAAGAAAAAAAAAAGAAAAGGAAAAATTATTCTTAGCTCACAGGCCATGTAGGAAACAAGTCACAGGCCAGATTTAGCCTGTAGGCTGTTGTCTGGTAAGCTCTAGTCTAAACATTGCAACGAAAAGAAGAATTTGTCACATTAGATAAAAAGAAAGGCCTAATATAAGCTGCCAACAAGAAACCCATGTTCACCATAAAGACCCAAATATGTTAAAAATAAAAAGATGGAGAAAGTTATATAACATTAATACGAATCAAAAGAAACCCAGAGTAGCGGCTACATTACTACCAGGCAGAGTAGATGCAAATCAAACAGAATTACCAGTGAAAAAGGTGATAATTTCATAATGGTAAAATGTTAAATTCATAGATAGGGTATAGTAATCCTAAATATTTTTGCAACTAATAACAGAGTTTCAAAAACACACGAAACAACAAGAACAACAAAGTGGCAAAGAGAAGCAGACAAATCCACAAATGTAGTCAGAGATTTCAACATCCCTTTCTCAGTAAGAGTGAACCGAACAGGAGATAAGTAATGTTTAGAATACCTGAATGATACTATCAACTAACTTGACCTGACAGTTACAGAATACTCCATGCACAATAGCAGATTAGATATTATTTTTAAGAGCACATTGAGGGACCAGCAGTTAGTATAATGGCTATGTTGCTGGACTCCCATGTAGTTGACCACAGTTTGAGTTCCAGACCCAGTGGCTTAAACTCACGCCAGGTGCGTGTGCATGCGTGCCCAAGATCCCAAGAGGAGAATGGAGGAGAAGAGACTGTGGCATGGCCATTCCCCTGGGGGGTGATTTCTCACTTTCCGTCACTCTGTCTCTCTGTCTTTCTGACGAGCACATGTGCCCTATAGCAAATACCTCTCCAAAAAAACCCACACATTGAATATTTACCAAGATAGACTATATATATATATATTTTTTTTTTGAGAGATTTTCACTATAGGGGGCGTGCGCTTGCTAGAAAGACAGAGAAAGACATAGAGACAGAAAGCGAGAAATCATCCCTCAGGGGGGATGGTCATGCCGCAATCCCTTCTCCTCTATGCTCCTCTTGGGATCTTGGGCACGCACGCACACGTGCCCAGCGTGAGTTTTAAGCCACCGGGTCCGGGATGTG
>NW_006160004.1:1632871-1637708 GCF_000334495.1 Tupaia belangeri chinensis
ATTTAGCCTGTAGGCTGTTGTCTGGTAAGCTCTAGTCTAAACATTGCAACGAAAAGAAGAATTTGTCACATTAGATAAAAAGAAAGGCCTAATATAAGCTGCCAACAAGAAACCCATGTTCACCATAAAGACCCAAATATGTTAAAAATAAAAAGATGGAGAAAGTTATATAACATTAATACGAATCAAAAGAAACCCAGAGTAGCGGCTACATTACTACCAGGCAGAGTAGATGCAAATCAAACAGAATTACCAGTGAAAAAGGTGATAATTTCATAATGGTAAAATGTTAAATTCATAGATAGGGTATAGTAATCCTAAATATTTTTGCAACTAATAACAGAGTTTCAAAAACACACGAAACAACAAGAACAACAAAGTGGCAAAGAGAAGCAGACAAATCCACAAATGTAGTCAGAGATTTCAACATCCCTTTCTCAGTAAGAGTGAACCGAACAGGAGATAAGTAATGTTTAGAATACCTGAATGATACTATCAACTAACTTGACCTGACAGTTACAGAATACTCCATGCACAATAGCAGATTAGATATTATTTTTAAGAGCACATTGAGGGACCAGCAGTTAGTATAATGGCTATGTTGCTGGACTCCCATGTAGTTGACCACAGTTTGAGTTCCAGACCCAGTGGCTTAAACTCACGCCAGGTGCGTGTGCATGCGTGCCCAAGATCCCAAGAGGAGAATGGAGGAGAAGAGACTGTGGCATGGCCATTCCCCTGGGGGGTGATTTCTCACTTTCCGTCACTCTGTCTCTCTGTCTTTCTGACGAGCACATGTGCCCTATAGCAAATACCTCTCCAAAAAAACCCACACATTGAATATTTACCAAGATAGACTATATATATATATATTTTTTTTTTGAGAGATTTTCACTATAGGGGGCGTGCGCTTGCTAGAAAGACAGAGAAAGACATAGAGACAGAAAGCGAGAAATCATCCCTCAGGGGGGATGGTCATGCCGCAATCCCTTCTCCTCTATGCTCCTCTTGGGATCTTGGGCACGCACGCACACGTGCCCAGCGTGAGTTTTAAGCCACCGGGTCCGGGATGTGAACCACCGTCGACTACGTGGGAGTCCAGTGACATAGCCATTACGCTAACTGCTGATTCCTGAGATAGACTATATTTTGACCATAAAACAATTTTTAATAAATGTAAAACTATATTTTCTGACCATAGTGAAATTAAATTATTAGCCATAAACAGAAAGCTATCTAAAAAATTCTCTAAATATTTGGAAACCAAATAACACATTTCTACAACTATTAAACTTCTAGAAGAAAATACAAGAGGCAATCTTTGTGTCTTTGGGTTAGGCAAAAAATTTCTTACCTACATTGCTCAAAAGCAAAATTTGTTAAAGAAAAAAAATTGATAAATTTGATTTCATCCAAATTAAGAAATTTTTCTCTTTAAAAGACAATATTAAGAGACTGAACAGACTGGGAAAAAATTAGGTACAAGTCACATTTCAGATTAAGAAGTGGTATTCTGAACATATATGAACTCTGAAAACTCAATAATAAGAAAATAAATAGTCCAATATAAAAATGGTCAAGGAAATTTGAAAGACACTTCACTAAAGATGTGTGAATAGCAATTCAGCCTATGAAAAGATATTCAAGATCATTAATCATTATGGAAATGCAAATTAAAACCACAATGCAAGATCACTAAATATCTATTAAAATTAATAAGACTGAGCATGCCAAATGCTGGTGATGATGTGGAATAACTGAACCTCTTCTACACTGCAGGTAGAAATGCAAACTACAGCCACTTCTCAGTTTAATGACTGCTTGGACTTAGGACCAGTTCTTCATTGCAGAGAATCGCCTTTCTTAGTCTGGGTCTTGGGAGTCCTTTTCTCAGTTTTTGTCTTGTTCCCATAGGCGGTTGTATTTACTACATGATGCATTTGTAATCACTCAAAACCACATGCTTTGTTTATAAAGCTGTACTTTATTGTGTACCCATAGTAGTATTCAGAATAAATAAAAATGATCACACTAGATTTATATTATTGTGTTGTAGTGTATCTTGTTGCTTTTTGACACCTAACTAATGTATGATTTTTGTATAGATAGAATTACACAATTCTAGTGTGGCGTCATGTGATACCTATGGAAAATAACATACCTTATGGCACCATGACACACCACGAGACAGCTGCCTTTAAACCCCTTGTTTATCGACCAATTTCCTTAACAACCTAGTTGTAGGAAGGTAACTCAGTCATTAAGTGAGGAGTAGCTGTAATACAGTCGACTTTCAAAAACAGTTGGGCAGTTTCTTAGCAAGAGAAACACATTCACCATATGATCAGACATTCTGCTCCTAGGTATTTCCAAAGAGAAATTAAAAAATGTATCCAAGAGGGCTGGGCTCCTAGTGCATGGGGAGCCAGATCCCACAGGCAGACCACAGTTCAAGTCTCAGCCCTGGTGGCTTGGGAAGCTTGCCAAGTGAGTGTATGTGCATGTACAAGATCCTGACAGGGTGGAGACATGGAGAGAAGAGGACTGCAGTGTAGCCACACCCTACCAGGGGGTGCTTTCTCTCTCTTTCTATGGTGAGCATCTGTGCCCTATTGCAATAAAAAATATATACATATATCCAATGATTTAAAACTATGTTTGTAGCAATTTTATTTATAATAGCCAAACAAAAAATGACAACCATGAGACAACCCAAAAGGTCACTGGCAGGTGAAAAGAAGTAAACAGACTGCAATACTGAGCTATACAATCAAGCACTGCTCAGAATAAAAAGGAACATGCAACAGCACATTTGGACCTCAAAATAATTGCACTGAGTGTAAGTCATTCAAAAAGGATACATACTGTGTTATATTTATGTAAAATTCTAAAAAGTGAATTTTTTTTTTAAATTAAAATCTGCTTCTGACAGAAGCAGATCAGTGGTTGCCTGAGGATGGTCCAAGGGTCAGCAAAGGCTGGGAGGCAGCTCAGTGGATATGTTCACCCCACGTTTGTCACAATGGTTTCCAGGGTGTACACGTACAGAAAAACTTACCAAACTGTACTCTTTCAATGTGAAGTGCTTATTTTATGCCAATCCTATCTCAATAAAGTGATTTTAAAATCAAAATAATAAGGTAGTCAAAAAAGGTATGTCAAGCAACAACATGTTAGTATGATTACATTTAAAAAAGGAAAGCCAGGCCTAGCTGCAACATGGGAGTCACATGGGAAGGCCAGGGTTCAGACGCTGTGCCCATGGGTGTGCTCATGATCTTGACTGACTGGAAAGCTGGGAGAAGACTGCAGTGTGGCAGGACCCGGTTGGGGGGTATCTCTTTATCTCTCTCTCAAGAAATACCCTTTTTTAAAAATTGCTGGAGGATGCAAGAGCTCACCAGAGAGAAAGAGAGACCTAGGAGAACACAACCCCCAATGGGGCATGGCCGTGTCACAATCCCTTCTCCTCTTCCCCATCCTGTTGGGATCCTGAGCATGCCCACATATGTGTCTGATGAGTTTTTCAAGTCACCAGGGCTGTGCTTCCAACTGCATTTGGCCATATGGGATCCAACTCCTTTAACCACCAGGCTCTGGGTTGACCTATAAATAAGTAAACTTAAAAAAAAAAAAAGTCAACCTAAGTCATGCTAGCTACTGGGGGTGGATTTTAGTACTGTTCTTTAGGCTGAATGCTTGAGTTCACACACATTTTTATATGAGTGGTGTGTGTGTGTGTATATAATAAAAATACCAAAAAAAAACCCAGTAAATATTTTCCCAATGTACATGTATTACTTTTATAATTAGTAGAGTTTTATACACACACATACGTGTGTATATATTTTACATTTTTAAAAAACAGCACCAATTTGAGGATCTCAGATGTAACTTATCTGGAAACAAGGGAATCCTCACATTTGCTAACTGGCCACTCAGCACTAAAGGACAGCTGACTTCAATTACTCCTGGAAGATGGCTTTTAGGAATATGCATTTAATACACACACCTACTAAGCCTATGGTCAACGAAATAGATTTTAACCTTTCATACTGATTTATTTGTGAGAAGCCACAGCATGCAGTGGGGAAGAAACATGGACTGGGGCCAGGCTACTGGGTTCAAAGTCCAGGGCCACTTATGAGCTGTTTGAACTTGGCTACGTTACTTAACTTCTTTGTCCCCATTTTCCTCTTCCATAACACGGGGATAATAGTGGCACTGACAAGCCAGTCTTGTTAGAAGGATGACCAGTTCACTAGATGCTAAGCACTGAGCACTGTACTTGGGATGAGGTCAGTGCTTCAGAAGGGTTAGTGCCTACTATACAGTTCTTTGCCATTTTTTCATCAATGTCTTGGGTGTAAATTTTAAAAAAAATTTTATCATGGGGTATGTGTGCTCACTGGAAAGAAACAAAGAGAAGAAAAGTGAGAAAGCACTCCCCAGGTGGGGATGGCCACACTGCAATCCTCTGTCCTTCATTCTTCTCTCAAGATTTTGGCCACACACACTTATGTGTCCAGTGTGTTTTTCAAGCTGCTGGGTCTGGGACTTGAACCGCATAGTCATTTATATGGGATCCAGCTGCCTTAACCACCATGCCACATGTGGGCCCTAAAATTTTAACTGTGTTTTCCTCTGTGTTGTCCCCTAGAAGGTCAGGACCTGGTTGATAATGAGAGCATGGGACAGACATATCATTTTACAAATGTAAATATTATACGGTCAGGCCTTTTTTCCTATAGTATACAAAATAAAGTGAACTGTGCTGCCAAACTGATTATTTGGCTCTGAGGTGCTCTCTGAGTGGGCAGGGTTTGCCCAGAAGAGC
>NW_006160004.1:1637739-1672183 GCF_000334495.1 Tupaia belangeri chinensis
AGGGTAGGGGTTCTGAATCCAGGCCGTTTTCTTGGCGACCACGTAAAAGCAATTAATATCCAGGGGTCCTCAGTGTTCTCTTCTGTGAAATGAAGAAACAGAACTGTCTGATCTGTGTCTGGGGCCGCAGGCTTTGGTATCTTCTGATCATATCCTCAGTGGACTGCAGAGGCACATGTCTGAAACTCTGCTCTTAACAGCTAACTTTCCTATTTTTAAACATGAGCATGTACCAGATGATCCACTTTCAACCTGCAGCAAGAAAAATTCACAGTGAAATGACTGCCATAATCTATAATGTGTCTCAAGTTGTACAAGCTGAAATCTATACAGCTCTTGGGTGCGAAATGTCTCAATCTATAAAAAGAGATGGATGGTATTTCAGAAGCTTTGGATACATTAAGATAACAGAGAGTTGTCGATTTTAACATTTGATGTTTTTGTAGCTACAGGCCACATGGCCCAGGCAACCTAGCGGCAGCTGAAAATGCTCCAGTCCTCAGCATCTGCTCCAGGTGTGTGAGACAGGCACTCAAGACTCAGGTTGGCCAGGCCCCCACAAGCCCTCACCTCCGTCTTATCTGTCTGACTCTGCTCTGAGACCAGAATATGGGTTCTCTGCAGCGGCAGGAGTGAGTTGAGGAGAGGCAGGGGTAGCAGAGAGGCACCCAGGGAACTTCAAAAAAATGCCATTGCTTCCCACCTAGCACCATTCTGATATGCCCTGGCTGAAAAGGTGAGTGAGGATGTCAACCATGTATGTTTTGATCATAATCCCCAGGGGTTCTAATCAAGGAGTTTTCACCCAGTGTTCACCTCAACCTCACCCCAATCCTTTTAGAAAAGCCTGATCCTATAAGCTAAGAGTTGTCTGACAAGCTCACATTATGAAAATCAAATACAAAATACACTGGGAAAGAGGCCAAATGGGGAAGCAGCAGCATAAAGCTATGTTTGTGAGGCCAATCCACATGGGAAGGTTTCACGTTCCCATCCAGAGGTCTCCCTGAGCACACCGGGAATGTGTGTGCCCATGATCTGGGGTCCTCTGAGGTGATGTGGATCATGGTGTCAAGATCCTGTTAGGGGTGCTGTCTGTCTGTCTCTCTCTCTCATGAAGAAATAAATAAAATTTAAAAAGACAGTGGGAGAGAGAGTGCCCAAGGATTTTGGATTTATCAGATGGTGATTGGTACTAAGGCACAATTTCCTCCTACTATGATACTTAGACATAAGAAAAATATAACCCTCAGTTTTTAAATGTACAGCTGAGCCCCAACGTAAGTGCCAATCCTGTTTATGGCAGGATTATTCACAATAACTAAGAAATGGAATCAATCTAAGTATCCAACAACTGATAATGGAGCACACCTGCACAATGGAATATCATTTGGCCACAAAGAACAATATCCTGTCACTTAACACAGAGTGGATAAACCCAGAAACATAATGCTAAGTAAAACAAGCCAGGCTATGAAGACAAATGCTGTGTATCTCTCTGCTAGTCATACACTGACTATCCACACACACCGTGAGATGGAGACTGAAGGACTTAATGGCATGGAGATAGAGAGTGATGGCAGATACTAGAAGCTGCATGAGAAGGAGGGAGGGTTAGAGAGGTTTAAGAAAAAATGATGACAAGATCCATGTAAACAAGGGGAAAGGATTACGGAATGGTGAACCATGGCAAAATAGAAAATATTATTGACTCTTTAAGACACATTTCCAAAAAATTTTAAAAGCAGACAAAATCATCATTGAATGTATCATGCATGCATCATGCTCAATGGTGAAACGTGAGAAATATTTTCTTTAGAGTATGGAAAAAGACAAAAATGCCCATTATCACTGTTTCTATTCAATGTATCTTAAAAGCCATCACAGAAGGAAAATTGTTAAAACATATAAAAATTGGAAACTGTTAAACATGCTTCTTTTGCAGATTATACAAGCATTCAAAAATATCCAAATGACTCTACAAGCCACTTTAAAAAAAAGAACTCTGCAATGTGACTGAATAGAAGATAAATATATCATCCCCTTGCATTCTTATATACCAACAACACACTAGAAAATGCAATCTAGGGAACCAGCAGTTAGCGTAATGGCTATGTCGCTGGACTCCCACGTAGTCGACCGTGGTTCATGTCCCGGACCCGGTGGCTTAAAACTCACGCCGGAAACGTGTGCGTGCGTGCCCAAGATCCCGAGAGGAGAATGGAGGAGAAGGGATTGCGGCGTGACCATCCCCCCTGGGGGGTGATTTCTCGCTTTCTGTCTCTCTGTCTCTCTCTGTCTGTCTGGCGAGCACATGCGCCCTATAGCGAAAACCTCTCCAAAAAAAAAAAAATGCAATCTATAATAATCCCGTTTACATTAACAGTAAGAACTAAGAGTACCTAGTATTAAAACTAATACGTCTGTACGTGAAATTTTTTTGAAGAAAAGGATAAAAGATTGCAATAGGACATAAAAGAAGACAAATAAATGCAGAGATTTTAGCACATACATGAGGAAAAGATACAATGTAGTAAAGATTTGGTTTCTTTTCAAGGTCACATATAATATTCAATGCAATTCTCATCAAAATTCCAATAAAAATTTTCAGGGGTCCTGACAAGTTGAATGAAAGGGCAAAAGTAGCTACAATTTTAAAAGAAGAATAAAGAGAAGGCTCAAACCCTTGCCAGATACTGTATTATTATAACCACAGGAATTAAAACCATATGGTGCATGCCGGGCACGTGTGTACGTGCACCCAAACGTGTGAAAGGAGAGAGAAATACAGGAGCAGGGATTGTGGCACGACCATTCTCCATGGGGTGCTTTCACACTTTCCCTCTCTTTCTTTCTCTGGTGATTGTAGGCCCCCAATGGCAAATTTAAATACTAAACAAATAAGTAATAAATAAAACCATATAGTATAACACAGGGCTAAAGAACTTGGCCATTGGAACAGAATCCAATGTTCAGAAATAGGCTCAACCATCTACAGGCACCTGGTACAAATTCAGTAGGTATCTTGCAAAAAATATCTAACTTGAATTTAAGCTTCTAGACCTAAATTCAAGTTTATAGAAAATACGAGATTAAATAAATAAGTTAAATAATATACCATTAGGACATATTCATTCAAAACTTAATACAACACATTCTAAAAACAATTAGCCTTCAAAAAAATTTAAGGAAAACATTTTGGTACAGCTGGGGGAATCTGAATATGGCATACAGATGACATGACATTACGTTAAAATGGTTCTTTCCTTAGATGCGACAAAAGCATTATGTTTATGTAGGAGAATGTCCTTATTTTTAGGATACACAACGAAA
Source organism: Tupaia belangeri chinensis (assembly GCF_000334495.1). Lineage (NCBI taxonomy): Eukaryota > Metazoa > Chordata > Mammalia > Scandentia > Tupaiidae > Tupaia > Tupaia belangeri. The sequence goes on from NW_006160004.1 coordinate 1,641,073, forward strand.
TATTTATGGGTAAAATGTATTATCTGCAACTTATTTGCAGATGGTTCAGTCAAAACTACATATACACACATACTACATACTGATCCATGGGAAAATATAAAAAATTATTAAATCTACATGCTAGTATATAGGACATCATTGTATTATTTTTAGTCTTTTCTATACATTACAACTTTTTACCATAAAATGCAGGAAAATTTAGAAGGGAAAATTATATATTCAAGAATCAATTATGAGAAACTTAAATGTTCTTACAAAAATTGATGCCTACTTCCTATTTTAGAAGAAAACTAAAAAAAAAAAAAAAAAAGTGTATGCAGGTTGAGAATCCCTAATTTAAAAATTCAAAATTTGAAACTCTCCAAAATCTGAAACTTTTTTAGCACTGAAATGATGCCTTAAGTGGAAAGTTCCACACTTGCCCTCATGTGATGAGTCAGTTGAAACACTGCAACACAAAACTATTGTGTGAAATTACTTTCAGGCTATGTGTACAAAGTTTATATGAAACATAAATGAACTTCATTTTTAGACTTGGGTTCCATCCTTGAGGTATTTCATTATATATATATGCAAAATCCAAGAGTCCAAAATTTAAAATACTTCTGGTCCTAAACATTTCTGGTAAGAGAACTTTAGATACCGGTGTCTTTAGAAGAATTATCTCTATTTTCTTAGATGAAGTTAGAATTTCTTATGTAAGGCACAGAGCACAAGCCATCAGGGAAAGATTGAAAAATGTAACTCACTACATTAAAATAAAAGACACCAAAAAAAAAAAACCCTAAAAAACAAAACAAAAAAAACAAGTAAAAAGAAAGGTTGAAGAGAATAGAAGATATAACACTTTAAAATTAATAACTCAAATATATAAGGACTCCATATACATCAATAAAAAGAGGCAAGCAAAAAACTGTGCACAAGATAATAGAAAAATTCACCCTCAGAGAAAAAGCTCAAATATCTCATAGAAATAACCAGTCATGTAATCTTGAAGTAATCAACTAAAATGTAAACTGCTTCACACACAGAGATTGGCAAAACATAAAAAGAAAACAAATATAATAATGCTTTGAGGGAATAGAGATTCTTACGGAATTCTGGTGTTCCAACTATTTTGAAGACAAATGACGGTAGCTAGTAATACTGAAGATGGGCAAAATAAATCATTTAGAAATCTTGTTTCTTTATGCACATGCACAAAGATGTTCCCTGCAATACTATTTCGAATTGTAAATATTAAAAACAACTCATACGTCAATCAATAAGGGATTCCAGTAAATAGTCTGGGTATATTCATACAATGGTACACCAGAATACCACACAGAAGTCAAACAAATTAACCTAGTAGTCACATCAACATGGGACATCTAGAAAACGTAACATTAAGCAATAAAATTACATTTACAAAGGATACACAAAATACTATAACTATGTTGCTGGACTCCCACGTGGTCGACCGCGGTTTGCGTCCTGGACCCGGTGGCTTAAAACTCACGCCGGGCGCATGTGCGTGCGTGCCCAAGATCCCGAGAGGAGAATGGAGGAGAAGGGACTGCGGTGTGACCATCCCCCCTGGGGGGTGATTTCTCGCTTTCTGTCTCTATGTCTCTCTCTCTGTCTGCTGAGCACATGTACCCTATAGCGAAAACCTCTCAAAAAAAAAAAAAAAAAAAAAAAGAACAATAGCACTCACATTGGTTTAAAAATAGAAAAAAAGAAAAACCAATCCATCTATGTTTTAAGTATGTAGTACAAAGCTTCTAAGATGAGTCCAGTGATCCCTGCTTCCTGGTATTTAACCTGAGTAGCCTGACCCAGATCCTACTAGGGATGCTGTGTGGACAAGAGAAAAGGGCTGAGTGATGACAGGTCATTTCCAAGATTGGGTTATAAAAATACTGTGGTTCCTATCATGGGAGCCAAGTTGTAATCTCTCAGATCACTTGCTCTGGGGTGGCCTGGAGCCCTGTTCTGAGGACGTTCAGGCAATTCTGGGATGAGGTCCACATAGAAAGGCATGGGGACTCCTGCCAGTTACCATGAAAGTGAGCTTGTAAGAAGCTCCTGCAGCCTTCAGAGATCTGCAGCCTCATGTGAGACTCCAGGTCAGCACCACCCAGCTGAGCTGCTCCTCTGTTCCTGACCCAGCCACAGACACTGTAGGTAGCCATGAAGCTCTGCTACATTCTAGGTGGGGCAGGTTGTTACACAGCAGTAGGTAACTGACACAAGGTCCTTACACCTAACTAGTAAAACTGCAAATATAGTGATCATGAGAAGAATATACTCCAATTTCAGGACAAAGGGTAACTCTGGGGATAGGCAGGGTTGCAATTATCTTGTTTTTATTTTTGTGAACTGAAGAAAATGTGACAAAATGTTAGCATTGATTAAATCTGAATGTCCCATAAGTGCCCATAGTATATGATTTTTTGGTCATTAAAAACATTTTATTTTAATTTAAAAATATTTTATTGCCAGAGGGCACCTATGCTCATTAAAGAGAAAGAGAAAGCACGCACCTGTAAGTGCGACCCCCGAAGGGGCATGGTCATACCACAGTTCCTTTTCCTCCAGTTCCCCATCCTGTCAGGATGTTGGACACACATGCATGTAGGGCATGTTTTCAAAGCACTGGGACTGAGATTCAAACCACGGTTGGCAGGGAACCCAGCTCCATATGCACTCTATAGAGCTTAACCACTGGGCTATGAGATGGCTCTAAAACATTTATTTGTTACTTAAAACATTTTATAATGGAAAATAAACACTTTTGTGGGGGCCAGATGGAGTCACAAGAGTAAAACACGATGCTCTGCAAGGATGACCCACATGGGGTATTTCCAGGTTCATGCCTAGAGATCTTTCTGCATTCTTAGGGCGTGTACGTGCCCATGGTAGAGGCCTGGCTGAGGCTGGGCTGGATCACGGTGTCAAGACCCTGTGAGGGTGCTTTTTCTGTCTGTCTCTCTTCCTCACAGAGGAAATGAACAAATTTTTAAAAAGTTAAAAACACTTCTAAAAAGAAAGGCAGGGAACCAGCAGTTAGCATAATGGCTATGTCGCTGGACTCCCACGTAGTCGACCGCGGTTCGCGTCTCGGACCCGGTGGCTTAAATCTCACGCCGGGCGCGTGTGCGTGTGTGCCCAAGATCCCGGGAGGAGAATGGAGGAGAAGGGATTGCGGCGTGACCATCCCACCTGGGGGGTGATTTCTCGCTTTCTGTCTCTATGTCTCTCTCTGTCTGTCTGGCGAGCGCACGCGCCCTATAGCGAAAACCTCTCAAAAAAAAAAAAAAAAAGAAAGGCAGGCAGGGTATCTATTCCATTTATTATAGTGCTATCGAGCACTGTCTGGCTCCTTTAATTGCTGCCCTGAGGAAGGTAATTATTTTAATGGCTAAACAATTTGCACCGAAGAGGAGACATATATCAGTGTGTATTCCCACAGCTGGTAAAATCCAATGTTTAAGTATCAAAACCTTAAATACATTTTTAAAAAGCAACAAATAATTTATATAAGAGCACCTAACAAAGAATATATGATGAAATGCAGGGGGAAAAATGTCTTACCTAGAGACACTTACTATTAAACCATTTCCAACAGGATTTCACTTACAAAACATTACGGCTATTATACTCACTGCAATATTAAGTAAAGTGGACGTTATAACAGCTGTTGCCATAGTAGCCTCTACTTTAATGGTATTTAACAAGAGAACAGAAATTGTGAGCAAAATTGCTTTAGTTCTTAGATTCCCTCCGTTAAAACATAGTAAAATATTCACAGTTGAGAAATACAGTGCTGTTTCAAACTGTACATTCCCACTCCCACGTTCCAGTATGTGAAAGTTCTCACTCGATGACCTGACAAGCGGAAGGAGTTAATAACACACATTCAAAAGGTAGACATTTACTTATGGCAGCCATTAAAAACACGGCAAGTTTTAATGACTCCGAGTCTGCCCACTAGTCCAAAGTCAAATCAATTTGCACCGATATTTAAGCAACTCTGTCAGGGGCCCGAGAGTGCTACAGCAGTAAATGGGATGCTCTGAGGAGTAATCCCATATGAGAAGCTTTCAGGTTTGTGTCTCGGACTTCTCTGGGTACACTGGGCATGTGTCTGCCCACAATTCAGGGCTGGCTAAAACCAGCTGTGGGGCACACTGTCAAGATCCTGTTGGAGTGGTGTCTTTCTCTCTGTCTCTTGTTCATCGGAGAAATAAATAAACTTTAAAAAAGTAAGAAAATAAATGTGTACACTAGGTTGGGTATTTTCATTTATATAGAATATAAATTGGCCTGACATTCCAGATACAGTTTTTTTCTTTTAATATTTCTCTTCTCCAAACTGTCACTTTACTTTTCAGAAATGCCGGTGTATTAAGACAAGAATAGGTAGTATTAACTTCCCTGTTTAATTTCCAGGCTTCCAGTTTCAAGACCATGCTAAACATACTTAAAATAGTTTTAAAAATACCAACTGAGGGTGGGACCAGCAATTGGCGTAATGGCTATGTTGCTGGACTTCCATGTAGTCGACTATGGTTCAAGTCCCAGATTCAGTGACTAAAGCTCACGCCGGGCGCATGTGCGTGCATGCCCAAGATCCCGAGAGGAGAATGGAGGAGAAGGGATTGCAGCCTGGCCATCCCTCCAGGGGGGTGATTTCTCACTTTCTATCTCTCTGTCTCTCTGGCAAGTGCATGTACCCTCTAACAAAAACCTCTCCAATAAATAAATAAATAAATAAATAAATAAATACCAACTGAGGGACCAGCAGATAGCATAACGGTTACATCACTGTACTCCCATGTAGTCAACCATGGCTCAAGTCCCAGACCCGACAGATTAAAACTCACACCGGGCCCATGTGCTTGTATGCTCAAAATTCTAAAAGGAGAATGGAAGAGAAAGGACTTTGGTATAGCCATCCCCTCTGAGGGGTAAGTTCTTGCTTTCTATCTGTCTCTCTCTGTGTCTCCGGCAAGTGTGTGTGCACTATAGTAAAAATCTCTTTGAAAAAATACCAACTGAGGCCGGCAGGTGGAGTGGTGGTTAAGGCTCTGGACTCCCACATGGCCGATCATTGTTCAAGTCCTGAATCTGGTGGCTTGCTTTCTCACTTTCCCTCTCTCTGTCTGTCTGATCAAACTGGAAAGTAACAATAATAATAAGTAAAGTTAAAATAAAATAATTATTAAAATACCAACTGAAATCTTCTTTCCACAAATAACTCAGCTGTGGTCTTCTAGCATTTGCTGCACCCCTCATCTCTGTGACTCTCCCCCATACTTCTCAGTTGGTTTGCGATCAGTGATAATTCTGGGTTGGGGCTCTCAGAATGGCCAGTCTAGCACTCCCACCTGTCCTACAACCATCCCTAATGTTGAAGGCTTTCTTCCCATCAAGTTACTGCTTGCTTGCCTTCAACTCCATAGTGTCTAGTGTTTCACTGACCTCCCACCCCCATTTTGCTCCATTCACCTCCCTGTCATAGTTCCTTTTGGACTTCACATTAGCATAATTTTTCTCTCCCTTAGAAATGACCAGTAACACTTTGGGGTTTCATTCTGTGCCTGATTCCACATCCAGTTTACCAATATTTTTTCAGACCTTGGAGATGCTACTTTGAAAGGCTGCGACTCTCCAGCACTTCCCTGGCACAGACTCTCCCTCCGCATCCCCAGCAATCCAGTCTCTGGTGACTTCTATTATCTGCTCCTTCCTAGCCAGCTTTGGCTGTGGTCAAAAGTACCTAATCCTCCCATCAAGCCACATGCATCCAGTTGGTTGGTAAATCTCTCCTGGTTTCTGAAGCCCTCCCAATCCTCAAGCTCAGCTGTGTTGAGAAATGCCACCAGGGCAACCTCACATCATTCTCGGGAGGAACTATTCAAGGAAAATGGGCTCTGTGGTCTCATTATTTAGGATCTCAAGAAACAGCAATGATATACATTTACTTCCTATTTCATAATGAGGACTGCTTTGAGGAAAAAGAAATTATACAATTTATATATTATTTTTCTTTTATTCATTTTGCCTTTACCATAAAAAAAAACTGTAATTCAATTCCAAGGCCCCACAGCATATTTTTATTCCTGGTGTGTGATACCGTTTTCTGTTTAATTCAAGAGAGAACTGCATTGAGTAACAATTATCCAACATTTGCCAGGTGCCACACTGTTTTATGTGAATTATTTCAATCTTCTCAGCATCCCCATGACCCATTTTACCGACAAGGTTTTGGTCAATGATGACGAGTGCGAGTGAAATAATTTAACAGCAACTGACCTGTCATCAAGAATACCTTCCAAGTGAGTAAACTTACACACGCCCTCTTCTTGGCCCCTAATGCGCTCACCTGCACAAGGACTTGCTGCGAAGCCAACTCTCTTCCGTGCTCTGTCAAAGATGACGTAGAAGCCCTCCATCACTGTAGCACCGATCACCAGTGCGTTCGTGGAAGGGGAGATGCCAAATCGATAACATTCGTAATTCAGGCCAGCCCCCATCATGGGCTGGATGTACAGCTGCATGTGAGAGAGAGAAAATGAACAAGAGGAAGTGTGAATCGGGCCTCATCACAAAAGTGAGGATGCCACAGGCATGCTCAGACAAAAATCAACTCAAAGTGGATCAAAGATCTAAACCCAAGACCTCAAACTGTAAAATTACTGCTGGAAAACACTTGAGAAACTCTGAGAGACACTGGGGTAGGCAAAGACTCTTAAATAAGAGCCCCAAAGCACAATCAACAATCCCAAAAATAGACAAGTGGGATTACATCAGATTAAGAAGTTTCTGCACTTTCAAGGACAGTGTAAATCAGTGTGAATCAACAGCCCTCCAAATGGGAAAATATTTTTTGTAAACTATGCATCAGATAAAGGACTGATAACCAGAACACACAGGGAAATCTAGCAGCTCTCTCTTTTTTCTTTTTTCTTTTTTTTTAAAGTTTACTCATTTATTTGGAGAGGTGGGGCACACCTGCCAGGGTCTCATCAAGCTGAGAGTCCTCACTGCTCAGGCTTCCAGCTGGTCAGGAACATGAACACACTGAGTATACTCTGTGTGTTCAGGTCGAGCTGGCATTCAACCTGTGCAGCAGTTTCCTCCTGCACCACTGCAGCTGGGCGGGGGACTGCTTTTTCAACAGGCCAGAGAAGATTCAGCCCATGTGTTTTTGAAGAAAGATAAAAGTTAAGATAATTGCCTTTGACTTGACGCTTCTGTACTCAAGATCATGTGCTCATCTATGATTATTATTGTGGATGCCTGGAAAGTCCCAGGTGGGGGCCCCATCCTACAACTAGCAGCAGGAGCCCTCGACAGAGGGCTGGCCGAGATGTCCTGATAGAAGTGACTTCCCTGTACTGCCCTGCCAGGCACAGCCTGTGGAGCATAGGGCTTCTTACCAGCTGGTCTCCCAGCTTCCTTTTCAAGGCCCCTTCCAACAAGGCAACAGAAAGCAAACAGAATAGCAACGCTAGGTGAGAAATCAGAACAGCAGGGCAGGTTACTTTTAAAAATCAAATGTGGGAGCCAGATGGTGGTGCAGTGGTAAAATGTGACACTGAGAATGACCCACAAGCGAAGGTTCTGGGTTCACATCCAGAGACCTTCCTGAGTATGTAAGCATGCACATGCTCCTGATCCAGGACTGGCTGAGGGGGCATCAAGACCCTGTTGGGGGTGCTATCTCAGTGCTTGCCAGAGTGACAGAGAAAGAGCAAAAGTGAGAAATCACCCCCGCCCCCCTTGGGGATGGCCATACCATAATCCCTTCTCCTCAATTTTCCGCTTGAGATTCTGGACACACATGCCACGTGCCTGGCATGATTTTCCAGCTGCCAGGTTGGGGATTTGAACTGCAGTCTGTCATGTCCAGCACCCTAGCCACCATGCCATCTGCTGGCCCCAAAAATGAACAACTTTTTAAAAAATTAAACATGTGAATGTGTCAAAGTCAACCAAAAAAAAAAAAAATCCACTGTCTCATAAGTTAAAGTAATAATAAAGCCTTATGCAGAAATATGCAAATGAAACAAATGCTCCTAAACTTCATTATATTTCCCCAGTGATGCTCCTAAAAGCCACTGAAGCCTGCAGCTCTCAGGGCTTGTACAGCCGTCAGAGATGTCCCCCAACACCTGCTTTGTCCTCCTCTCCCCCTATGAGTCCCTAGCTATGTCACCCAACATTTAGTTCCCAGCAGATGCTCACTGTTGTCCTCGATGTGGGCTTTGACATTAGTTACAGCCCACATTGATGAAATGATGCTCATATTTTGTTATTTGACTGACTGAAATTTGATCATAAAGAGCACATTATTTTATAGATGCTGAAAACATATCATTCTACCATTACTCTGAGGAGTGCCATTTAGCCAAGGATACTGCACTCCCTCTAAATGTCTCCAGCAAGAAAAGTACTATTATTTCTCCTTACAGTTAAGGAGACAGACACAGGAAGGGCTAAGTGACTTGCTCGAAGTTACAGTGTAAGTCAAGGGCAGTCCCGAGACTATAACCCAAGCCTCTCAAGTCCAGTGTTGGTGTCCTCTGTTGGGCTGTATGGGCTGTATTGTTCTCTTAAAGCTTTTGAGCCTTTCTCAAAGATGACTGAATTTCTGGAGCATATATCCCAACACTATCCCAAAAGTTAAAAATGGGGAAAAGGCAGAATTAACATTTACTTTTCCCTTGTAACATTATTCCTCCTTCCCTATCCCCCACACCCAAGTCTTTTATTTCAAATTCATCAATTACAACAAAGACGCATTGATGCGCCCATTTAACAGTTACTACACACTTTCTTTCTACTGCCTGCAAGTGTTAGGGAAGGAAGGATGACTGTTAAAACTCAAACATTATTAACTAACTGAAGGAAGAATATATGTAGTTACTGTTATTTTAAAAGAAAACAGAGGGCCAGCCCTGTAGTATAGTAGCTAAGCACTACACATTGATAAGTAGATGTCCAACTATGGTTCAAGTCCCAGCCCCAGCAGCTTGAAAAACATGCTAGGTGTGTGTGCCCTAAATCCCGATAGGATGGAGACATGGAGAAGGGACTACAGTGTAGCCAGACCCCATTGCAGGGGGAGTGCCTTCACTCTCTCTCCCCCACCCCTCTCCTTTTTGCTCTCTCTAGTGAGCACATGTGCCCTCTGGAAATTTAAACAAGGAGAAAAAAATCCAAAAGTCCAAAAGAAAAAAAAAAAAAAACAGTATACAATATATCCCAAAGCTGTGATTTTGTGCCAGATGGGTAGATTAGAAAACATGCATTGTGAGTTTGAAGGGCAGGCTCACAAGTGGGTTATTCTGCTCAGCAAAGTTTCAACAAAGAGGGGGTTGTTTGAGTTGGCTTTCAAAGGACGGGGAAAATTTGGAGATAAGGATGGAAGAATTTGGAGATATGGATGTGAGTAAAGAAGGGAAGGCATTCTACGCAGGGGTTAGTCAAATGAATGTTAAGGAGACGGAGCAGCAGGGTGCGCCAGAGGACAGGGATCACCAAAGAGAAGGCCCACATGGGGCCATGAACAGGTTCAAGAGCCAGGTGGGTCTGGTGGGGACCACGGAAAGCTACACCAAGAATGAGCTGCCGCACTGAACCCACAGGACTCACTGATTCCGCACAGTACCTGACGTGGGAAGAGGAACGCTGTGACTTCAGAAGACTCACCTGGGAATTTTTTGAAAGAAGAGAGAGTGGGGATCTGTGATGCGGGTTAGTTAACCTGGAGGTTAGTTACTGAGGTGCTGGTGGAGCCCGACACAGACACGCACTCCAGGACAGACTGAAGGGAGAATGAGAAAAGTGGCTAAGGCAAGTAGAACCTCGTCTGTTTCCTTAGTCACTTCAGATGAGGAAGGGGTGGGTGGTCACAGGGATTTTCAGAAAATAAGAGTGAGGGCTTCACCCCTGACAATCCAGGTTCATTCTCTTTCTTTTATTTTTACATTCAATCACTGTGTATCATTACAACATACCAAATGAATTTCCCATTCTGAATACACTGCATATTGGTTCAAAGATATTACCATACATATTATCATCAACAGATCATTTTCCATCTTTGTGTTCCTTAAACATTTTCCTTCTTTCTTTTCCCCCTTGATTCCTTCCCTCTCACCCTCCCCCATTTACATAAATTGAGGGAAAAAGTATAAACAGTTTAAGCATTCCTAATCCGGAGATTGGAAATGCAAAATGCTCCAAAATTCACAATGTTGTGAGCACGGGCATGAGGCACAAGTGAAAAATTCTACACCCAACCGCACATGGTGGGTCACAATCAAAATGTAAACACAGCACACAGTTCACTCGGCATCCTCAAGGGAAAAGCTCTCCTCGTCCCTCTGGCTGTGCATGCACGCCCTGATTCCCCCACACAAGCCAGCACACAAGCAAGCCCATAACCACAAAGGGTTTCGTGAACAAAACTATTAAAATTACTAAATAAAATCACCTTCAGCTTATGTGTATAAGGCATACATAAAACATAAATGAATACTTAAACACGGGTTCCATTTCTAAGATATTTCCTTAGGTATATGCAAATATTCCAAAATTCAAAAAAATATCTGAAATCTTAATACTTTTTGGCTTCAAGTATTTTGAATCAGTGATACTCTGCTTGGAATGGTATTGTGGCAGGCATTATAAAAACATTCCCAGTTTGGGACCAGCAGTTGGCATAATGGCTGTGTCACTGGATTCCCATGTAGTTGACTGTGGTTCGAGTCCCGGACCCAGTGGCTTAAAACTCATGCCGGGTGCGTGTGCGTGCGTGCCCAAGATCCCAAGAGGAGAATGAAGGAGAAGTGATTGTGGCGTGGCCATCCCCCCGGGGGGTGATTTCTCGCTTTCTATCTCTCTGTCTGGCGAGCGCACGTGTCCTATAGCAAAAATCTCTCAAAAAAAAAAAAAAAATCCCCAGTTCTTCATCCTTTGCAATGTGGCTCTATAGCTCCTGTGACTGAGAGGTAGAATATTCGTTCCTACCCCAGGAACCTGGGCTAGTCTTGGACCTATTTGGGCAGCACCATGGAGATGATGGTGGCTTGTTCTGGGTTGAGATCTCAGGAGCACCTGTGTGGTTCCCTCTCTGTCAGAATCTTGCCCTCACGTGAGAGGCCCCACTGGGTGAGGAGGAATATGTGGCCTTATCCCTCCACCCATCTGACTGCTAGACACATGAGTAACGCCATCCTGCATTGGCCTACACTGAGGCCAACCAAGTTCTAGTTGAGCTCCAGCTGACAAGAGACCCATGAGCAAGCCTGGTGGAGATGCGCACGCCTGCCTAGACCCACGGGTAGTGATACCTGCATCTGCCTGTTACGCAGCATTATTGTGGCAGTAGATAGCTGTGAAGTATAATACATGTGTCATACATAAAGTGTTTTTACTTTTGCATGCCTCATGTTGAAAAGGAAAAGCACAAATTCAAGTTCATACCTGAGGCAGGATAGTGATACGGAATGATCTACTGGAGTTCTCATCTCGCAAGTAGATGGAGATTTTAGGGAAGTAAGACCAAGGGGTTTCAGAATTCGTCCAGCATGCCAACTGGGATCCGGTCCAGAAGCCGTCAGAGAATTCTGGAATCTAGACAAAACAGGATTCCATGAGAAACAATGACTCGTCTGGCACGTCAACAGGAAATAGCTCGGGGCGCTCACAGTCACCTCGCCAGATGCCCATAGGGATAAACAATGTTTAATTTGGACAGAACAGCAGGAACATCAGTCTTCTGGGAGAGATGGTGGTGACAAAATAATTATTAAAATCATAAAGGCACGTGGAACACTTATTAGCGTCAGGCACAGGTAAAAGCACTTTGCAGCAATAATTACTTTCATCCTTAAACATCCCCACCAGTGTGGTGACAGCACCTCCTCCACTTTACAGTTGAGGAGACAAAAGCACAGAGAGATGAAGTCATTTGCCCACAGCTATAGAGCAGTGAGAAGGGCCCTTTAGAAGACAGAATCCTAAATGTGGCCTCAAGGCCCTTTCAAGCATCATCTGCCCTCTGAAGCCCAGGAGTCCAGTGGGTGGCCTCCCAGTGTAGATCAAGTGTGAGCTATTTGTTCTTTTGAAAATGCTTTCTCCTCCTCCATATCTTAGCTCAGATGCCAGCTCATCCATGAAGTCCTCCTGGATCCTTCCACATAACACAAGGATGCCACCATGCAGCTCTCCTTGGTCTCTTTGTGGTAGTTAACAAATTTACACTTACTGATTACCTTCTGTTTCCTGCACTAGAATCTCAGTCCTCTAAGGATGAGTCTGTTGTGTTTTCACTGTAGTCCCAACATTTAGCACACAGAAGATATTCGGGAAATATATGTGGAAAAAAATGAATGGCATTCAGGACATAAAGGCAGCCAACAACACAGCATGTCCCCCTGTGTGTCTGCAGGGGACTGGAAGGGTGGAGTCAGTAGCCACTACATCTGCAAGTGAATTACACCTGCGTGAGCCTCAGGCCCCTCAGCAAAAGCTCAGTGTGCCCTGTGTCTGCTGGCTGTCGCTCAGGGGCAGGACAGAGGCTGATGGGTCCCTTGTAGCACCCAGCATGGTGTCCTGCCAGGCAGGGTTAAGAGAGACTATGACTGGGAGAAGCAGGAGCTACCACAGGGGAGCAAAGGGTTCTGGGAAGGTAAAGGATGCTGGGATGCCCAATGGACATTGATACCAGCCATGGAAGCTAGTGTTTAGGGCAGGAAGGGACTTGGGGCACCTTCATGATGGAGTGACGTGGCTGAACCTCATATACCACAGGTCTGGGCTCTGAGCACATCAGACATGATTTAGATGTCCAAGCACACATATTGTATCACTCAGTCATCTTCAGAGGGCTCTGGGCTCCGGGGTATAGGCCTGGGCGGAGAGACTGACTGAGAGGTGAGTGGGAGGTGATGATGTGGCCGTGGATGGGATGCTGCAGGAGAGTGGAGGAGCCTAGCACCCAGCTTGAGAAAGAGGCCAGCAAAAGAGAGCCCAGGACAAGGGGCACAGGACAGAGCAAGTCCAGGGCTGGAGGAGGAGGCATTTTAGAAGCCAAGAAAATGACCAGGAAGGACAGAAAACAGAACAGAATGGGCACCGTTGTGTGAACCTGTGCTGTCCACATGGGCATGAGCCACTCAGCCACAGCATGGCAGGTGCCACCCTCCCCCAGGAACACACTGTGGAGAAAGCACCCGGTGGTCTGTGTATCACACATTTCTTGCCCAATTGCTCATGGTTGGTCAGTAAAATGGATAATGCTGGCACTGTTATGTTTTTGCTTTTTTTTGAAGAGGATTTTGCTGTAGGGTACGTGCACTTGCCAGAAAGACAGAGAGAGACACAGAGGCAGAAAGCGAGAAATCACCCTCCAGGGGATATGGCCACATTGCAATCCCTTCTCCTCCATTCTCCTCTTGGGATCTTGGGCACGCACACACATGCACCTGGCGTGAGTTTAAGCCATCGGGTTCAGGGATCGAACTGCAGTTGACTACATGGGAGTCCAGCGACATAGCCATTACGCCATCTGTAGATCCCAGTTTTTGCTTTTTTTTGGAGAGATTTTTGCTATAGGGCGCGTGCGCTCACCAGACAGACAGAGAGAGGCATAGAGACAGAAAGCGAGAAATCACTCCCCAGGGGGGATGGTCACACTGCAATCCCTTCTCCTCCATTCTCCTCTCGGGATCTTGGGCACGCATGCACACACGCCTGGAGTGAGTTTTAAGCCACCGGGTCTGGGACGCAAACCACGGTCGACTACGTGGGAGTCCAGCAACATATCCATTACGCTAACTGTTGGTTCCCACTTTTTAAAACAGTTAAGTTGATTTGAAATGTGTATTATAACCCCCTCCTTGACAAGTTGATAAGAGGTGAGGAAACTTATTTTGCTTGATTCCATGAAAAATTAATGTTGGCTGGGCCTGTGGTGGGGTGGAGCTCAAGAGAGCACCACACCCAGCTCCCATTCACTCAGAAAGCAGCCAAAAGGGCTCAGCTCAGAATCCAACACACTAAGGGCGCCCTGTAGCCTAGTGGTTAAGGGAACATGATGTCACATGGTCGAATGCAGTTTGAATCCCAGCCCTGGCAGCCTGAAAAACATGCCAGAAGCATGTGTGTGCCCCAAATCCTGACAGGATGATGAAATGGAGAAGGGACTGTGGTGTGAACATGTCCCATTGGGGGAATGCTTCCCTCGTGCCCCCAGCGCCCCAACTCTCTTTCATTCTGGTGAGTACAAACATCCTCCAGCAACTGATAAATAAATAAACAAACAAGTAAACAAACAAACAAATAAATAAATAAAAAGAATCTCATTTGCAAGTTATGCCCACCATGCAAGTCTCCTGGCCAGGAGTCTGAAGACCCCCTGAAGGTCTAGCCACATGGCCTTGGGGTCTACTTTCAACCCTTAGGTTGCAGGATCCTAAAGTTAAAAGTCATCTTAACATAGGTGTCATCTGTGTCTGGGTTTGATAGTATTTGGATAAGCACTGGGCCCACCACACTCGGGTGCTACAAGAGGCTGGCTGGAGCCCAGCTTTCCCTGGCTCTGAATACTGGGTTATGCTACACGGCCCATTGGCTCATTTTTTAATGGAGAACCACAACTATTCCCAAAATCTTCTCTGAGCAACTCGCTGCAGAATATAAAGCATGACATTTTTTAACTCTTTCAAGCCAGGCCTCTTCTTAATAGAAAGAAAATACAGCCCAGTCACAGTGGCTCCCACTGTTAAGATGTTCTGCTCTGAAGGCTAAGACCACATAGGGGCATGAATTCAATTCCTAGTCCAACCTAAAGCTGATTACGGTGGAGAATTCCTGTAACCAGAGGGACTCGGAAGGCTGGGCAGGAGGATGGTGAGCTTGAGGCTGGCCAAGGCAACAAGTGAGAGCCTGTGAGAGGAGCAGCCAGTGTGGTGATGCACACCTGCCATTTCAGCTGAGAGGCTGAAGCAGGAGGGTCAAGACAGCTGGACCCTGTGATAAAAAAGAAGGAGAAAAGAAGAAAAAAAGGAAAACCCAAGCCAAGAAAGCCACTTCTGTGAACCTAACAGATAAGAAGAACAAACATGTCTTTGGCCCCTCCGTACAGTCCGGCAGACACAATGCTGCCTTGTGTGCTTTCCCTGCCCAAGACAAACAGGCTTCTCGCGTTCCTCCTTCCTGACACGTCACTCACTGCAATCAGAGGATAATTTTAGCGAGGCAAACAGATTTCGTCATCTTGTTCCTTCTACCTCGTGCTTTTCTTACAAAGTCAGCCGCTGCACATGCTGCAAGGAACTGGGGAACAGTGGCCAGCGGCCCTGGCCCCGGCCTGGCCCGCCACCTTCTCGTTGCTTCAAACAATCCTAGGCCAGATGTGAGATGGGCACAGTTCAGAATCCTAAACTTGAAGATACTCAGGTAAATTCTGCTGAGGGTATTGAACTATTCATGAAACCAGCAGATTGTTCCCTAGCTTCAGTGGAGTCTGATTTTCAACAAATATTCAAGGAATAAATTGCTGAAAATTTACCTGCCATGCTTTTCAGATTTGGCCATATTAGAGCACATATCTGGTTTCTAAGCTGCCCAGAGCACCTGTCAGCCCAACAGTGCTCGCACCCTCTCTTATTCCTTGTCCTCGGTGTTCTGTGGTCTTCCAGCTGTTTGTTCCACCGGTGCTTTAGGGCTTGGAGTTCTGGTCCAGGACCAGCAAATGCCATCTCCTGCTTCTCACATTTCTGCTGTAGCCTGCAGCCACTCCACAGTTATTCCTTGAATTTGGTCATCACAAGGGTAGTAAGACAATCAGCCTCATTCTAGGACCAGAGCGAAGGTTTATGCAGGAAGCACTCATTTGGGGTGATCTTGCAAGGATGGCTTTGAATAGACAGATGCTACAGAAACACTCACGAAGCTGAAAGTAATGGTTATCTCCCACCTAAACAAGTAAGGTAGCACTGCGGCTGGACACTCATGGAGGTTCCTTTTTACCGAGTGGATACTTTACATCAGGCATTTTACTCCAAACTCTCACAACCCTCCAGACGACCACACAAAGGCTGTCAGAGGGCTCAAAACCCTCCCTCTCAGTGCTGGTCATTCTCCACTGCCCACTGCGCCATTTCTTAATGTGGAACCATAACTACCACCATCACATAGCAGGAGCTAGACTACAGGGGACTCCATTTAACCCTAAATCTGTGTTTCAGCTAATGCTTTTGTTCTATCCTGTTGCCCTGAACTCACTGGGAAGCTGGGTCACACTGGGAATACCATCAGCCAGGTCCCCAAAAGACATGATTTCCTCAGCCATGATTTTAAGTGCATTTCAGAAGATAGTCATAAAATCATTATTAGACTGGCTGGTTAACCTTTGTCTCCTGTGGGAAAACAACACAGTATCTTACAGAAGGAAACGCTAGATGAAGGCCAAAATGGATTTCGTTGTTGTTATAGGGTATATGTGTTCACCAGAGAGAGAGGAAAGTGAGAAATCACCCCCTCCAGTGGGGTGTTGGAGATGGCCATGTCACAATCCCTTCTCCAGTCTCCTCTTGGGATTCTGGGCCCGGATGCACATGCACTTGGTGTGATTTTCAAGCTGCCAGGTCCAGAACTTGAACCGTGCACCTGGTCATGTGGGAGTCACATTACCTTCTGGCCCAGGAATAAGATTTTTGTTCATTTGTTTTAAAGACCATAAAAGCAATCTCGATTTATTTCTTACTTTCATATGGTTATATTACAGAGTATTTTATTTCAGAGATAAACAAAAATACTACATCAACTGAACTATTACATGAAACACTAAAGAGCACTGTATATTCAAATCCAAGCCCTTTGATGTTAAACTAAAGGCACCTGTTGCTGCTTAACACCCAAGAATAAGATTGTGACCTCAATGGATAATAATTATTAAAAAATTACCCTTCAGGGGACTAGCAGATGGCATAATAGTTTTGTCACTGGACTCCCACATGGCCGACCGTGGTTTGAAACTCATCCTGGGCACATGTGTGCGTATGCCCAAAATACTGAGAGAAGAGTGGAGGAGAGGGGATTGCAACATGGCCATCCCCCCGGGAGTGATTTCTCGCTTTCTGTCTTTCCAGTGAGCACATGTGCCCTATAGCCAAAATCTCTTAAAAAACAACAGCGACAACACAAAACACTATCCTTCAGAACCTCCAGTGTGTACAGACTATGAGAATTTGGAGTGCTGTTCCTCAGCATGTGATCCGACCCAATCCTAACCTGTAATCTCAAAGATTCATGAGCACGCTGAGGACTTACCAGAGACGTGCGTGCCACAGCTTCAACCACTGCATCAAACACCTTCTGGGGTAGGCGCAGCAGTGTGGTGCCGCTGTCCACGATGGCCTTGTCCGCATTGTACTAGAATGGAAGAGGGAAGGCACATGAGCTGCGATGGCACCCCGCAGCAATGCTACCACCATGCATCTGCTATGTCCATACTCAGGCAGCCACGGGAGCCCACTGGCAACCCTCCCAAGGCAGAGCATTTTCT
Source organism: Tupaia belangeri chinensis (assembly GCF_000334495.1). Classification (NCBI taxonomy): domain Eukaryota; kingdom Metazoa; phylum Chordata; class Mammalia; order Scandentia; family Tupaiidae; genus Tupaia; species Tupaia belangeri. Next base: position 1,658,642 of record NW_006160004.1, read on the forward strand.
TATTCAGAGCAGCCCAAGTTCTCTTTTACAAAGCCCCCCAACACCGAACACCCAGGATGAGAGGAAAGACCTATTTGTCTTTAGAGGTTGAATTGACATATTAAAGGTCACTTATACCAATTGTACAAAATGAACTCTGTTATCTTACTAGTGGGGAAAGAGAAGAAGGAAGAACACTTTTCAATAACTATCCCATATTTGCATCTGGAAAGGAATCACAGTACATTTGATAACAGGCTAAGACAGACAGACAACACATGTGCACACACACTGGCATGATGTGGCATAGTGAGAAAAATGGAGGTCAGTGGAAAAACACCAGACAAGCCACTCCAACAAGTAGGGACACTACCGTGTGAATGGAATGGCCCAGGAACAGACTGAATTGTGGGCAACTTAATCCTCAAGGCAAATATGTGAGTCATAAACCAAATACACCAATCATATCAAAAGGAAATAAGGTAGGAAAGTTAAAAAATTTAAGGAAATGAAATAGTTATTTTCAAACAAAATTATTTGTAGTCTAAAAACAAATTTAAAATATAACTTAGCTTGTATATAAAACTATCATTTTTAGTGTATCAAAAAAGTAAATACATGGAATGCCTGTACAAACGGAACTGTTAGGGTAGAATGTCCTAAGGGTTTTGTTTTTGTGTATTGGTGTGATGAGTGGAATACTGGGTAGGCAAAAATCTATGAATTAAAAACTCCAAATTCATGTTTGCACTCTCGAATTCACATGCATACACATTTTGTATTTTTTGACTCCCTCACGTTTGATCTGTTCTTGACAATAAACACAGATTGGTGGACTTAGGGCTAAAATGCCATCACAATGGAAGGAACACCTTTGGTTTATCAGAGGCACCTGCGTGTACGTGGGACTTTGCAGTGGAAGAGGATGGTTAGTATGACAGGAGTTGTTAACGGGTTGCAGTACTATAAGCTGCTTTTTTTTTTTTTAAAAAGAATTATTTATTTAGCTTTATTTATCATTTATTACTATTATTATTATTTTTTCCCCCAGAGAGGGAGAAAGAGAGGGAAAATGAGAAGGCAAGCCACTAGGTTTGGGACTTGAACCATGGTCGACCACGTGGGAGGATAACATCTTAACCACCATGCCACCTGCTGACCCCCTGCTGGTGGTTATTATAAACCATTCTAAGCAGGTTGTAATTCTTATCAATTATACCACTCCTTCTTAATAGAGGTTTCCTTATATAAACTTGGTTCAATTCCACTCAGGATCTGGTTAGAAAAATATCTATAGACAAAAGAAAAATACACAAGCCTATCAAAGACATCATAATCATAATGTCCTAGCATGCCACAGATGAGCCAGTCAGTGAGAGGGTGTAAGCACAGCTGAGGTTCAGTATCACAGCTCAGCACACCTGCTCCTTCAGCAGTACCAGGCTATGCACATCTTTTGGATGTAACGTTTCCTCTAGTAAGAACTATACTTGGGAGAGGAGGGGCAGGGCAGGTTAGCTGTGGATGAGAATAAAGCTGATTTTTATTTTTTTTTAGTTTTGTCTTACTTGCTTTTAGTCCCCTGTGTCCCCCTACATTGATAAAAGTCTGCTTATTTTATCTTCTCCAAAAGAGTTCAGGGACCAGTGGGCCACGATCAACGGTATAGGGCCTATGTTAGACGGCCTTCTCCACTCACCATTTTATGCTAAGCCAAGGAAGCACTTACTTTTTCTGGGGGGTAGGGAGGAGATATAAACTTACATCAAAGGCTCTATATCCTTCCATGTAGTGAACTTATGATTTACCCTATAATGTAACACATCGCCTGGTTTCACATATGGGTTTCAGCTGTCATATTCCCACGAGCAGGCACACACAGATACACAGAGACACAGAGATCACAGTGGAAATACCTCTCTGCAGTCCAGGTTAAGGCTTTGACCTCCAATTTCCAACTTCAGAATTTCTATCTGATAATACCACTCCTCCTTAATAGGGGTATACCAGATATCTCCTTTATACAAACTTGATTCAATTCCACCCAGGACCTAGTTAGAAAATATATCCAAGTATAAGAGAAAAAACACACAGTCACAGCAACAGTTACACAAAGGAGCATGTAAGCAGGTACTCAGAATGTGAAACTCCTCTGGGAGGGGTATTCTCACTTTATTGCAATGTTATAAACAAATACAAATGCCTGCAAATGAAATAGGGAATGTTTTGGGATCATGTGTCCAAAGGTCACATGATATCATGCCCTAGTCTAATCAGGGTGCTGTGGTGGCTTCCTTTATGGAAAAATAGTATATGCAATCCCAGCTTCACAATATTGAGACTACCCTCAAGAATTGCAATAAAATACTTAACTATGCTGACTGACAATAATATATTTCCTCAAATGTCAGAAAAGAGGAAAGATGAACAATAAAGCTTCCCTCATCAAAACCTCCTTTTGTAAAACATAACCCCAGGAATTCTAGGTTGCCCTCTTCCCACACAAGGCAACAGAAAGTGTTAAGAGAAGGTATACTGTTAGCAAGTGACAGCAGCTGGGGGACAGGGTGCTGAGTCTGCCTCTAGAGTTGGAGAGTAAAGGGGGTGGCAGTACCTATGACCTCCACCCAGAGGAGCCCCACCTGTGCATTCTCCCTGCCACTTCTGACTGTGGATGTCCAAGTACAGAGTCCATGGAGGGAAGCTCAGGCCACAGCACACGCAGAGTGATGATGGCTTTGGCTCTGTCCCAACAGAAAGCACCTTAGCTGTGTGGTGTGGGTGTGTGCACAAGTGTGTGTGCCGAGAAGACAGAAGGGATGTGCAGGCATCCCTCTCTCCTCACCGAATCTCTGCGATCACAGATGCAATCACATGCTCTCTACCCAGAGTAAGACCCTGTTCCTCACCTACCCCTCCCCACTGTTCCTCATCTGCTCTCCACGACCAACCGAAAACAGTTCCCTTCCAAAGGCAATAAAGAAAAGCATTCATAGAATTTGGAGAAGCAATGAGAAGCATCTTTCTAGATGGCAGGATAACTAGGAAACACAAAAGTAATACTGAATTCAATTCATTTTTAAAAGCATCTATAACAAGGATTATCCAATTTTACAGCACCTCAACATGTCACATGGTTTAATATTTCTGATCAGGTTTTTAACAAAACAGAAAAAAAAGTCCCATCCAATTGTGATATTTTTGCCCCTTTAAAACTAAAAGATACCCACAAGACTACCTCCGTTGGTACCAGATCCAGCGACAGGTAATCCCGCCCCACACATCTGCATGGAGAAGACGTTGGGGATCTTCGCTTGTGTCACGAGAGAATCAAAGAAAGTCTCCAGAGAACTTGATGGCTGCAGGAGGGTGACAAAAGAAGGATGCTGCTTCATGACTCAGTATACACAGAGGTGACCTACAAAGACACCATGCACACAGACAATATTCTTTGTCTTTTTTCTAATTTCCAGAGGATGTATGTACTTGTTAGAGAGAGACAGTGCAAGGCACTGAGGGAGAAGCACCCCTTATTGGGGCAGGCATGTTGCAATCCCTTCTCCGTCTATCCTGTTGGAATTCTGGGCAAACACATACATGTGCCCTGCCTGGTTTTCAAGCCACCAGGGCCAGGACTCAAACCGTAGTTCACCCTGTGGGATGTGTCTCCTTTAACCACATGGGGCTGGACATGGGGTTGGCCCTATTTGTGATATTTATATTGAATTTTTCCATGTTTACCAATAAACAAGTTTGTGATTAGTTGACATTCAGAAATCTCCAACAGAAATTCCTTCCATTTGGTACTTTTCCCTCTGGTGCAGCTCTGTTGTAAAAATAAGGCAGTATTTCCAGAAGCTATTAAGACACCATCACACTTCTCATCCTGACTGTCTTGTGAGGCGGGCGTGAAGAAACGTGTTAGTGGGTGGCTGAGGGGGTGGTGCACTCTCATCTTAGGCCTTTCAGGTTGTGGAGAGAGCAATGTCTCTAGGAGCTGCCTTCGATGCCAGATTTTTATTGATCTCTCTCAACTATGGCCATCCTTCATGCAAGTGAGAAGTGATGGACCCACAAGGACAGTTGACTGAGAACCCAGACCCTGGGTGAAGCCTGGCTCTGCCCACTGAATGCTGGTGCAGGAAAACAGCAGTAAGAAACCAATGTCCTCCTAAAGTTCGAAGGCTATTTCCTCACTGCCAATTTTATTAGGTCTAATTTGTTTGGTACTGTCTTGTATGCAGCGATACTTTCAGAGGATACCCTGCTCCTCCAGAAGAACTCAAAGGAAGAGGGGTTCTGGGGATTGTGGAAAAAGTCAGCGTTTGATCTGGCTCAGACAACTGAGAGATACTAGAGTTAGTTACCGGAAGGTAATTTCCGATAAAAACCTAACCATCAACTACAGTGGCAGAGCTGCTACAGCGTCCCCTGCCTCTCGGCACTCATTCCTAAGGAGTGTGCTCACTCTCTGTGAGATCTAGAAGAGCCCCATGCCTGAGCAGATACACATCTTCTTGTGTCTAGCCCGTTGTGTTTGGTGTCCTGTTTGTTCCACCTCAGCTTCTGCGGAAATGCACAGCAGAACTCAGCTCAAGCCCTCCTGCAAAGGTGTTGGTGCGCTTTGTATTTGGGTCAGCAAGTGCAACAAAGGCGCCTCTTGGAATGGGCTAGGTATCGTGGTGCCCCATCTGGTGTTCCTCTTTTGTCCACACTCTTGAGAGGCCACAGAGAAAAGTAAACACTACCTGGAATTGGAGCCTGGCCCCATCACTTGCTCACCCTGTGACTAGTTCCTTTGTTTCCTTTTCTGTAAAATGGGACACTGTTGGCCTCCCAGAGCTGTTCTGGGGCTTAAATGGGTCAATACATATAAAGCACTTGTCACAGGGCCTGTTATGGAAAAGCACCTGTATTCTGTCAAGTCATTCTTCACTAGGACTGTGTCTCAGGGTCCCTCGAGGGTTGTCTAGGACTGTCTCCAAGAGAACCTGATCAGTAGGTGTACAGTGGGCCCAAGGCCTGGGTGTAAGAAGCCCTGCTGGTGGTTCTGATGCATGGCCTTGTTAGCCAGCCCCTGGGCCACACAGTAGGAGCACTACTGAGTTCCAGGCCAACCTGCAGCAGAGATGCCTCAGATCAGCCCAGGCCACCCTGCCAGTCCTGTTTTCAGCCACCTCCACTTGCAATGAATCTCACATACCTTGTGACCGTCTCCTTAAACCTGGGCAATGTGATAAAGCCAAGTTGGCTTTATCAACACACACAAAAAGATAAAGGGTCAGGGCCAGCAGGTGGTATGGTGGTTAAGGCACTAGATTCCCATATTGCTGACCACTGTTTTGAAAACATGCCGGGCACATGTGACAGCATGTCCAATGTTCCCAAGAGGAGAATAAAGGAGAAGGGATTGTGGCATGGCCATTCCTTGTGGGGAGGAAGTGAGTAGTGGTTTCTTACTTCCCCTCTCTCTGTCTCCCTCTAGTGAGCATACATGCTCTACAGGGGGGAAAAAAACCCTAAAAATAAAAAACATAAAGGGCCATGTGGAGGGTGTAGAAACCCCAAAAAGCCCCTGAAGCAGTCTGTTCTCAGAGAAGTATTATGTTTTATTAAGGCTATCTTATATAAGTTCACCCTACTCTCTTCTGAATAGTTAGCATAAAATCAAACATACCAGTCACATGGAAATGAAATGTTTTGCCCAAGGTCGTGCTATCAGTGAAAAATGTATTATATTTAGAAGTGGAGTTGTTACCAGTCTGTGACTCTCGTAGCGATCTCATCCCATGACACTGAGGACAAAGGCACTCCTGAGCCCGTGCTGGCTCTGTAGAAGACTGATACGGGCCCAGGGGTCTGTGTTTCCACTTCAAGAGAGCCAGCCTTCCTGACTGACCTTCAGTTCCTGTGTTTACTTATTTCTTTTTCTCTCTCTTTTTTCTTTTTATGAGAAAGATTTTTGCTACAGGGTGTGTTCACTCACCAGAGAGACAGAGACATAGAAAGTGAGAAATCACCCCTCCCCCCAGGGGGAGCGTCGCGCTGCAATGCCTTCTCTTCCATTCTCATCTTGGGGATTTGGAGCACACATGCACAGGGGCCTGGCATGAATTTCAAGCCTCTGCACCCAGGAATCAAACCACAGTCAGCCATGTGGGAGTCCCGCGACATAACCATTATGCCATCTGCTGGTCCTCAATCCTTGCATTTCTGAAATGGGTAGAATGTGTCCTCACAAAGTCTGCTTATGAGACGATGTGAGCACTGAGAAACTGATATCTTCTGATAGTCTCTTGATAATCCTTATTCTTTCTCCTTGGGAAGACAAGGGTTCTCTCTACCTGTTCTCTCACTCCGTATTTGCTGGTAAACTTGAGCTTGAACAAATGATTCCAAAGGATGCGACCACAGAATGGACCACAGACCTTCCTTATACCATCATGGGCTCAATGGCATTTCCTTTATCTTTGCACTTGGCTCTGGCTCTATGCCTTGGCTGACTGGTGAGAGCCAGGGTATGGTGCGGGTTCCGGGGCCAACAGGGGAGCTCCTTCTGCTCCCCTGGTGTCTAATCTCACCTGCCTCTGGCAAGCATTCTTGGTGGAAGCTCGCCTGCCTGCCTCCGTCCTCCACACCAGAGTTATTTCCTTTGAGCTGGCTCCAGTACAAATGCCCGCAAACATCCAAGCCTGTCCTTCCCCATTCTGTGATGACAGTGAGGGTCCCACTGTTTCTCCCTGGCCTGACAATCCCCAGGCAATGCCTTCAGGTTACATTTTCTGGTCCCATGCAAAGATACAAATTTAATAAACGTGTGCTTTCTTTCCACCCTCTGGAAGAAGAAACTCCTAAACAAACACTGTTACCAATGTGATTCAGATTTTGTTAGCATTGTTAAACTACAGGCTAAAACAAAGACGAACAAAACCTCCTAAGGCTGTATGTGCCACATCTTTTCAATCTATTCATCTGCTTTTGGACATCTGGGTTGATTCTATGTATTAGTAATTGTGACTAATGCTGCCATAAGCATGGATGTGTTTTTCTGACTGAGCATTCTCCTATCCTTTGGGTAGATACCCAGGAGTGGGATTGCTGGGTCATATGGTAGTTGTATTTGCAGGTTTTTGAGGAACCTCCATATTGTTCTCCACAGTGGCTATACTAATTTACATTCCCACCAACAGTGTAGGACTCTTTGACTGGATTAATATACAATGTATTCATGCAGGGGAAAAAGAATTGTAAAAATAAAGTAAAAAAAGAAAACAAACGTTAATGCTATTAGTACAACATAGGGAGATTCAAAGAATCACGCCATTTACCTTATCTTTTTAAAATGCTTAGAAATAATTGTGTGACCCTCGTCTGCTTCAACCATGTGAGTCTCACTGACAGTTTCCAGGGACATCCTGGGACCCCTTGCTGGCTCCGTATTTAATGACTGGTTTTCACAATCTCACCCCTTACTGGGTTCATTCCACCTATGGGCTAGCCTTACCTTGGCCAGGGTGGCATAGGCTAGTCCAAGTATCCCGTTCCATTTAATCCCAGGCAAAAAGAAGTTCTCTGACTCAAAAATAGTGGCAATGTTGACAAGAAAAGAATTATTGAAGCCTTTCGGGATGGTGACGATGTCCTCCCCGACAAAACCTGTCCAGCTCCCTTGGGTATACTTCACGGTGACATCAAAGCCCTTGGAGCGGTACGTGCGAGACCTGGATGGAGAAGGAAAAAACTGTCACGTCTGTCCACGACATCGCAGCACACGAGGACGAGATGGCAGGTCGTCATGGCAAAGATGGCTATCCTGAAGGCAAAGTCCACCATAGCAGTTCTTTTTTTTTCTTTTGAGAGATTTTTTATAGGGCACATGCACTTGCCAGAGAGACAGAGACAGAGAGACAGAAAGCAAGAAATCACTCCCCACCAGGGGGATGATCATGCCACAATCTATTCTCCTCCACTTTCGGGATTTTGGGAACACACGCACAAGCGCCTGATGTGTTTTAAGTTGCCCGGTCTGGGACTTGAATCGTGGTTGACTACATGGGAGTCTAGCGACGTAACTATTATGCCATCGTCTGGTCCAATCATAGCAGTTCTTAATGATGGACAGTGTTGAGGCTGACAAAGTGATACCTCTCCCCAAAACATGATCACTAAGACTCTGTAACTATCTTCTTCAGGCCATGGGGAGGACACATGGCACTCACATCTAGCCCCTTAGGCTAATTCTTCCCTTTGCCCACCTCAAACTGCACCTATCTGTAGCTTATTAACTACTTTAGCCTCTGAGATGGCACAGCCAACTCTGGGTCCCCACCTGGTCCTCTGGCTTTGCAGGAACCTTGGCAGCTACTCTCTGACACAGGGACCTGGCAGCCCAGAAGGAGGCTCTACCAGCTTGTGCTTTAGCTCTGACTCTTACATACAATCCATGTGGCAAATAGAGGCCAGTCTCACCAAAACCCTTCCACGAGACCTGCGCTGCCTCAGTGTCACAGGTTCCTTCTGAAGCCTCTCCCAGTGCCCAGAGGCTATATACTCCAACCAATAAATGGGGAATGCAGATAATGTCACATTGTGACAAATCACTGAGCAGGACCTGGAACCCACGTGCATATGACCCTGAGGGTAAGAGTTACTGACACAGAATATCATTAGCAAGGTCAGGCCATGGACCGGACAAATGACCCTCTAGTCAGGAAAGACAGTAAATGTGAATACTTAAAATCTCAGGCAGCAGCGGTAGGACAGTGGCACGGAGGTAAAACATGGCACTCTGCAAGACTGGCCCCCATGGAAAGGTTCCAGGTTTGTGTCTGGAGACCTTCCTGGGTGTGGTGGCCCCCGACCAGGGCTGGCTAGGCCTGCAGAGAATCATGGTGTCAGGACCCTGTTGGGGGTGTCTGTCTCTTTGCCTCTCTCATTCATGGAGGAAATAAATAAAGTTTTAAAAAAATCTCAGGTGGCAATAAGTGTGAATAGAGCAGGGAATACAGCAAGTGAGGAACAGCAAGTGCTTTGGCAGCCAGAGCGACCTCCCTGATATCAGGACATCTGTGGGAGACCTAAGTAAAGACAATGAACCAAGTGGTTCTCTGGGCAGAGGATCTCCTGGGGAGAAGACAATAAGTATCAAGGGCCTGGAGTGTCCATCCCTACAATGTCATTCTTATACTCACTTAAGTTTAAAATCTTGGCGGGACTATCAGAAGGAACCTAGAAACATTTGCTCATTCAAACCTTGTTCTTCTTAAGAAAATTGTCAAATTCCTAACAATCAAACCACCAAGTAGATAATTCTAAAGTCTTCCTGTTTGCCTGCAGATTTCACTTCACTCTGTTTTAATATTAAGTCTATGCAATAAGCACACATGTTAACCAGTGTGTTATAGGATTACATGAACTAGTGCAGTCTTGTTTGGGGTCAGGAAGGAAGTTAAAACTTTATTTATGTATTTACCTTTGGCATATCTCAGAATCTTTAAATATGTAAACTGCCTGGCCAGCAGGTGGTGTAAAGGTTAAGGCACTGGACTCCCACATAACAGGCTGCATGGTTCAAGTCCTGGACCCAGGTGACTTGAAAAATAACACTGGGTGCTTGTATGTGTATGCCTGAAATCCCAAGAGGAGACTGGAAGAGAAGGGATTGTGGCATAGCCATCTTCCTGTGTGTGTGTGTGTGTGTGTGTGTGTGTGTGTGTGTGTGTGATTTCTCACCTTCCCCCTCTCTCTTTGTCTCTCTCTGATGAGTGCATGTGCCCTATAACAACAGAAAAGTAAACTGCTTTTAATTCAGTAATTCGAAAGGAGGGGAGTGTGGCATAGCCATCTTCCTGTGTGTGTGTGTGTGTGTGTGTGTGTGTGTGTGTGTGTGATTTCTCACCTTCCCCCTCTCTCTTTGTCTCTCTCTGATGAGTGCATGTGCCCTATAACAACAGAAAAGTAAACTGCTTTTAATTCAGTAATTGTACTTCTGAGAATCTGATCCTAAGGAAACACCCAGCAAACAGACAGCAATTCATGCACAAAGATGGTTATTATGCTTTTAATTGTAATAGCAAACAGTGGCAGCCCAGCCTGGGGATTCAGTTGGTACAAGCTAAACTGCATTACCGGAGCCACATGGCTGACCATGAGCTCAAATCCCCAAGTTGATCTGAAAACATGCTGGGTGTGTGCTCACGGTGCTCAAGGTCCTGATGAGCTAGAGGCTGAGAAATGGGATTGTGGTGTGATAAAACCTCATCAAAGTGCTTCTGTCTCTGTGTCTCTCTCTCTTACACATACACATGCACAGGCCCTCTACCATGAATAAACAAGCTTAAAGAAATAGGAAATGGCTGGAAAGAACCCACACACCTTGTAAGCTCAGTGAGTTATAATGTATTCATATGATAGACTATTATATACCAAAGAAAAAAATGTTTCTTACTAAAAAAATTTAAATGACATAGAGAAAGGCTAAGTTAAAAGAAAAATTTGTGTATGTTGCAAAACCTTTTCCATAATTATTTATTGGGACTAGGAGATGGTAGAATGGTTACATCACTGGACTGCCTCATGGCCAACCATAGTTTGAGACCCAGACCCAGCGGCTTTAAACTATGGCTAGGCATGAGCGCACGCGTGCCCAAAACCCCAAGAGGAGAATGGAGGAGAAGGGATTGCAGTATGCCCATCCCCATGGGGTTGGGGGAGTTGAGCTATTGCTTTTCCGTCCCTCTCTCTCTGTCTCTCCGTGAGTACACGTGCCCTATAGCAAAAATCTCTCTTAAAACAAGCAAACAAAAAGTTATTACACTCAAATACCAGCAATGGCTACCTCTGTGTGGTGGGGTCTGGTGGAAGGGCCCTTATTCTTGCGGCTAGGTCCTTCTATATTTCCTGTATATATAACTTTTATAATCAGGAAAAAAGTGTCTAGAAAACAGATTTTAGAGAAATGTTATTCTAACTCCATAATGGGACAGAGTATGACAAATATTGAATTGTAATATGTGCTTCCTATTTTAGTTCACTCCACCATGATCTTTAAGTAAGAGAACCATTAAAGTGAATTTTTCATGTATATAATAATAATCTGACAATGCAGCTCAGACACAGAAAGTGAGAGTAGACAGGCCCCCAGCACATTAAGTGCCCATGTAAATTACCTGTGTAGCGGGCACAGTCAAGGCTGTGAGATGTAGGCAGCTGAAATGAGTATGGCTATATTCATTCACCTTTTTTTTTTTCTTTTTTGAGAGATTTTTGCTATAGGGCATGTGCACTTGCCGGAGAGACAGCGAGAAATCACTCCCCAGGGGAGGTTTCCACACTGCAGTCCCTTCTCCTCCATTCTCTTCTTGGGATTTTGGGCATGCAAACATACATGCCCAGCGTGAGTTTCAAGCCACTGCATCCGGGACTTGAAGAGTGGTCAGCAATAAAACCATTACGCCATCTGTTGGTCCCAAAACTGTTTACAAAAACAGAGAGGTAGCAGGTCAGATTTGGGCCATGGCTACAGTTTTCCAACCATGGCCTAGGGGATTAGTTGTCTTCCTCAAACTGTCGAAAGTGCTCTAACTGCCTTTTGTTTTATTTTTCACTCCATTCAGGCTACAGAAAACTTTGTATCTGGAATGTCAGGAAGAACATGAACCTGCTTGAATATTTCCTTAGCGTGTCTTCTAAAGTTTCCTGGCCAGAATGCTGTTCTCTGTACTGAAGGAGCATTCTGGATACTTCAGTGCCATCTGCAGAGAGATCAGAGGCAGTTGGAATTACACTGCCTGGGTTCAAATGCTAGTTCAACCACTTAGCTGTGTGACCTGGGGCCAAGTTATTTAAACTCTCTGTGCCTCCATTTCATCAACTAGAAAACTGAAATAATATAGTACCATACCTCATGGGGTTAATTATGAGAATTAAGAATTAATACTGGGAACCAGCAGTTAGTGTAATGGCTATGTCGCTGGACTCCCACGTAGTCAACTGCAGTTCGCGTTCCGGACCCGGTGGCTTAAAACTCACGCTGGGCGCGTGTGCGTGCGTGCCCAAGATCCCGAGAGGAGACTGGAGTAGAAGGGATTGCGGCGTGACCATCCCCTCTGGGGGGTGATTTCTCGCTTTCTGTCTCTCTGTCTCTCTCTGTCTGTCTGGCGAGCGCACGCGTCCTATAGCAAAAACCTCTCGAAAAAAAAAAAGAATTAATACTATAAAGCATTTAGAACAAAACTCTGGAATACAACAGGTATGTAGCAAAAATAGCTGCTATTATTATAATTATCTAATTGCTTGCTACCTTTATTCAATTTATGAGCTACTATTGGAAACTTCAAGGATTTTTTTTTTCTAGAAAATGCTCCCATAGAGCTACTCTTACTGCAAACCTATGAGTGCCTCATTGTGCAGCCTATCCACACCCTGAAAAGGGGCGGCGTGTGGCGGATGGCTTGGCTAGGAAATACGAGGTTGGGGCTTTCAAGCTCTGTGTAAGAGGCTTCTAACAGTCGAGTTCTGCACGCTGCACCAGTCCGTGCAAGAGCACGGCTGTGATGGCCATGCTGTACACCCACACCGTCCAACATGGCAGCCACACGGAGCCACTGAACACTTGGTATGGGATTGTAGTGCAGATAAAAACCCAACTTTCGTTTTATTCAATATTAATTAGTTTACATTTCAGTAGCCACATGTGGCTAGTGACTACCCTAAGAAGTACAAGATAACATGAGCAGAAAGCAACTCTAAACTCCTATTCCCTTGTCTCTGCAAACCAAACCTCAGAGTAAAACCCCGAAAGGAATCATAAGCAGCTCTAAGGGTTATTATCACTGTATAGTTCCCAGCACTTTAAACAAACAAAAATTCCTCTATCTTCTTCCCTAACATCCTTGGCACTGAAACGCTTTGGTCCTCAATTGCTCTGCACTTTAATTAAATATATCAAGAGAGAACCCTCTCGATGGGCTTCTCATCTGCAGCATCCATTCTGGGTGCCCAGAAACAGCAATCAATCAGAGATGTGGGCAGCCAGGAAAAAGTTCGATCACAGCAATAAAAACACTTTGAACCAAACGCAGGAGCCGTCCTGCCTCTGATAAGAGTGTTCAGGGAATGCAGGATTAAAAAGTGAAATCAATTGAACTGAGGAGAAAAGAGCCACAGAACGTTTTATTATTCTAAGAAAAACTCAACTGTTGTTTTTGGAGAACATAAAAAGAGAAGATGGGAGGGCAGAAATCGAGAGCTGAATCTTTGGGTCAGCTCGGGCTCTCCATGCCGCTTCACCCAGGGAAAGCTGAGTATTCAAAAGAACCTCACCCAGGGACCAGCAGTTGGTGTAATGGCTATGTCGCTGTACTCCCATGTAGTCGACCGCGGTTCGAGTCCCAGACCCGGTGGCTTAAACTCATGCCAGGCGCGTGTGCGTGCGTGCCCAAGATCCCGAGAGGAGAATGGAGGAGAGGGGATTACAGTGTGGTCATCCCCCCTGGGGGGTGATTTCTCGCTTTCTATCTCTTTGTCTCTCTCTGTCTGTCTGGCAAACACACGCGCCCTATA
>NW_006160004.1:1672194-1673913 GCF_000334495.1 Tupaia belangeri chinensis
ACACAAAAAAAAAAAAAAAAAAAAAAAAGAACCCTACCCAAACATGCTCTTGTGCATGTTTCAAGGTGTGAAATCTGGATTTGCTGGCCTGGCTCCGGTGACCAAGTACCCCTCATACTCTTCTACAACTCCTGAAGACTTGAATGGAAGGGACTATAGAGGCCCAAGAGCTGCCCAGACAGCCTGCCCTGCCTGGTGGATCATCAACATCCTCAGCTCATGGATTCCAACATGGCAAGGCCCCTCTTAAATACGCAAACAACAGGCAGGCTTGAGAAATTATCTCAATAACCAGGCAAAAATATCTTTTACCTTTGCAAGGAAGGTATTTGATCTGTATCTAGTTTAGCCTCTAAAAATGTCAAAAGTAAGTTTTTCATTCCCTAATTTCACTCGCAAGCATCAGTTGAGGAAATGGTCTCTTGCTCTGTGGACTTCACCCCAGATGGGGTACAGAAGTAAGGAGACATCTTAATGGAAATAGACTTAATTTCCAAAATAGATTAGTAGAGGTTTAAGGAATGAGTATACTGATGCGCTCACCAAGCCAAGTGTTGGCTGGGGCTATTTTATTGGCCAAAAAATAAGTGCATTAGAAAATACACTATCTTTTTATTACCATATATTATTTCATTTTAACATTCATCACTGTAAAAAGAGGGATTCTGATGGAGATGAGCCACACAAATGACCAATAGCAGGCTGATGTCTCATTCCATAAATCAAAGAGGTCTTGTCAAAGAACTCCAAGATGAATCTCCAATTACTGTAAAATGTTCCAGAAAGCATTAAACCTGAATATTAAAAGATTGGGGACTTGAATCAGAAGCTGACAAACCCAACCAGAAACCTTATTATAACCAAGAGAGATCAGAAGCACAAGCCAGCCCAGAAACATCACAGGGCAAGGAGCTATAGCTCAGAAAAGAACCTTTGTCAAAAATGGAGAAGGAAAGAGAATGTTCTCTTGACTTCCATCAAATGCAATGGTTGAAAGCATGCCTTCGGCCACCTCTAAAGTGAGCTGAAAGCATTTGACAAATTATAATACATCATTCGCATCAAAAGAATAGTCATATCTTCACAATAATAAATCTCTGTTGACTATAAGCCTATCTGAAGCATGGGAAAAGCAGAGAAAAGAAGAGAAACTGGGGTTAATGTCAATTTAAGTAAGCACCGGATGAAGGATGGATGGTGAAGGATAGTGGCAGACACACAGCTGACGAAAGAGAACTTGCCCAAAACTCAGAAACATGATACTTCCCATGTGAGAGAACAGTCTCTTGAAAAGAAAGGCAGTACCAGTTATGGGTGATGATTGACATGTAACAACTGAATTTTGGCAGTACTGCACACGAGGAGGGCAGGCTGAATTCGGGGGTCTGAAGTGGCAGTAGGCAATAGCTGAGCATTGAGGGCAGGTCTAGGACTTTCCCTAGACTTCAGTGTGTTCTGTGACTTTTCTTTATATTGACCCACAAGAGGAGAAATAGATCAGAATCTTGAGTGATTGGAAAGCGGATAGGGGTTCTAAATTCTCTTGTGGAGGTAGCAGGAGGGAAGGCTTAGCCATCACAGGACAGTCCCGGGAGTTTTTTTTTTTTTTTTTTTTTTTTTTTTTAACATGTACGAGGATGCTGGCAACATCCCCCAAACATCTCAGACACATTGTCTCTCTGAACCTGAACTTTTTAAATGGTGGTTAAACATGGTGTC
>NW_006160004.1:1674006-1675242 GCF_000334495.1 Tupaia belangeri chinensis
AAGGGTTATGCCTACAGGGGCATGCCCGGGGGTTTTTTTTTTTTTTTTTTTTTTCCGGGAGTTTTCATGTGAAATCAGATGGATGGGGGCCAGAGGACCAGTCTTTGACTATAGAACACAGGAACCACATGCCACCCAAAAACAAGCCTGTATGGATGTAAAAATTCATTTGAATAAGTCAAGCAAGGTCAGCAGATCAGTTAGAAAAACATGTCCTATCGGGGCAGAATGAGAACGGCTCAACCACTGAACATGGTCAGAGGTAACTCAGAAAGATCCTGAGGTGTCTCTAGCTATTTAATTCCGTACATATTAAATGACCTTGGATTCAGTGTAGGTAGGGGTTACTATTATGTACCTTTGCCTGTTTCAACAGTTGCCTCTGCATGGCAATAGGAAGTCCAGGTTGAGAAGCAAACTGACCTTTCAGAGCTCTGGCTATGGCAGCTGCCTAAGAACTGCCACTTGCCTACCAGGAAGAAAGTCACTGTCCACTGTATCCAATACGCATATGTAAATCTGTGCAGTAACTATCCTCTCACCCTACTTTGCCTCACTGTGATTTACTGTTTCTACCACATTTTGTGTCTATAGATGTGTGATAAGAAGCACTATCACTCCTAGGGTAAAGGGGTGGGCCCTGAACTACAGACTAGAGCTCACATATTCCTTCTGCCTGTGCATGTGGAGGCCCCTGCAGGCGTGGGAAGGCTGAGTGACCGTGTGGGACCAAGCAGAGCCCTGGAGTGGGAACAGGGCAGGGCCAGGATTGCTGTGTCCTCAAGATGAGTGGTTCCCAATGGAGGGCACTGTCTCTGAGGGGGTCTTTGGAAACTTCAGGGTATTTTTGGTTGCTGGTGGCTACCTAGAGTGTGCAGGGCAGTCACATAAAATGAAGAACTGTCCCCTGTGCTACTTTTCAAAGCCTCCTTGGACATCTACATAAGTAAAAACCTACAGCTAATCACCTGAGTACAGAATGTGCTTCCCTCTGATAAATGCACAATGTATTTTGTACATAGTTAAATAGGTGTTAGATATTACCACATTTTTTTGGTGGCATCAGGGTGGGGAGGTGGGAGGGGGACATCATCAAGAATCCTCACCATTTTGGAAAAGCACATTAATAACCCAAGCTGGGGACCAGCAGTTAGCATAATGGCTATGTCGCTGGACTCCCATGTAGTTGACCATGGTTCAAGTCCCGGACCTGGTTGCTTAAACTCACGCTGGGTG
>NW_006160004.1:1675371-1724243 GCF_000334495.1 Tupaia belangeri chinensis
GGTTTTTTTTTTTTTTTTTTTTTTTTCCGGGAGTTTTCATGTGAAATCAGATGGATGGGGGCCAGAGGACCAGTCTTTGACTATAGAACACAGGAACCACATGCCACCCAAAAACAAGCCTGTATGGATGTAAAAATTCATTTGAATAAGTCAAGCAAGGTCAGCAGATCAGTTAGAAAAACATGTCCTATCGGGGCAGAATGAGAACGGCTCAACCACTGAACATGGTCAGAGGTAACTCAGAAAGATCCTGAGGTGTCTCTAGCTATTTAATTCCGTACATATTAAATGACCTTGGATTCAGTGTAGGTAGGGGTTACTATTATGTACCTTTGCCTGTTTCAACAGTTGCCTCTGCATGGCAATAGGAAGTCCAGGTTGAGAAGCAAACTGACCTTTCAGAGCTCTGGCTATGGCAGCTGCCTAAGAACTGCCACTTGCCTACCAGGAAGAAAGTCACTGTCCACTGTATCCAATACGCATATGTAAATCTGTGCAGTAACTATCCTCTCACCCTACTTTGCCTCACTGTGATTTACTGTTTCTACCACATTTTGTGTCTATAGATGTGTGATAAGAAGCACTATCACTCCTAGGGTAAAGGGGTGGGCCCTGAACTACAGACTAGAGCTCACATATTCCTTCTGCCTGTGCATGTGGAGGCCCCTGCAGGCGTGGGAAGGCTGAGTGACCGTGTGGGACCAAGCAGAGCCCTGGAGTGGGAACAGGGCAGGGCCAGGATTGCTGTGTCCTCAAGATGAGTGGTTCCCAATGGAGGGCACTGTCTCTGAGGGGGTCTTTGGAAACTTCAGGGTATTTTTGGTTGCTGGTGGCTACCTAGAGTGTGCAGGGCAGTCACATAAAATGAAGAACTGTCCCCTGTGCTACTTTTCAAAGCCTCCTTGGACATCTACATAAGTAAAAACCTACAGCTAATCACCTGAGTACAGAATGTGCTTCCCTCTGATAAATGCACAATGTATTTTGTACATAGTTAAATAGGTGTTAGATATTACCACATTTTTTTGGTGGCATCAGGGTGGGGAGGTGGGAGGGGGACATCATCAAGAATCCTCACCATTTTGGAAAAGCACATTAATAACCCAAGCTGGGGACCAGCAGTTAGCATAATGGCTATGTCGCTGGACTCCCATGTAGTTGACCGTGGTTCAAGTCCCGGACCTGGTTGCTTAAACTCACGCCGGGTGTGTGTGCGTGCATGCCCAAGATCCCAAGAGGAGAATGGAGGAGAAGGGATTGCGGCATGGCCATCCCCCCTGGGAGGTGATTTCTCGCTTTCTGTCTCTCTGTCTTTCTGGCAAGCGCACACGCCCTATAGCAAAAACCTCTCCAAAAGCAAAGCAAAAAAAAAAACCAAAAAAACCCAAGCTGCTCTGGGTGTCTGTCTACCTCAAGTGCCTGATCAGTCAGCAAGCCCCTTATTGCCTTGATTCCCCTTCTGTTACATGAATAAAACTGAGGGTTGGACCAACTTGAAGTCCTGCTCCATGATAAAGTAACCTGGAGTGTGATTGGAGGAGGGGGCATGGAGCTGATGGGGGCAGAGTAGGAACTACCAGTCTGCATGGGAAAAGGCAGCAGAAACCACCGTGAACCAGCCCTCTCTTGCACATACACAGAGAAACACTGCCCCCTTGAACTTATTTTATTTATTTATTTTTAGTTGCCAGAGAACATATACACTCTCTTGACAAAGAGAGAAACAGAAAGATAGAAAATATACCCACCAAAGAAGCATGGTTACATTGCGATCCCCACTCCTTCATTTCTCCATTCTGTTGGAGCTCTGGGGGATGTACACCCCAGTATATTTTTTAAGTTACCAGGCTGGGATGTGAACTGCAGTCAGTCATGTGGGATTCAACACCCTGAACTACAGGCTACAGGGCTGGTTCCCTCTTCAGTTTTGTATACATATTTATGATTTCAGCAACAACTTTCAGGTACTTTTAATCTTTTCAGTCACAAGGTAATCCCTAGCCAGGTGCTGTCTCCTGGGATATCAGCTTATGATAATGACGGCTTATCAATACACAGAATCATAAAGTAAGCTATAGGTTCTTGGACACTGGGGTCAGCCATGTTTCTCTATAGCCCCATAAGGCCCCACTACCCAGCTCAGAAAGTCACTATAGTTGTACAGAGGAGACCACATCATTTAGGCCACCAACGTGAGATCCAAGATGCAGTGCAGGAGGGTGGATATGGGCGGTGTCTTCTACCACCACCCTCACTCACAGCAAATCACATTGCTGTATTCAATTGCCAGCATTTGCAGAAGCCTCCTGCTGTTATTTCCCCTCCTTTTTTTCATTTAGCTAAAGCTGGCCTGCATTCTCTGGCATGAAACACTGTGGATAAGGGAAGTGAACAAGGGAAGACATGAAAAGGATTTACAGTAGAAAAAAGGTGGTTCTGAGTCCTTAGACAGTTCATGACCCTAAAAAAGCAAACTGCTGCATTTCTGCTCACTCATTTTGTCTGTTTACATTTTTAGGGTCACAAAAATAGACATGAAATCAAACTGAACAGAATTAGAGCAGCTCGAAGTTCCCAGAAGGCCTAGTGACCCCAGGCCCCAGGGGCTCCTCCAGAACTGATCACTGACAAGGCCACTGGGAGCCTCTCAACAGCCCACCTCAGGCTCCTCCAAAGCCACAAGTCCCAGGGCCAGTGTGAGCATAGCCTGCTTCAATCCAGAGACCTCTGTCTTTCCTCCCCATTGCACCCCGTGACTGATGGTGTGGAGCCCCAGCTTGGGGCTTCATTCTTTGTGTTCAGAACATTTACTCTTGTCCAAAGGAGTTGTGGGTCTCTCTCAGAGCACCCCCTGACAGACACACAGACATGGCTTTCCACACCATCAACCCTACAACTTCAAGTGAGGGAGTGGGCTACACAAAGGTGGGTTGCCCTGCATTTCTTCAAGCAGCAATGCTACACCCCTGTCCAGAGCAGCCACCCACTCGTGTGATGCCCACCCCCTCCTAAGAGCTAGGGGGCTGCAACCATCAACAAGGGACCATGTGCTCCCTGCAACTCAGGCCAAACCATAGAGTCATATTTCAACAGAATCATTCATTCATTCATTCATTTATCACAGAAGTGAGAGAGAAAGAGACAGACAGACGGACAGCACCCCTCAACAAGGCCCTGACAATGTGAGCCATCTCCAGTCTCAGCCAGCCCCAGGTCATGAGCACCCACATGACCAGCATATGCAGGGCGGCCTCTAGACTGGAAATGGGAACATTCTTGTGTGAGTCAGCCCCGGGAAGCATTGTGTTTGGCCACTGCACCACTGTCGACCTCCTCACTTGAATTTTTACAAAGCAAGTCTTTGTATGAGCCAAAGCTACTGGGAGAGACCTGCTGTGGATTCCCTTGGAATGAGCATACCTGGGATCTTCAGAAAGTTCACAGAAAGGGTGCGCTATGAAAAACTATGCATGAATTTCAAAATTTTTGTACAAAAATAAATGTGTACTTCAATTCCACTTCTACAAGAACTTTTTGAAGTCCCCTCACATACATATGCACATGTGTGTGCATACACATGCAAATGCACACACACACACACACACACACACACACACACACACACACCCCTTAGAATGAAATGGCCTTCTGGCTATTTTGTCCTGGAGGAGTTGAAGTATGCTGATCTACGTGCTGTCTCCAGACCCAGTTACCTCAGCTCTGGCTCCATACTCACCTCTCTGTGTCAAAGTATGACTCTAGGTAGGGATGAGGTGCACCCGCCACAGCAAAGTTACTGCTTCCAGTGTCCACGAGAATCTGTAGCTTTTATGAGAGAAAAAAAAAGAAAAAAGCCACAGGTTATTTGAATACTGTAATACTCTTTTTTTACTATAGGGTGTGTGGGATCGCTGGAGAGAGAGATAGTGAGAAATCACTCCCCGCAGGGGGATGGCCTCACTGCAATCCCTTCTCCTCAATTCTCCTCTCAGGATTTTGGGCATGCATGCATACCACCCATCATAATTTTCAAGCTGCCAGGTCCCAGGGCTGGGACCACTATAGGCCATGTGAAAGTCCAGCATGCTAAAACCACTATGCGACCTGCTGGCCCATACTGCCAAACAAATTGTTTAAACAACTAAGTACTAAGAACAATTTATCAGCTGGAAAAACAGACTGATTCAGGGGAATAAGCTGTTATACAACCAAAATCTAATGCCATAACAGGATGGATGAGACAGTTCTTCCTCAAATACACACCAAGCCTTGAATGAAAATAAGTTACATTAAGTAACTGAGTGTTCCTTTCTAAGTCACTGGAACTTAAAGCCTGAGCCTGCCTTAATTCTGGGCTTCAGGCCAGGTTCGTGCCCTGGCTGGGATGACCTTCTTCCTGCCTACCCAAGTTTCCGCTGGAAAACCCCATCCACCATGATGTCCCCTCCCAGGACCCCCAGCCTCCTCCTGAACGCTTGTATCCCCTCGATTCCCTGCAAAGTACGGGGGTTCTCTTGCCACAAGTACCCTGTCTGGTTTTATTGATGAGAT
Organism: Tupaia belangeri chinensis; assembly: GCF_000334495.1. Classification (NCBI taxonomy): domain Eukaryota; kingdom Metazoa; phylum Chordata; class Mammalia; order Scandentia; family Tupaiidae; genus Tupaia; species Tupaia belangeri. Next base: position 1,679,923 of record NW_006160004.1, read on the forward strand.
CTGGTTTTATGCAAGATCTTAAACCTGACCAGTTTAGGAATGCCCTGACCCTGTCTCTCTTTTTTCTAGCTCCCACTAGACACATCACCTCTACATCCCAACGGCAAAACCCAGCATCTGACTGCACACACTGCGGCCCACACATTCTTATAAGTACTTCATGAAAACATTAAGTTGTTTAAACCTCTTAACAGCTGTCCACAGGTGTGTTATCATCACCTCTATTTCACAGTGCGGGAAACTGAGGTACATAAAGGATGATCTACCTGGTTATATGAGGGTAAGTAACAGTCAAACCCAGGGAGTCTGATCCAAATGCATTCTCTTAACCACCCCAACCTCTTTTGGGGTTCTATGAGCTGTGTAATTCACAGCTCATTGCAATTCTTGTTGGCCCCACTGTGTGTGAGCTCTCCGTGGCCAAGATTTTTGCTATTCTGTTCGCTGCTCTGTTCTCAAGGTCAGGGCCAGGCAAATAGTAGGTGCTCAGGTATTTGCCAAATGAACAACTTAATTATTCTCAAAGGTAAATCAAAGACACTAACTTCGTTCCTGGTACAAAGACAATATAGACTCAGGAAAAAAAAAAAATCAAGAGAAATGCAGTCCGTGCACATAGGTCTGCTATAAGTTCTGGAGAAGCACAGTTGGCAAAAACCAAATCAGGTTCTTGCTTTCTTAATCAACTAAGCACGGTGACCCTTCCCTGCAGGAGGCTGCGGAAATGGTGGAGAGAATGAACGAGTCATTCCTGGGAGCACCTGTCAGGGCTGTGCCAAAACAAATGGGGACGCCGGTGCTTTCCCAGACCAAAATCCACTTTGTGGGTTTAGAGAATTCCTTCTGCACTGCTGAAGATCATGTCTGGGAAAAGTCTGTGGGAATGGCAGAGAAACAGGTTCAGTAACTAAGGCTTGAAGTGAATCGCAAACAATGGTGAGTCCACAAATGCTACTTCGTACATCTTAGCTTTAGTAAATGGATCCTCTAACCTAATTTCCATTTACTAACCCACAGCCCTAGAACATCTGTAAGACCTTGTTCCCCCACAGAGATGTTTGGACTGATTTTAGGCAGAATGTGATTTTAAAGGATGTACATACAGAAGGTCCTCGACTTATTTACAATGACTTGACTTAGCAATTTTTTGACTTTATGACGGTGTGAAAGCCACATGCGTTCAGTAGAAACCATCCTTTGAATTTGTTTGTTTCTTTGTTTGGTTAAAGATTTATTTATTTATTTTTGTCTGGCCAGAGAGGAACAGAGTGAGAAAGAGAAAGGGCGGGGAAGAAGTGAGGAAGCAAGCTGCCAGGTTCAGGACTCGAATTGCAGTCAGCCATGTGGGAGTCCAGTGCCCTTAACCATCACATATCACAAGGCCCACTGTCCTTGGAGTTTTGATCTTTCCCAGTACTCTCTCATGGTGCTGGGGAGTGCAGTCAGCCATATGCTCACAAGGACAGACAACCAACGGTCTACTATATACTATACACAATAAATGACATAGGATGGTTGACACTTTATTATAAAATAGGCTTTGTGTTGGATGGTTTTGCCCAACTACAGGTTAATAAAAGTGTTTTGAACATGTTGAAGTAGGTTAGGCTATGATATTCATTAGGTTAGGTGTATTAAAGGCATTTTAAACATTTTTTTCAACTTACAATGGGCTTATGAGGACATAACCCAACTAGTGGCCACTGCAATCCTATTACAGGTCAAGTCAAAGGAGTTAATTCTCCAAGTCCCTAAACCACTACTTAGATTAAATTGGATCTAAATTTCTCATAAATGTGCAAAGGAATACCAAATAAATCTGCATTTACTTGGATTTTACTGGAGAGGAATTGGTGATGCTGAGAAATTCTTCTATGTCAGCACAGTAGGTGGAGATCTGCCTGGAAGTCAGTTTGGTAGGGCCAGGCATTCCCGCAGGGCAAGGTTCTCTGTCTTTCCATACTTAAATACTAAATACTAAGTTATCAGCTTCTCACCACATGATTCTCAAAGGCATACTGGTGTCTCTGTTCCATTTAAAAAAAAAAAAAATCTCCCCAATGCTGAGGCCAGCAGGTGGCATGATGGTTAAAGTGCTGGATCTCAGATGGCTGAGTCCATCATTTTAGTCCTGAACTCGGCAGCCTGAAAATCATGCCAGGAGCATGTGATGTGCACCCAAAATCCCAAGAGGAGAATGAAGGAGCAGGAATTGTGGAGTGACCATCCCCCCTGGGGAGTGATTTCTTACTTTACCTCTCTCTCTCTCTCTTTCTCACAAACACACACCCTATGACAAAAATCTAAAAAATCAAGACCAAAATACCCCAAACCTCAATTATTTTAAGAGATGAACTCATCCTAAGCATGTATATATTTTTTCTTTTCTTTTTTCTTTTTTTGGGGGGAGGTTGATTTAAATATTTTATTTAAAGAAATACTTTGAAGGCTATGGTTTATCAATAGGAAAAATATAAAGCATACATGTTTATTGATCATTATGTTTTGACATTATAGTAAAGTCTCCAAGTAACATGATTGTTTGCAGTGCCACCAGTGGAATGCGTTCTGCAGATACATGGTTTTACCTTCAAATCCGAGCATATTACCCATACATCAAAAAAGAAGAAAGTTTAATAAAACACAACCTTGATTAGTTTAAACTTTAGTGGACCACATCTGATTTGTTGGAGAGTAAGTTCTTTTACTTACCTCTTCAAGAAAGTAATTATTTTTTTCACTTCTTTCTGTGCCTCTTTATCCTCTTTGGTAACGACAGGAAGCACTAATGCCAGATCAGAGAACTTCAAAGCATTCTGATTTTCCCCAAGATCATTATAACACTTTCTGATCTTTCTCTAAGCTAGTACTCTTTCATGGTGCTGGGGAGTGCAGTCAGCCCTATGCTCACAAGGACAGACAACCAACGGTCTACTATATACTATACACAATAAATGACATAGGATGGTTGACACTTTATTATAAAATAGGCTTTGTGTTGGATGGTTTTGCCCAACTACAGGTTAATAAAAGTGTTTTGAACATGCTGAAGTAGGTTAGGCGATGATATTCATTAGGTTAGGTGTATGAAAAGCATATACTATATACTATACGCAATAAATGACATAAGTTTGCAAGATGAAATACGTAATAGTCAAGAAACAGCTGCAATCTTTCAAGGAAGGCAACTTCAGATACTGGAGAGGTTAAACAAATGAATGACAAATGTAATTGGGCTTAGAGTAACCAGGGTGTAGTTCTTCAGCCTTAAGGAAATTATGCAAAGCTTCTTGTACAGTTGAAGTTGGTATTTTACCAAAGACAGTGGCAGCCATTTTTATTTTTTTTTTCAATCCAGCTTAGTCTTGAGACAGTATAATTGTATCTTCCCTTGAGGTAATACAGTAAAAGAAGTTCTTGAGGTAAAAGTTGGATTGCTATATCTAGATGCTCCTTGAAACGATATCCATAGTTGGTTTTGTTCTGTAAGCCCTCAAACTCAGATACATAGTCACATAAAATTGCATACCACAGATGACAATATCCATTCATAGGTTCTCTAGTAATAGCTCTCTCACCTAAAGTTTTTCCAACATTTGCATAATGTTTCCTTTCTTGTGTGTTTATAGATAACTCATACATGTCTCCATATGCACGAGTAAACTGCCATATAAACTCTATTTCATCTCTAAACTTTTCCTGTGGTCACAAAGTAGTTCAAAACTCTCTACTTTGCCATTCTCATTCACACATAAGTAATCTGCCTTCTGCAGAAGAACATCTAAAGTTAATTCCTCTGTATATGTGTTAAATGCCTTAGGGATTGGAAAACTCTGCTCTTCTGTGTCAATATTTACTGTAATGTACCTTCCTTCACTTTCTGCTTCCTCTGAACTATTACTCATTGCTGAACTTTGAACTGTGGTAGGTCTTCTTTTTCTAGCTCTGTGCTGAGGACTTATCCTATGGACAGCTATCTTTCCTCCAAGTTCACCTTGTGTATATTCCTCCAGCGTTGGAATAGCTTAAGAAATCTGATTTCCTCCTTGAGTTCTTCCATATTTGTCATTAATTTGTTTAACTTCTCCAGTATCTGAAGTTGCCTTCCTTGAAAGATTGCGGCTGTTTCTTGACTATTATGTATTTCATCTTGCAAACTTATTGACTCAGATGTATTACTCAGAGAAAGACATTTAGGCAGATTCCAAACTGCTGTCCTTGGTTTACGGACCTCGTGGTACCACAACAGCAGCAGGCTGAGTCCTGCATTCCCACCATGATGCCAAGTATGAGTTGTTTGCAGAATGAGGCATTTCTTGGTTTTTATTGCTGTGTTCCCCGCACTATCTTCTCTGCCGGCAGAGACCTGGATGGCACCTGCAGGCGGGCTGGAACTGCGGTGCGCCCAGGAGCCCAGGGTCTGGAGGTCCAGCGGCCCGGCAGCCGAGCGTTGCATCCTGACCCAAATCCATTTTTTCTAATCATATCACTTTCTGTGTTACATTTAGTCTTCATATTTCTTCCCCTAGTTTTTAAATCTTTACTATATGAAATTCCTTGGTTTAAGAACCCTTCCCCAGCAATTTGCAAACTTTAGAACTACTTTTAAATTAATTGAATCCTAACTTTATATGATACCGTTTAATTTCTTCCCTTGATTTAGCAACTTAGAATGGTGTTTGTGTGTTCTCCATTCTGAAATCTGACAAAATTAACGCACTTGTAAAAAAAATGTAAGATGTTGGGAAGGAGAAGAAGTGTTCTTGGGAAGGAGAGATGAGAAGTGCTGGATTTTGGATATTATCTTACTTCTATGACATATCTTTTTATAATTTTATGTAATGCATTTAAACTCATCTTTTTTGCTGACCTGCCTGTATTTTCTACCCATTGTCCATCACTGCTGTCCAGTTATTCAGGTAGGGAAGATGAGGTGGTACATGCACTTAAATATCCATGACTCTGTCCCACCAACCTCTCAGTAAGTTATACTGCTGTTTTTATATTCTCAAGGTTTACTTATTATTATTTTATTTGCCAGTAGGCATGTGTACTTGCCAGAGAGATAGAAAGGGGCGGGGGGGAGAGAGAAAAGTGCCCTCAGTGGGGCATGGGCACACTCTGTCCTGTCAGGATTTGGGACACACATGCCCAACATGTCTGACATGTTTTTTAAGTCTCCGGGCCTGGGACTTGAACTCCATGTTCGGCCATGTGGTATTTGGCTCCTTCAATCACCGGGCCATGGGGCTAGCCCTCAAAGTTTAATTTGTTAACCATACCTGGCACAGTTGCTGGATCATTCTATAAGAATGCAGGCTCACTACATCCTGCCAGGCCTTTGGCATGAGGCTTCTTTGCCAACTCTTGAATGGTTAGACTTTGCTCAGCATTCCTCTGGCCCTACCCTCTAATCATTTCCCCATATATGCATGTTTGAAATGTCTCTGTCTTTACACTAGAAGAACAATTTGCCTGGGTTTTATGCATTTACATCATGTGTTTTCCTTAACACTTTATCGATATTTCTCCAGCATCTTTCAACACTGAACATTTGTGGAGAAATCTAAAGCATGCCTTATTTTTTTTCCTGTTACAAGTGACTTTCTTTTTCTCCTTGAACATCTGAATAATCCTTTCCTTAACCATAACATTCCATAGCTTTATTGATACACCTTAATATTGGTTGATTGGATTCAGTTTTCCTAGACAATGGGGCTTACTTTTTGCATTAGTTTCCTAGGGCTGCTGTAAGAAATGATCACTAATGGGGTGGCATAAAACGATACACATTTTCCTTTCTCAGTCTGTAGGCCTGAAATGCAAACTTAAGGTTTACTTGGCTACTCTCCCAACAAAGGCTCCACGGGAGGCTCCTTCCCTGCCTTCTTCAGCTCCTGGGGCAGTAGGAATCCCTGGGTTTCTCAACTTCTTTCTTTCGACAGGTGTCATGACTTACTCTGGACACGTGTCAGCTCATCACACTGTCCCTCTTCAAGGCAGCCTGTCTTCAAGCCTCCTCACTGCCTGCAGAGCTGATGTCTGTGACAGTTTTGGCAGTCAGCTTAGGGTTAATGCAGGAGCAAAAACTGCCGCTTACATGGTCTATGTGGAAGCAGTAAGGCCTCAGGCCTTCGCTGTGGTTGGAACAGGGTGCCAACATGAACTTATCTACCACCATGGCTGCTCCCCTAACTGGGAGATGTCAGCTGACATATAACTCAGGTCCTCACCCCTGCCTCCATGTCTAAAAGTTTCCTGGAGGTGAGATGAATTTTGAAGTTGTTTAAGGGAAAGTGGGTAGAGAGAAGATGAAAAACCAACAGAATTCTTTTATGAAATCAGTAAATTTTAAGCTTTTAAGAGAGAAGATTATGGCTGGAAAGCAAAAATAAATAAATAAATAAATAAAATCAGTCACTGTGAGGAGAAAATAAAAAACTAATCGTATATAGTAATAAATACTTTTTCTTGGTCATTAAAAGTCACGGGTGGCCAGCAGGTGGCATGGAAGTTAAGGCAGCTGGATCCCATGTGGCTAACAGAGCAGCACAAGTCCCAGACCTGGAAGCATGTGGGTGTGTGCATGCCCAAAATCCCTAGAGGAGAATGGAAGAGAAAGGATTGTGGTATGACTATCTCTGCTAGAGGGTGATTTCCCAGTTTCTTTCTCTGTCTTTCTCTGGAAGAGTGCATGCACCCTATAGAAAACAAAAACTAAAACTAAACAAATAAGCAAAAAAATCACGGGTAATAAAGGGTTATAGATGCCTGAACAAGAACACCCTCCTCTCCATGCCCACTGTCGAAACAAGCCACCAGCCAACGTTATAAGCGCTTCTTGGTCTCACTGGCAACTGCATGCATACCCGACAGCCCAGCAGGCTGTGTGGGAAAACGCCAGCACACCCCAGTGGCCTGGCTCACCCCCTACATAGCCAGCTAGACTGGCATTCCACAGCCACACTAATCACTCCCGCAACAAGACTACTGTCCTCCACACAATAGTCCCAGTGACCAGGAATTTTCTCAGCAGACACGTCACCTTTCTTCCCTTGGCTTGGAATTTCACCCCAGCCTCTGCAACATCTCATGAACAGAGCCCTTTTACACACCCCCTCCTCACTTCTGCCACTCTGGTGTGTTGTCGCTTTTTCGTGGAGGGAGGGAACACAAATTCAGAGAAAGTCAGACTAAAATGTAGGCTGGTGGTGCAGGAGTAAAATGCAATGCTCTGTGAGGCTGGTCTACGTGGCGGGGTTCTGGGCTCACCACCAGGAGCCTCGCTGAGTATGCCAGGCACATGTGTGCTTGATCCAGGCTTGCTGAGGCTGGAGGTAGATGGTGCCATCAAGACCTTGTTGGGGGTACTATGCCTCTTTCTCCCTCTCTTGCTAAGGAATAAAGAGTTGAGTAAATTTTTAAAATAACAACAAACACAAAAAGGTAGATTGTATTATTTCACACAATCTCTGCTCATTGCCCAGGTTCTCAACATGACTGTTTTTTTTACAACAATTTCAACAGAAGCTGGCTTTCGAGAAAATTTGACTCAAAAGTCACCGCTCAGCAAAGCCTGTCACCACATCAGATAGTTTCTGGGGTACGTAATTTGAGAAGAGCAATGGGCTCCAATAAATGAGGCAGCCAAGAAGTGAAGCAAGGGATGGCCGTCCAGGGGACAATAAACCCTCTGGGTTGGTTTTCAAGTAGCGTGTCCAAGCAGCAAACAGGAGGCAACCCCATTTTCTGCAAGGTGACATTGGAAGTGAACATTTTTCATGCTGAGTTCTTGCCAAGACCGTTACTCCCAGTTTGCAAGTAGTCTCAGCCATAAAGGAGAACAAATAATAATCCCACTAGCCCTATAAACTTCACATATGCACTTGAAATCAACTGAAAATCCAAATGGTAAGGGTGTGGGTTTTTTCTGGACACCTTACCCAACACCACACACCAGCATCATAATCTGTCTATTATTTTTTTTAGTTCAGGAATTTCCCAAATAATTTCCTGCTTCTTTGGGCTCAATGCCATACATGTGCACATGCACACATACTCGTGCACATGCACACATACTCATGCACATGCACCTGCGTTTGCACACACATGTGCACACACATGGTAGTTTGACCTAGGACCACAATGCTGAGTCACCTGAAGAGTCATTGAAAAAACATAGTCTCAAATTCAGGGGATGTTTTGCACTCTTGAAGCATAATTTAAAATGACTTAGAAGCATATAAGAAAGTTATTGCCCTCACTTTATGAGCAAGGAGAACAGAAATATCATGCAGAGGAGGAATGGCCCAGCAAGATCCTGGAGCCCTGACTCTGTTTCCAGTTTCCTTCTCTACACATAGAACTCACATTCTGCTTCTTCCAGAAAAATAGGCATGATTAACAAAATCCTGTTTCCATGAGGATCTTGGGGCTTCACACTGCGACACTCACTGGCTTTTACTTACTCCAATCTGGCCAACTACACCAGAGGTCTCAGGCCTTCCATGGCAGACACAGACACAAATCTTCTCTGTATAGAGTGAGGCAAAGAGCAAGAACTGAGTTGAGAATACAATAGAGAAGAATGACATGTCTACCAGCACCTGTCCATAAAAGGTAGGGCAGGGAACCAACCCAAATGTCCAAGAACAGATGAGTAGATTGAAAAAATGTGGCATATGTACTCTGTGGAATATTACTCAGCCATAAGGAACAATGAGACCTTGACATTTGATACAAAGTGTATGAATATGGAAAGTTCAAAGCTAAGTGAACCAAGCCAGACTGAAAGAGAGGCATTAATATATACCAGATGTCTGCACTCTATGGCAGAAACTGAAAATTAGAAGTTATGATAGCAGGGAGGGCAACTGTAGATACTGGAGACAACATAGGAGGAGGTGGGCAATAGGGAGTGGGAGGGAAGGGATCAGAGAAAACAAATAAAATATTTAATAGACACAAAAATGAAAAGGTAACCGTTGATGATAATGTATATGGTAATATCTTTGACTGGACCAATACGCACCATATTCATGCTGGAAAAACCATGCACACTACAAAGATGTACAGTGGTTAAATATAAATAAAAAAAATTTAAAAAGAACAAGTCATGAGACGGACTTTGTAGAGAGGGAGAATTGCAGGAATTGGGTGGAGATCATTTTTTGATCAGGTTCTTAAAAGTAGCAAAATCTGGACCAGCATATGGCATAATGATTACATAGCTGGACTCCCACATTGTTGACTGTTCAAGTCCTGGACCTGGCAACTTAAAACTCACACCAGGCGTGTGTGCATGTATGCCCAAAATCCTAAGAGGAGAATGGAGGAGAAGGGACTGTAGCGTAGCCATCTCCTCTGGGGGGGGTGATTTCTTGTTTTCTGTCTCTGTCTCTCAGGTGAGCACACATGCCCTATAGCAACAATTTCTCAAAAAAAAAAAAAAAAAAAAAAAAACCCTAAATAAATAAATAAATAAAAAGGCAGCATAATCTAAAATCCTTCCAGCTACCGCCTTTTCTCCCTTCATGGCCAGGGTACCAGTGTCTTGATTCTTCACATCCCTTTCTCCCCATAGCCTGCTCAAAATGGGGCTATAGTCTTCCCCCTCTGCTATGGGCCAAGCTTACCAATGACCTTGGTGCTCCACACCCAGGGCCACCTCATAGCTCTCCCCCTACTCGCCCAGTCAGTAAGACAGCACTGGCCAGGACCGACCTGTCCTTCCATGAAGCTTCTGAAATATTACCTTCCTATTTTCCCACTCCAACCCTTCCTTCCCGAGACTCATCCTCTAACTTGACATGGTGTTTCTGAGGATTCTGCATCCCCATCTCTAGGGCATCACTGTCACACTGGGCCTCATTGTCTTCAGATACACTCCCAGCACAGAGTGCCTCACTGGGAGCAGGGCTGTGTGTGGCACATCTCTTTATTCCATACCTTGGACAGTGCCAGAAACATAGCAAGTGTTTAATTAACAGTTGTTGAAAAAATGAATGGAAGTCAGGGTAGAGTGACTTTTGTGGACTGGAGACCAAGTGGGAGGGATGCATGTTCCAGGAAAAGGAAGAGTGTTGATTCATTTATGGAAGAAATCTGTTTTGAGTGGCTACCAATTATACACATCATCTGAGAAGAGAAAAGAGCTTGATGATCTATTCTAGAAGACAAGAAAGACGATGTGTGAAAATTCTACTGCCCTACAACGAAAACCTTCTTCGTTGGCATATATGCTTAGACAACATGCTCCAGTTCCCGCTGCCCTGCCCAAGCCTACAACATGAGATTTTATAAAATAATTACAAAACCACAAAATGAGGACAACCACTGTGCACATGTTACAGGAGGGTGGGAAGGGGACATGTTTCGAATTGAGTATTTTTCCTGTGGCACAAGCCCCTGGGAGACAGAGTGCCTACCCTCCGCTGAGCAGATCACTGCACACATGCTGAGCTTGGGGTCAGCTCTACACCACTCTTCGTGAGCCACTGCCTGGGCAGGTCCTCCCCTCCCTGGGCCTCTCCACACCCTCCTCTAGGACAGGGAGAGACTGCTCAATGAGCAGTGAGAAACCAAGGCTCGGACTTAATACACAGGCATCTTTAGGCAGCAAGGAGGAAAACTGAGCACACCGAACAGCCGCTGGAATCCCCAAACTTTGTGTCATCTCAGAAACCTCTGACCAAGGAAAAAGGCAGATTCCACAGAGATCAAAACCTAACAGATTCTGCAGGAAAACACTTCTGTAGTCTTGGGATGGTTGGGACTTTCCCTAGCTAGGTCTGGCCCTGCCTAGATAAGACTCACTCTTTTTTTGTTTGTTTATTTTGTTTTGGTTTGTTTCTCTTCATTTTTCTTCCAGAGCATGCATGTGCTTGTTGGAGAAAGAGAAAAAAAGATGGAAAGCGAGAAAGAATTTCCTGTGGAGGATGGTCATGCAGCAATCCCTTCTCCATGTCTTGTTTCAAGATTTTGAACACACATGCACACACGCCTGGCATGTTTTTCAAGCTGCAGGGTCCAGAACACTCAGACTGTGGGATCCAACCACCTTAACCAGCATGCCACCAGCTGGCCGTGGCTCTCTCATTTTTAAATTGGCACATTTTGAAAGGCTTGATTTTCCCCACTTTGTACTGATGCAATTCTAAGCCACCCTAACCTTTTCTGTTAGCTGAATGAGAGTCAACTACAAACTACTCACAGCTGGTCGTCTTTGAGACTCAGACCAAGTTCCAAGTTCTCCAAATTGTAACACCATATATTCCTCTCTCCCCACAGCTCATGCCCTGCTTTTTTGGCAACCTCCGCTGTTCGATGTCTTTATTGTCCTTCAGTTTCTCCAAGTTGCCTATTTCTTGTTGAGCTATTTTTTCTCAGTGAGCTCTTAAGTTGCTTGAGGGGAAAGACCTTTTCCTTAGTCTCTTTTTGATGGTTCCCATAATGCTTAGAACAAGTAAGAATTCACTAACCACTCATTTGTTAAGATGGGGAAAATCGATGAGCTTATGTGGGAGCAAAGGGTAAGCAGATTAAGAAAGCAAAGTTGCAGGACTAGCAGATGGTATAGCAGTAATGTTGCCAGATTCCCACATAGTTGACTGTGGTTTGAGTCCTGGACCCAGTGGCTTAACACTCACACCAGGCACCTGTGTGTGCATGGCCATCCCTCCCCCCTGGGGGGGGGGGGTAATTTCTTGCTTTCTGACTCTGTGTGTCTCTCTTTGTCTCTCTGGCAAGAGCACATGCCCTATAGCAAAAATCTTTCAAAACGAACAAGAAAGCAAAGTTGGGGTCAGTCATGCGGTTCACAGCATCTCCTTTTGGGAGTCTGGAAGGCACATGGGAGGCCAGGTTCAATTCTCAGGCCAACCAGAACACACTGGACACTGCTATACACACCTATAACCCCTGGATAATAGGGAGGCTGGGGCAGGAGCATCACAGCATGGCAAGATCTTGTCAAAAATACCTATGGGCCAACCTGTGGCCTGGTGGTTAAGGTGGCTGATCCCACATGACCAATTTTGCTATTCAAGTCCAGACCTGGTGGTTTGAGAAACACACTACATACATGTGTGCTTGTGCTCCAAATCACAAAATGAGGGAGAAATGGAGAAGGGATTGCAGCATGATCATCCTCCATGGGGGTTACTTTCTCACTCCCCGCATCCACCCGTCTGTCTCCGATGAGCACACACACCCTCTGACAAATTAAAAGAGAGGAAAAAAAAAAGTGGCAAATTTGCCAATAAGTTGGAAGTAGCAAGTTCAACAGGCCAAAGTCCTAATGCATGTGTACAAAAAGTTTATTTAAATTTTCTAGAATAGGCTAGAGTAGGCTAAACTAGTGAGTTTCCCAGTTCCTACATAAACAGCCACAAGCTGCTCTCTTAAATGTCCAAGTGTAACTGCAGTTGGAAGTGAGAAGACAGCAGAGGTTGTTGGGGCCACCATATTCTGCAGGCACTGCAGCATCTGGTGTTTTCTCCAACTTCAGAAGTGAGCCTGGGCAGGCCTAAAGTGCTGGGAGTGAACACTCCTGGAGATACCCTCGGCCAAAAGGAAACAGCTGGTGGATTCAAACTCTGCTCCCTTACTCCTCAGCTAGGCTCTGGGCCAGCTCTCAGGAGTCCCTTTCGGGACTGAGCCCTGGCTAGCCACTGCAAAACCTGCTCCACAGTACAGCTCGTGTTCACTCTCTCAATGGCTCGGGGTAGGGGGAATCAAGAGAAGGTTTACTGACACTAATCTCACCTTTGGGCAACATAGGGTAGTTAAGATGGCTGGATCCCACATGGCTGATTGCATGGTGAAAGTCCTGGACCCAATGGCTTGTAAAAACTTGCTGGGTGTAGGTGCATGCGTGACCAAAATCCAGAAAGGAGGGAGAAATGGAGAGGGTACTGTAACACAACTGTCCCCTATGGGGTGGTGCTTTCTCATTTTTCTGTCTCTCTTTTTCTCTGTCTCTCTCTGGTGAATGCATGCATCCTCTAACAGATTAAAAACAACGCAAAAAAAGCCTCGCCTTGTGCACTGCTACAGTCTGAATGTTGGTGTCTCCATCCCCAAATTCATCTTGAAACCTAATCCCCAATGAGCTAGAAGGAAAGGGTGGGGCCTTTAGGAGGCAATTCAATCACAAGGGTGGGATGAGCGCCCTTATAAAAGTACCCCAGAGGGCTCCCTCGCCCTCTCCAATATCTGAGGACCAGTGAAAAGGCACCATTTCTATGAACCAGGAAGGAGCCCTCACCAGACATAGAAGCTGTGGGCACCTTGAGCTTGGACTTCCAGCTGCTGAAACTGTGAGAAATAGCTGCCAGTGATCTATAAGCCACACAGTTCTGAGTGAACTATGACAGCCTCCCTAAAGACCAGATATCCTTTAACTCAGACACTACATAAGAAACAAGAAAATTGACCTCCCAAGGCTAAGAACCATCCGATGAGCCACAGATCTGCCACCTGGCTGAAACCTACATTCAGACTGTGTATTTCTCCTACCCCTTCCTAATCTCCAGCTGATGCATTGAGTAATAACCCTACAGAAAGCCATTTGCTAATTGCTGCAATAAGGTAAAACATTGCATTAAAGGGAAAAACTGGGTGATTCATCTAGATAGTGATTAGCAGCCCAAGATTTCTCAGATATCACTGTCTCTTTTTGAGCAGGTTAATAGATAGGAAAATTAGCAGATAATTTAAATAATGGCTCATTTAACACAACGATTCCTAATTATATTAGCGGCCCATCTGCCGAAGTCTGCCGGCAAGCCCAACCCACAGCGGCGGCGGCCTTTCCGGCCCAGCTACGCAGGGCTGTTTGCCCACAGTTATTACATGTGATTGTAGGCACTGATTTTGTTAATCAGGTTCTTTCAGAGCCTCCATTCTAGAAATGAATCTCATTTACTTAAACACGGTCTTGTTGAAGAAAGCAAAAAATAATTGCCACGCGCCATTTCTCCACAATCTAAAATTAAGGTTGTTTTTATAAAGGAGGGGAAAAAATCATTTTCAAAGAGCACCACTTAACACAAACAGATGTTACAGAACTCAAGTAAGAGGAGCTTGATTATACAATTTATTCTGGCTCTGTGTGTGTGCGTGTGTGCGCGTGTGCGTGTGTGCGAATTATTTCACTATTGCTGCACAGGGCCCCTACTAGAAAAACACGATGAGAGACACATGGACACCTGGCCCCTTTGGGGGAAACACAGCCGCCAGTTAAATGGTGGGGCGGGGCATAGGCTGCGCTGCCCACGTCTGGACTGTGGTGATGGTTTTCAACTAGTGCTTACTGTTTAGCAAGTTAAGATGGCTTCAGAGATTGGGGTTGAGAGATGAATGCTTAGGGAGTACGAAGTCCCTGGATTGAGAACCTCAGAGGTCACTAGAGCCAGACTCCAAACTCAGAACCTTCTGTGTACAGGGTCGCTGGGTAGGGGGTGGTTACTGTGGGGAGGCTGGCCTCTTTGAGTTGTGAAGCTTCAAACCTGTTCCGAGTATAAAGAGTGGAAAGGACACATTTTTAAGGCAGGGTGAAATTGTATTCCAGACCCGTAGCCAATGGCCTGAAGTATGTTGGCAACTGTCCATTCATGGGATTCCTAGGATGCCAGTGTCAAGTTCGTTTTCTAGTTATGTCTCAGGGTACGCCAGCATATACTCTATGAAAGACTGCAGAGTGAAAGAGCACGGGCTTTAGGGTGTGTGAGACCTGGATCTGAATGTCAGCTTACTCTCCTGTTGGCTGAGAACTCTGTCTGAGGTTTATTCCCCTCCTCTGTAAACTGGAGTCATAAAAACATTGCTCTGAGCAGTACAGGAGACACCATGTGTCACACCCAGGAGAGGACCTGGCACATGGGTACATTTTAATCTCCCGAAGTGGGGTTGTGGTGGCTCTGTTACAGAACTTATTTCTCAGATATGTCACTCTGCCCAGCACATGCACTAAATGACCCATCAGATCTCCATTTTTCGGTATGGACGCACACCAGAAATGCCACACACAATCTCTAGGACCAGGCGCAGCATATTCAGCAGTCCTCCATGGTGCACCCGGGCTGAGCCCAGGGCAGGAGATGGAACAGGCAAGAGCAAGCTGTGTGTGTCTGGTACTGGGTGTCCAGTACTGGGCCACAGCTGGAAACAGGCAGTTCTGTCTATGAACACTCTGACCCTGGGGCTGCGCCTACCATTGGTGTGATAGCTGTTCTTCCTTCCTTGTCCTGCGAGTGGCCACCCGTCCTCCAGCTGCCTGAGCTCCTTCATTCCCATTCCCTCCACCTCCACTTCTGTGGCCCCTGTGTCCTGTCATTCCAGGCTGTCTTCTCTGCGGAAGCGGCACGTGTCCCTCTCCCCTCCAATCAGCTCTCAGTGTCTCTTACCCCTAGCTCTGAGCATGATGTCCTTATACAGTGAGTGCCAAATAATGGTGTGTTGAAAGAATAAACAAATGAATGGTGATCAACTGTCACTGAGGCCATCCTGCCAGGAGACTCAAGCCCAGTTAGTTTGATCTCTCTGGCCCAGACTTCCTGGGATCAGATGCCCTTCCCAGGGTGTGACAAGCTCTCCGGTCTCATCATTGCAGCGACTCCTCTGACTCAGGACTCTATTTCCACTGAGCTCCCAGATTCCCTCATACGGCATTTCTAGGAGCTGTTCTTTTGCCTCAGTGTGGAACTTGCACCCTTTGCAGATGGGCGACCCTGGCAGACTGGGAGAGGGGGGGCAGGTGAGGTGGCAGGAACACAAACAGAGCAAACCTCCCTCCCTTGCCATCCCTGCCACTGAGCTCCCACCCTGTGGCCTGGCCACCCCCAAACTACTGCTTCCCCCTTCTCTAGTCCTGTGCAGCAGCAGGGGGCAGCAGCAGGGGGCAGCAGCAGCCAGTTACTCCCGGGTCAAGTCCTTATTGTCTCTAACCGTGAAGGGGGCTGCTAGGTTGCCCCTGTGAACAGCCTCAGTGCCACTAACGCTGTCCCTCCTGTCCCCCTACCAGCCCTGCAGGACAGCACAGAAGAAAGTAGGGGACTTGGATTCCCATAGCTGGCAACTGTAGATGCCCTATCCCCACCACAGAAGGAAGGAGCCTACAGACACCTGGGATTTCATACTTTCTGCCCCTTGGGGACACACTTTGAGCTACATCCTATAAGAGCTGTCCCATGAGGTGCAGGCAGTGGCCTATCAGGTCACTTAAGAAAGAAAGAAAATAACTCTCGAAGCCCTCTGTTCTTATCGAGGGGTGTCTGGGGGTTTTCCAGCTCTTGATACATGTATACATGCAGGTATCAACTTGGTTTGTCTCACTGGATATTCTAAGGCTCTGCTTACTCATAGGCTGCTGAGAACAGGAGATGCCATCTACATGCAGGTCCCTCACTGCGTAACACACAAGCCCCAGAGGTGATCATGGTCTGGAGTTGCCTGGCTAGGGGTTGGCAGAGCCAGAGTCAGAATTGGGCGCCATTTCACCCCGGGCTTGGAGTTCAGAGCACCTACCTAAGGTAGGGGTCCCGCCTGAAGCAGGTGTCCTGTGAGAGGCAGGTGCCCCATTCATAGCCACCGGCTATTTGCCAAGAGGCTGTATGAGGTGGCCTTATCCTTAGGGGCTGTGACAACCCAGGCTCCATTTCTCTCTCTGCCTCTTGGATGCAAAAACCACACGTGGACTGAAAGGGGAGCTACCATGATCAGCCTCTTATCCACCGAGCTTCCAGAGATGAGAGCCGGAGGCCAGGCCATGCTGATTCCTGTGCAGCGACTGAACGCTTCCACCTGTGTGCCGAGCCCCTTCCTCTCTGCAGACCCTCCTCCAGGAGGGGCTCAGGCATCAGGAGGGGCTGGGGAGGTGGAGACAGAGAACAAGGGCTGTTCTT
Source organism: Tupaia belangeri chinensis (assembly GCF_000334495.1). Taxonomy (NCBI): domain Eukaryota; kingdom Metazoa; phylum Chordata; class Mammalia; order Scandentia; family Tupaiidae; genus Tupaia; species Tupaia belangeri. Next base: position 1,696,827 of record NW_006160004.1, read on the forward strand.
TCTGGAGATGATGCCAGAGACCCACGGTCCTCCCTTGGGGCCCTGGCATTTCCCTCCCAGACTCTGAGGTTCCAAATCTGCCACCGGCAGGGTGCAATCCTACAGATTAAAGAATGGAGACGGATACTTAAACAGTCATGTGTGTGAGTCACAAGGCTGGATTTCAAGGATGCCAATAAAAACAATGGTATTTCCCAGGGAATGGAAAGTTCACACTACACCACTTTTAAGAAGGAAACTATTAAAAGGGACAAAAGGAGTTTTGTCTCATATCTTGGTGATAGTGGGGGGAAGGGAAAAGTAAAAAGACAGCAGAGGGTTGGTTAGCCTTTCTGGCCCCAATTATAGCTTCTCCCCTAGAACCCCCAATAACCTGCTCCACATTTCCAGGGGCTTTAGGAGATGCCATTTACATAAAAATTACAGGAAGAACATTTTCCAAAGTTGTTTAACTGAATTCTCATCAAAGATATAATGTGTTAACTCTCAAGACATCTCTGGAGTTGCTCTAAGAGCTCCTATTTGCTCAGGAGTTGATAACTGCAATTGAAAAGCTATTTCGTTTGTGATCTCTCCGAAAAAAGACATGGTTAACTTCACCCTGGTTTCCAACATCCAACTATTGCACTATGTTAGTAAACATCAAAAAAGAGAGACAGTATATACATCTGCCACAGCAACAGCCAAGCTTTTCAAGTAACTATTTTTTTTGAGAGAGAGATTTTTGCTATAGGGCACATGCGCTCGCCAGAGAGTAAGAGAGAGATAGAATGCAAGAAATCACCCCTTAGAGGGGATGGCCACACTGCAATCCCTTCTCCATTCTCCTCTAAGGGTTTTGGGCATGTTCATATGCATCCAGTGTGAATTTTAAGCCACCAGGTCTGGGTCTCAAACTGCAGTTTACTACGTGAGAGTCCAGCAACGTAAGCTTTATGCCATCTGATAGTCCCTCCAGTTACTATTATTAAGAAACTATTACTCCTTGCCATTATTCTAGGTATTAAGATTCCTTAAAAAAACAAAAACAAAAACAAAACTGTGGTAAAATACACATAATATTTACTTTTTTTTTTTTTTTTTTTTGCTAGAGGATGCATGTACTTACTGGATAGAGATGGAGAGAAAGGAAAAGCAGGAAAGCACCTCCCATGAGGAATGGTCACTCCACAATTCCTTCTTCATTTCCCTCTTCTGTCAGGATTTTGGACACAGATGCATATGCATCTGGTGTGTGTCTCAAGCTGCTAGGTCTGGGCTTGAACCAAGAGGTTGGCCATGTGGGATCCAGTCACTTTAAACATCAGGTCACAGGCTGGCCCAAATTTACCATCTTAACCGTTTTAAGTGGATAGTTCAGTATCATTAAGTATTTCGCACTGTTGTGGAACTATCACTCCTGTAGGGTTACCCATCTCCAGAATTCTCTTTATCTTGTGAAGCAGAAACTCTTGCCCATTAAATAACAACTCCCCACTCTCTCATCCTCCCAGCAATCATGCTCACACTTTCTGTTTCTATGAATTTGACTGCTCCAGGAATTACATACTTATTATCCTTTTGTGAATTGCTTATTCCACGTAGCATAATGATCCCCAGATTCATCCATGTTATAGCATGTATCAGAACTGACTTCCTTTTTAAAGCTAAACTGTTTTCCACTGTATGTTGTTTTGGACTGAATGTCCATGTCTCTACTTCTGACTACCATGAAATATCTTCAACGAAGTGGTATTAAGTGTGGGGAGGGCTGGTCCTGTAGCCTTCTGGTTGGGAGAGCTGGATCCTACATGGCTGGTCATGGCTTGAGTTCCATTCCCAGATGCTTGAGAAACATGCCAGGCAAGTGTATGTATGTGCTATGGTGCAGACAAGATGAACGGATGGAAGTGGGAGTATCATATTGTGGCTACACACCATTGAAGGGTGCTTTCTCCCTCTTTCTATCTTTTTCTCTGACAAATGCATGTGCCCTCTTTGGCAGAGGAGTGGAGGGAAGAAAAAAAAGAAAGACTTGTGGCTCTGGGAGGTGATTAGGTCATGAGGGTGGAGCCCTCATGAGCAGGATTAGTGCCCTTATCAAAGGGACCCTGGAGAGCTCTTTGCCTTTCTCCACCATGTGAGGTCACAGTGAGAAATATGTAGTCTGCAACTCAGAGGGGAGCCCTTAAGGGAACTTGACCATGCTGCCATCTTGACCTTGGACTTCCCAGCCTCCAGTACTGTGAAGAATAAATTCATACTGTATATAAGCCACTCGGTCTGTAGGATTTTGTTAGAGCAGCTCAAACTAAGGCACATATATGTATCACATTTTTTCATCCAATCTTCTGTCAATGACACTTATGTTGCTTCCACCTTTCGGTGACTGTGAATAAAGCTGATGTAAACTTATGTGTGAATATTTCTTCAAAATCCTGAGTTCAATTCTTTTGGGGAGATTCATTTTTTCAATAAAGTTTTAGGGAGCAGCTACCATTTAGTTGAGTCATGAAGACGAAAAAGGTACAATGACCCCTAAGGAATCCATAACCTAATATTTAGGCAAAACGCCAGCCATCTCTTTCATAACAGTTTTTAATTCCAGTCGAATGGCTATTGGTGAGAAATGAAGCAAAGCAACAATAGACAACCCATATGAGATGTATACACTGAACTAAAGGTTTAATCTCTGAGCTCTTTCCTGTCACTCAATACACTTAAAAAATGACTTTCTGTTTATTATGATATTTTTCAAGGCAACATAACCAATTTTAATACTGTGTAAAACACAACAGAAGAAGGAAGGCAAACTTCCTCCTGGGGAAGTAGACTGCCAATCACACAGTCTATTATTTTGAAATATGCACACAGATGACTGATAACTGTATTGGATTTAAAGCTGACACTATGGTCTTGTGGGGTTAGCCCCTTAGAGTTTTATTTTACCTATGAGAATACATCTAAAATAGTGACGATTATTAAATGTTTTGGAAGTAGAAAATGTGATTGAAACTCTAAGTGTCACAAAAGTACAAACATCTCCTAGAAATATCAATAATTATACATGAATATGTTTACAGATGATGTCTAATAGTCTACGAATAATAATACTCATCTTCTATGGAATGTGTGATACCACCTTTACAATTAAAATCTTCTATTTATTTATTTATTTGTTTATTTAGTTATTTAATTAATTGGTTTCTGCCATAGGGCACATGTACTTGCTGGAGAGAAACAGAGACAGAGAGAGGGTAAGCAAGACATCACCCTCCAGGGAGGATGGACATGCCACAATCCCTTTCCTCCATTCTCCTCTAGGATTCTGGTTACATACACACACGCGGCCAGCATGATTTTTCAACTGGTCAGGTCCAGAACTAGAACCAAGGTTGGCCATGTGCGAGTCCAGTGCCTTAACCACCACACCACCTGTTTGTTCCTACAATAAAGTCTTAAAACCTCAAATTTTTGTCTCCATTTCACATTCATCCTGAGACATACCGATTTCATCAGCTCAAACTTGGAATTTGTAACACAGAAAGGCTACTGTTTTCAGCCCGCTTGTCTTTGCTAGTGTCAATCCACCTATTTAAGATATCAACTATTTCGGGACCAGCAGTTAGCGTAATGGTTATGTCGCTGGACTTCCATGCAGCTGACCGTGGTTCGAGTCCCAGACCCGGTGGCTTAAACTCACACCAGGCATTTGCACGTGCATGTCCAGGATCCTGAGAGGAGAATGGAGGAGAAGGGATTGCCGCATGGCCATCCCCCCTGGGGTGATTTCTCACTCTCACTTTCTGTCTCTCTGCCTCTCTCTGTCTTTCTGACAAGTGCACACGCCCTATAACAAAAACCTCTCCAGTGGGACCAGCAGTTAGCGTAATGGATATGTTGCTGGACTCCCATGTAGTCAAATGCAGTTCGAGTCCCGGACCCAGCAGCTTAAACTCACACCAGGTGCGTGTGCGTGCATGCCCAAGATCCTGAGAGGAGAATGGAGGAAAAGGAATTGCGGCATGGCCATCCCTCCTGGGGGGTGATTTCTCACTTTCTGTCTCTCTGTCTTTCTTTGTCTTTCTGGCGAGCGCACATGCGCTCTATAGCAAAAATCCTCTCAAAAAAAAAACAAAAAAAAAAAACAAAAAAAAACTCTCCAAAAAAAAAAAAAAAAATCAACTATTACTACATGGGTCATAAATGACTTTGATGCTTTTTTTTTCCTGTTAAGCCCACAAGGGAAAAATAGGTTTTTAATAGGCATATGGCAATCAAAGATACCATTCTCTGCTGAAGAGATTACTTTTAAAGCCCTTCCAGGTAAATTCCTCTCAGGAAAACACTGTATCTCTATTGGCCTCTGCATGTTTCTGATGTCCAGACAATTTGAAAGCGTAACCTGTGACTGATGCATTTCTCTTTCACTTCTATGCTAGCAAAATACAGATATTTTCTTAATTATAGTATGGAACAGCCCCATGGCAACTTTCCAGAACATTCTATAGAAACTAAGAAGGCCTGGAGAACACCTGCTTTGTATTAACCTTGGCAAACTCTCCAATGCACACCTGAGAATCCTTAGATAGCACTATTACATGTTTGATGGGCAGCAGTGGAGACTAACACCATGCACACGCCTAGCTCCCACCCCCCTTTATGGGTACTGCTCACAGGGCAGCGCCTGCCCCCAGCCCTCTTCTCTTCTGCATCAGATACGTTTCCTTCTCTGCCAGGATCACACCCATCAGCTTACAAGTACAACCCGAGACAGAAAGTGATGCAGAGGGCTCCACATCGTCCTCCAGCCCTTTTTTCTGTTTGGCTTTACATTGAATCTCCTTGAAAGCGATGACTAGGCACATGGACTCCAAATCCTCTTCTCTGTTTCTCACTCGAGCCCATCACACCATAAAATACCTCTTCTCTCTGCCCACAAGATTCCTCACAGGCCAAAGCCAGCCACTAGGGTTATCCCTGACCCACTGTCCATTCCTCCCTGTCGCCCTCGGCTCCTGGAGCACCACCACCTCCTGGTCCTCTTCCTGCCTCCCTGGTCCCTCTCTCTCAGGGCCTATGGCAGATTCGACCTCACCTTCCCTCCTCTAAGTTTGGGATGCCTAAGGGATATCCTTGGACCTCACGGCTCTGCGTCTAACCTCACTCCATGGGGCGAGCATGGCTTTTTGTGCCTTTGCACAGCGCCTCGCAATACAGGCGCCCACTTGGCACCTCTTGCTGGAATCCCTTCTAGTGTCATGACAGACGCACAATATAGCATTCACCTGCTCAACAAGTATTTCTCATCAACAGCATTTCTCTGAGCTCCTCTCTCACATGCCTGTCGCATGGTCTCCTGGAGGGTCCTGCAAACACTGGCTGTACCTTCTGTGTGGAATACCCCTCCCCATATGCCTCCCTCTCTTTCTTCAAGTCTCTGCTCCAAAGCTCTGTCAGCTCTTACTGCCCTTCTAAACTAGCGACATGTTCCTGGCACTCCTTTGCCCACACTTCGATGTTTTTCACAGTATCCCTCACCACCCAGACCCCACGAGTTTGCATTGTGTTGCTCTGCCTGCCTGTCCCCACTGTGATGGACACTCCAGAAGGCAGGGCTTGGTCTGCTGCTGACGGCTGTGTCCTCTTTGTCCCAGGACAGGGCTGGCAAGTGACAACAGCCATCCAACCCTTGGTGAAGGTTTGTCGTTACAGGTGGATTACAGTAACCGCCTCATCCAACGTGAACCAACTCAGTCCCTGGACTCAATTTTACTAAGAAACATAAAAATCAAAGAATTGATAGGAGTCTTAGGGGTCATTGCTTGGGCTAATCACTGGAATCACCCCAGGAATTTAAAAATGTACAGAATCTCCAACCCAGAGAATAGGGCTTGGAATCCATACATACTTTTAACAAGGTCCCCAGGTTACCGATGATGGATCAATCTCCCATCTAGACTCACCCCAATAGGTAATTGTGTCTTGTGGGATTCCTCAGTGACCAGAAGTGCATTACCTTATGGCCTACCTTGCTACCTGTAGGGCATCTGTTTTACAACATTCTCCCCTTATCAGTTTTAAAAAACAAGTATTTACCGAGGAGCTGCCTTTCACCACGAGCAAAGTGCTGGCCTGGGGACAGCTGGTGAAAAAGAGGGACTTGTGCCTGGCTAAATATTCCTAGCTCCTGACTACTTACCAACAGAGCTAAGTCTGTCTGTCCTCTGCAGCAATTTCCTCTCCCACTCTGCAGACTGTTCAACACGGGGAGTGCCCTGCCTAGAGTCCATAGCCTCCCCTCTCTGGTGTGGGGTAGGCAGGCTGTACACCCCCCAGAGTCCTCTAAGTGTTGGTCATGTGACGTGATCTGCTCCTTCCCACCCTGGTACACTCTCAGGGTTCCATTTGAAGTGAATATCCTACTCCACACCACCTTCAATAATTCACTAATAGAACATCTCCCAATTTCTTTTCACGGCAACAAAGCCTCATCTACACCATGACACACACAGCCAACGTCTGATTATGGTCTTGTCTGATCATTTAACACAAAGACCTTCAAAACCAACACATAGTGAAAAGTGCATGAGACCTTACAGTTTCCTGACATACTAAAGATTCTACAAAGCTGACATCAGGTAGAGCCAGGATATGCACTTGGCAGAGTTTTTAGTACTCCAGTACACTGTGCTCCCTCTAACACAGGGCTTCCAATGGGTAGCATTCACCTGAAGTTCAAAGCAGCCGAGTTTTCATTTTAATCGTTGACAATGATCCTAAAAAGTGCTGGGTTTGTTAGTTTGGAAAATATTGATTACTGTTTGAAATTGCCACAATTAGTGCAAATTTAATCTCCTCCACCACCAAACGAAATAGATTTCCTTCATGAAAGCGCGTAAGTGCAGACTCTGAAAAAAAAACATCTCGCCACAATTTCCTGAACTCTGATTTATACACAAGAGCCTTGTGGCCTGAAGGTGGAACGTCTGTACACTCCTAACCAGCTCACTACTACACCTTTTGGTTTCTGGATGAAATGGGGATTTGGGCCAGCTGCTGTACCTTAAATCTCCTCTCCCCAGAGGTGCCTGCCAGATTTGGAGATCAATGAACTGCCGAGACGGAGACGAGACCGTAAGAGTCACAGCTGAAAGCCTCATACTTCTAAGTGCCAGGTTTCGTTCCAAACACACCAATCCTTTTTGGTTCAAGTGCTCAGAAGGGCAGGCATCTGGAAGGTCTGAGCCCTTGGATAACTGACTATAAGAGAAGCCGTGATTTTCTGATTCACCTAGATGTCACGATTTTGCCCCAAGTAGATGTGTCTTGATTTGTGAAAAGCAAATAAACTTAACTCTATGAAATGTGTTTCTCTTAAAACCACTTCCCATGTGAGAGGGGAGTGGCTCTAGCACACGGCAGCAGGTGCAGTGGATGCTCAGCGTGTCTGTTACATTAACGTGAGCTTATAGAGGAACAGATTTCATTAAACATTATTTGATGGTCCAGAAAAATAAGGCCAGGTGGGCTATGATGGCAAAGGGACAATTGTGTCCATGAAAGCCCTCTCGATCTCCTCATTGCTGCCAGCAGAAGGTAGTGTGGTGGTCGAGACCCGGGAGAAGCGAGCCTTGGAAGTGAGTTATGTGAGGCTGCCGACAGAGGCCCTGGGAACGGGGTGCACGTTAGAACCCGGTCAGGAGCTGGACTACAGGAGTGTAGATGAGCCCACCCTGGCTGCTGTGACAAAACACCACAGCCTGGGCACTTAAACAATGGGCATGTGTTTTCCCACAGTTCTGGAGGCTGAAGTTCAAGATCGAGCTGTGGGAAGTGGGGCTTCTCCCTGACTTGCAGACAGATGTCCCAATGCTGCTTTTCCCTGTGGTCATCCTTCCAAGCGTACATATCTGGGGTCTCCCTGTGTGTCCTAATATCTTTTCTTCTAAGGACTCCAGTAACGCTGAATTAGAGCCACACTACTGACTACATTTTAAATTCACTATTGCTTTCAAAACCCTCTCTCTTCAAGCACGTGTGCATGCATGCCCAAACTCCTGAGAGGAGAATGGAGGAGAGGGGATTACAGTGTGGCCATCTCCTCTGGGGGGTGATTTCTTGCTTTCTGTCTCTCTCTTTTTCTCCAGTAAGAACACGTGCCCTATAGCAAAAATCTCTATGAAAAACAAAACAAAACAAAACAAAAACAAAAACAAACAAACAAACAAAAACCTCTCTCTCCAAATAGTCACATTCTAGGCACTCATGGTTGGCACTTCAACATACAAATTTGGGGGACACAACCAGCCCATACAGTCAGGCCAGCACAACGAAGGGACAAGGCTCCAAGACACTGCAGCTGATGCATTTCCCATCCAAGATCCCACGACCACACACATGTCCACATCTGAGTCCAGGGATGAAGAGAGTGGATCCTGCTATTTCCTTGGCTTCTTTCTTCTCCAAGTTTCTATAGCTCAGTGTATTTTCTAAAAGCAACTGAGGTCTGAATCTAAATGACTGAAAGATTCAGACAGACTCGTAAACTAAACCGACTGCAATTGTCGCCAGCTATATTCAGGCCCAGCAGGAAAGGTAACTGCATTGGAGTCCAGAAGAGGTCTTAATGTGTGGGGGGGTGGGGAGCTTCACGTGGGCATGTGAGCTGGGTAAGTAATCTGCACAGGCCAAGGCACCAGGGGCAGAAAGAGCTGGCACCCCAGCCCTCACCTGCAGGGGCAGGCCATCACGGAGCCTGCAGAGGGACTGCAGCTGTAGAGGGAAACAAAACCTTGCCCAGACAGGAATGAGAGTGGGACTGAAGCACCAGCTCTTCCCTTGCCCTACTGAGCCCATGAGAGGCCAGGAGAAAAGAGAGCCTGGACTATAAATAGTTCATGGAAACTGGCCTCCCTGGCACAGGACAGAGGAGGTTATCCTAGGAAAACTCCCTACTCCTTGAGCAACCACTGGTGAAAGCCACGGGGCGGTGCCATTTTCACCTGGCTTGATGCTTCGTCAAGGTGTTGGGCAGGGCCCCACAGAGCCCACAAAGCATCCCTAGGTTCTTATGGATCCCTCAGGCAGCTGCCAGAAGAATTGGGTCCTACCTTCTCCCCAGCCTCCTCCTCCATTGGTCTAATAAACTAACCAATGACACACCAAAGCCTGGAAACAAGCTGGCAACAGGCTGCAAAGCAAAGGCACACGTGAGAGTGGGCCTCGTGCTCACTGAACTGTGGCATCAATAGCCACTGGGCTGCAGACCTTCTAAGTGTGCCTGTGGCTTCTTCCGGCAGAGGATGGGGAAGAAGGCAGGAATGGGAGCAGGTAGGCGGAAGTGGGAGAAAGCTGGTGTGGGCAGCCTGCCCCCTCTTCACACACACAGATGAGCAGATAGCAAGGAGCACCTGTTCCCTAAGCTGGCCCCTGAAAGAGTGGGCGGCACTGAAAGTCAAGGAGTGTGATCATTTCGGCTGATTGGAAAGAGAGGTGGAACATGCCACACTGCATGGGCCTCACTGCTGGAAGCTGATATTTATGGTTTAGATAAAGCTTTAACAAATTGTTCAGTTCTATTCTGGGACTGCTTTCGTAGGCAAGCTTATTAAAGAAGGCAGCAGGTGTATTCTCCAGAAGGCCAAGTGTCAGGAGCAGACAGGTGAGCATCGGTGACACTCCAAGAACTGGTCTGAGTACCAAGACCCACCCTGACTCAAATCAGTGTGAATCAGATGAGGCCTCTCATTCCCTATGGGGTGCAAGAAGTCTCACAGGCAAGTAACTGAAATTTTGTAACTAAATGGTCTCATCAAGAAAAATGTTTTTGAGTGATCAACCCTGTGTGTGTGTGTGCGTGTGCATGTGTGAATTTATTTATAACACACGCACATCCTACCTTTGTACATTATGTACATGTATATATTATGAACTTGATTAAAAACAAAAACAAACAAAAACAGGACCAGCTCTGTCATCTGGTAGTTAAGGGAACCAGATCCCACATGGCTGACTGTGTGATCTGAATCCTGGCCCCAGTGACTTGAAAAACCTGTTGGTCAGGTGTGCATGCATGCCCCAAATCCTGAAAGGCTAGAGAAATGAGGAAGGTACTGCAATGTGACCATGCTTCACTGGGGTGTACTTTCTCTCTCTTTCTCACTCTATTTCTCTCTCTGGTGAGAGCATGTGCTCTCTGGCAAATTTAAGAAAAAAAATTGGATAAAACACACATGAGGCACCTTAGCACAGTAGCTCAGAGCACACAGTCTTGAACCAGACAACTTATTTTCAAATCCTGGCTCTGGCCTCATGAATACATTTTTGAGTGATCAACCCTGTGTGTGTGTATCTCAACAATGTATCTTTTCAGTGCCTCAGTTTCCCCATATGTAAAATGGAGATAATGAACAGTAAACTTTGATCTTCCCTCGTGTCAATCAGTAGCTCTAGCAAGCTAATCAGAAGGTACTACTTATGTCTAGTTGGTTGGAGTTTTCTTTAAACAATTGTGATTCTTTAGAAGATCCTTCTGTAAGAAGAAAATTCTATTTCCAGGTGAAGGGTTGAAAAGTATGTTCATAGGTAGCAAATTTATATAATTTTTCATAGTAGAAATCAAATAATGATGGAAACATTTATAGATAACATTTTCAAAAGACTCTCTCCCTAGCAGGAGTTTCTTTTGAAAAGTAGTTTTTCAGTGTTAAAACGCCACCTGAAAGGGACATTTTTCATTGTGCTTATTACTTCTTTCATTATCTACTAAGTAGCATACCACCAACCATTCAGTTAACAAATCTGGGACTATGACCTTCCGGGAAATAAAAACATCTTTAAAGATCTTGCTTTTTAAGATAAACCAGGCCAATGACACGCTGAAGCCAAGAGACTGAAGCCAGCAACAGGCTGCAAAGGAAGAGTGTTCAAGGATAGACCCTGTGCTTGCTGAGCTGTGGCATCACTGGGCCCTGAACCTCCTCAGAGTGCCACAGCCACTGGCGACCAGGCCACTCAGCAGGTGGATGAACAAAGCAACCTGTGTCTATCACAACTCAGAGAAGCCCAATTCCTCATTACCTTAGGTAAAAGCCAACGCAAAAATTCTAATACTGTCTTCCTGCACTCCAGTGGGCCACTGTGCACACCCTGGAATGTGTCCACCCCAACTTTAGAGATCTCTGTTCTGGGCAGATTCTCAAGAGAGGCACCTACATGCGTGACTTCTGCTTTCCTAATGAACAGTGTCCATCCTCTTTTCTCCATCTTGCTTTTCTCCCATGAAGTGAATAAAGGTCTCCCTAATTCATTTACACTGCACTCCATGTGTCAACGAACCATAGTTCACTTAACCAGTCTCCTTTCAGTAAATGTGTGGGTTGTTTCCAATCACCGGCTACTACAAACAGCTCCACGATTAGCCTTGGTAATTGCTTTGCATGTTTTTTCCTAGTGTAAGTTCTGTATAAACTCCTTGAAGTCGATTTCTGAGGCAAAAGATAAATGCATATGTAAGTTTGCTAGACATTTGTAAACTTTTCTCCACAGGGTTTGGGAAAATACTTTAATAAAACTTTCTCTTCCCATACAACTACCTTCAAACAACTCAGTAAATGTCCCTTTCTACCCTGAAATGGAATCTTGGGCAAAGCCTATAGTCTTTCAATAGCTTCATAGTCATGTATTTTTTAAGGCACTCTATGGTCAGTCCTATGTAATTCTCAAAGCTTCTACCTGGCATCCAGGGAATTGGGCCTGATTCTGGCTCAGAGCTCTATAGTGGGGAGAAGAGGTATGGCTGGATTTATTACTACTTCCCACTTGGCTTGTGATGATTTCTATTTCTCCAGGTCTGAAACAGGGAACATGATAGCCTGAGGGGACAAGGAAAGTCCTTGCTTGGCTCCCACAGCTGGTGTCCCCAGGCTGTCCCTTCCTCTTCTGGGCACGCAGTGGATACTGGAGGGGCACCAGCTATCCTCCCCCACACCACCACTATAGACCTCCCACCTGCAGCTTTCCAGCGTGGGCAACACTTTCTCTGGCTAGCTGGCCCCTTACCACTCCCACTGTGGTCTCTAGCACCGGATGGTCTAACCCAGAGGCCAGCAGATGTTTTCCATTATAAGGCCAGACAGTAAACATCTTAGCTCTGGTGATGTGGTATCTACCTCCACTGCCCAACTTTGCCACCACAGTGTGAGAACAGCCTCAGACAATACAGAAACAAACAAGCATGACACATGTCAGTAACACTTGATTTTGGCTGGATGATGAGGCCCACAGGCCTTGGTTTCCATTCCTCTGGTCCACCCCACACAGAGTCTTCTCCTGTTGGGTCCTATTAGTGTTGACTAAAGTCCAGATCCCTCTAACAGGGTCCATATCTTCTCCACTGGAAATACAGGGCTTATCAATAAATCAACAAAGACAACAGTAAAAAGACTTTCGAACTTGTCCTCCTATACCTAACTACCTGCCACTGGCCGGCCCATCCTCCTGCACTCAGGCAACTCTGAGAAGATGGAAAAATAGAAAATTGCCTTAAGCTAGTTTCTTAATTATTAAACTATTATTTTTTTTTCCTGAAAATTTATAAGGGAGTGTGTCTGAAAGTAAAATACAAGTTTAGAGCTTGAACAAGTGGAAACTAATTTTTCTCCCATACCAAGAAGCTTCTAGACAAAGTTGGTCTTAGATCAACATCTTAAAGAAACTGTGCAAGATATCACTGCTATCCCCTGACTTCTCTCTCAAGGTCAGAAGATGGCTGTCCCTGTTGAAGGTCATGTACATTCAGTGAAAGTAGAAAGGCCAAGGAAGATTTACCCTGGCCATACCTGCCACATTTTTTTTTAAACTTTATTTACTCCATGACTGAAAGAAACAGAGACAGAGAAAAAGAGACAAAGAGACAGCACCCCCCAACAGGGTCTAGACTCCATGATCCAACTCCAGACTCTGTCAGGCCAGATCATGGGCATATACATGCCCAGCATACGAGAGACGTCTCCAGATGTGAACCAGCGACTGTCCCACATAGGTCTGCCTCACAGAGCATCATGTTTCACTACTGCACCATCATCTGGCCCCAACACACCTGCCAATTTTATCAGGAATACACAAGCTTTCCTTCAAGTCTCGCAGGAAACCTCCATGCAGGACCCACTGTCTGTAGTTGTACGGAAAAGCTGTCGATCAGAAAGAGGAAGGTTAAGAAGATATTTTAGTTCAGTGACCAACTTGATGAGATCAGGTAACATCAAGTCATTATCATTGCATGTTGCAAAAACTAGACACAGACATAAATAGTGAAAATGCATTCTGTACCCTCTCTACACACAGCACTGAACATCTATCCGTCCGTTAATACTTCTCTTTTAAATATGAACAGAGATATTTGAGAAATGTCTTTAGCTAGAGATACAGAGATATGACAAAGACACTGAGAAAAGAAACAGAGAAGACAGTAAGGGAGGAAGCAGAAGTAAAACTTCATACAAAATCATAATTAGTTTCCTTTGAGAAATAGGAGAAGATATGCAACTTCAAAAACAACATGCCAAAATTAAAAAGGAACAGTTAGAGAAACAGAAAATGCCCTTGAAAATAAAAAATACGGCGATAGAGGGCCAGCAGGTGGCATAGTGGTTAAGGTGCTGGACTTCCACATGCCTGACCACAGTTTGAATCTAGGACCGGTAGCCTGCTTTCTCACTTTTCCTGTCTCTCTCTCTCACTGTCTCTCTCTGGTGACCATATGTGCCCTACAGCAAATTAAAAATAATAATAATAATAATAAATTAAATTATTCTTTTTAAAAAATGGTGATAGAAATAAATACAGAGGATAAAACCAAATAGACAGAAATAGGAAACAGGGGAGACCAAACAGGAGGGCCAAACATGAGGATAAGTGGAGGTCCAAAAAGAGCAAAAGAGCAATTTCTAGAATATTTCTCAGAACTAAACATCATAAGTTTCCAGAATGAAACTATACCAAGTGCCCAGAATATTTTTTTAAAAAACCCACACTAAGACACATCAACATGAAATTTTAGAATATCAACAGTAAGAATATCTCAAAAGTTTGCCAAGAAAAATAAAACAGTTCATGCACAAAGAATCAGGAATCACAATTACATCAGGCTTATCAACAATATCAATAAAGATCATGTAAAGCTAGTTTCAAAATTGTGCAGGAGGAGCCAACAGGTGGCATTGTAGTTAAGGTGCTAGACTCCCACATGGCCAACCATTGTTTCAGTTCCAGACCCGGAGGCTTGAAAATCATGCCAGGTGCATGTGCATGCGTGCCCAAAATCCCAGAAAGAAAATGGAGGAGAAGGGATTGTGGTATAGCCATTGCCCCTGGAGGTGATTTCTCACTTTCCCTCTCACTCTCTCTCTGCCTGGTGAGTGAATACACACTATGATGAAAACCTTAATAATAATAATAATCAAAACTCTACAGGATAGGGAACCAGCAGTTAACGTATGGCTATGTCACTGGATTCCCACGTAGTCGACTGCGGGTTGCATCCCGGACCTGGTGGTTGAAAACTCACGCCGGGCGCGTGTGTGTGCATGCCCAAGATCCCGAGAGGAGAATGGAAGAGAAAGGACTGCGGCATGACCATCCCCCCTGGGGGGTGATTTCTCGCTTTCTGTCTCTATGTCTCTCTCTGTATGTCTGGTGAGTGCACGCGCCCTATAGCAAAAACCTCTCAAAAAAAAAAACAAAAACTCTACAGGATACATGAAAGATGTTTGCTCAGAGGAGCCAGGACCACTAATCTCCATGCCCCCATTCCTTAGCTCCGCTAGGTAGGGTCTGAAGCAATTAAAGACTTAAAGAACAAGGGTCAGCAGGTGGTGACATGGCTGACCATGGTTCAAGTCTCGAACCTGGTGGCTTGCTTTCTCATTTTCCTTCTCTCTGTGTGTCTTTCTCTTTTCAAGTGAAGGTGATTGAATGAATAAATAAAATTAAATAAATAATTTTTTTTTTTTTAAAAAAAAGAACAACAGTCAATGGGAAACAGTGTACCAGCGACCACTGGCTGTGCTAAGACCAGCAGTCCATGAAGAGCCCTGTTGAAATTAACTGAGGCATGAGACTTAAATGTGAGATTTAAAAGTTCCCTGCCTCTCCCTAGGCATTTTCATTTCTCTAGGGGGCTTCATGATTGGCAAACTCAGTACAAGATCTGTGTCCAGAGAGACAGAGACAAGCACGTGACAACTGAGACGTGGAGGTGAAGTGAGGACTGTGCCTGGACACACAGTGATTCACTCGCTAGGAACACCGCCCAACCCGGAGCTCGCCAGACCAGCCGGATCGGCAGCATAGTCTCTCCCACTGGGAGAGAGGGAGAAAAGAGGTGGAATAATAGATGTTGGCCCTGTGTACTACAGGGTCAAGTTAAAATATACACCCATTTACTAATCAAAGTATGATTTTAAAATATAATATATATCTTAAACATTTGCATGCACTTACGAACTGATGTAACATAAAGTACAAACTATTACACAATACATTCTTATGTTTACAGAAGCCAGGGGAGTTAGCCTTTGGTAAATTTGGTTATGAGTTACACGCCGTGTGGGTGGACCAGGAACTTACACCTGTTCTGTAACCTTGGCCGTGCCATAACAGTGTGAGGTCCCAGCCATTCCAAAGATTTTGAAGGTCCTTGTTCAGTACACTCAATCTTCAAGGGAGGCTTTGTGATCATTTTTAACCTCAAATTCAATTTTCCATTGGCTCCCAACCATATTCTCCCTCCACACTGCATCCTCACCATGTGGAAAATATGAAAAGCACAGCAACGACAAGCACACTTCAGAGAGTGACTCTACACTCCACGGAGTGACTTGGAGAACTTCAGGAATTAGACTCTAGACCACACAAGGTCAGGATTTTAAAAAAGAGTTTTGAAAATCTGCATTATGCTGAAATAATGCTCTCAGATACATTCGGTGGTAGACAGTATTTGTTCTTTCATTTCTCAAATATCAGCCTAACGGTGCCAGGCAATGTTCCAGGCTCACAGTGGCTCTAGCAAGCTTCCCCACCATTCCTGGCCACCTGAGGATGAACCTTCTGAATGTAAGCCCTCGGACTCTGCCAGACAGTCTCTCTGGCCAGTTGTAAGAGCACAATGCTGAAGAGCGACTAGAAGGTGCCCTTACCTATGACTGACGAGAGTGGGGCAGTTGAGTCCATATGACCTTATCTCCCAGAAGTCTCCAGGTTGTCCACACCTGTGACCTTACCTTACTGATCACACTTTCCCCTCCCACAACTCTTGGAATCCTCTCCCACATAAACTCCCTACACCCACATTCTTGTTTCCGACCGATTTGTGAGGGACCTCAATCACCAAGGATATTGTTAGACACACACACAATAGTCTTGGTGGTGTGCTCCCTACTCTTTCCTCACCGGCACGCTAGCTCAACCTTCCTTTGAACTCAGAAACTCCTGGTCAAGGAAATCTAACTGCCACCCCAACCGTCCCCCCCTACAGACACATTGCTGTAAACACTGTAGTAGAAAGCTTCCACACTCTTTGCAAGGGCCTCATTCTAATAAAATCTAAGCCCAAAGCCCAGTTTCAGAACAGATGGAAACATCTGCTCGGACAGCACAGCCTATCAGTTGGTCGCCCCACTGCACACCCGCCTCGCTGTGTGCCCTCCCAGGGACGTCTTCCCCTCATTGACTCCAGCCCAGAGCACACCTCCCCAACTGCTCAAAGCTGTCCTATCATGCCCTTCTCAGCTCAAATTGCACCCACTCAGAGAGCTCTTCCCTGACAGGCTGTCCTATAGCAGTCATCTTTTCTCCATCCTCAGGTTGTACTGTCTCAGAGCACTTATCTAAGCTTCTGGTAACTTTATAATCTGTCTTCCTGACAAAAACAGAGCTTCCATAAATGCAAAGACGCCTTTGCCTAGCTAACTGTCCCATCCAGGGTGTAGGCCAGGGCTGGTATACAGCAGGCACTTCGTAACTGTGCTGAATAAATATGCTCACCCTGTGAGTCTAGTGCAAAATTCTGTCCCCTCTTTAATCCCCAATCAGCCCAGTTAGAAGTGATTTCAGCTCCTCTAATGCTTCACTGCGTCTGGTCAAAAGACCCTCACAATATCGGGGAGAAGTCAGGACACAGACCTCAGAAAGATCACCATGTGTCAGTGCTGCCCACTGTCCCTGTGCCCACTGCTGCTGTCCCACGTGGACACCGTCCTCTCAGCACCTGGGCAGCTGCTCCAGGCCAGGGCTTCTCATCCCTGGGACCCTTGTCAACTGGGGCAGTCCCTTCTTTGCTAGGGGAGGGGCCTGTCCCGTGCACTGCCAAGTATGGAGCAGAATCCTTCAGATGCATTAGCGCCACCCACGTTGTGACAACTAAAATGTCTCCAGAGATGCCAAATATTCCCAGAGGAGTCACAATTACTAGGGTTAGACTCACCTCTCACCCCTGAAGCAAAGCTCTATTGCCTCTTCCCTATGTCTTCTTAATCATCAGAGGGCACATGTGCTCGCCAGAGAGAGACAGAGAGAGGGAGAAAGTATCTCCAGTGAGACACAGTCATGCTGCAATCCTCTCTTCTACATTTCTCCATTCTGGTGGGATTTGGGGCACACAGAGACACACACATACACACACATGCCTGGTGTGTATATTTCAAAGAGCAGGGATCAGAACTCAAACTGGGTGGTCAGCCATGTGGGATCTGGCTCAAACAATTATCAGGCCACAGGGTCGGCCCACCAACCTCTCTTATGACAGCCAGGAAGCAGTGGCTTTGGACTGACGGAACAGAGCTCTAATTAATCCCTTCCGGATAGAGACCTCGAGTGTTAAATTGTTAGGTACCTAGTTCTTGCTTTGCATTTTGTTTTCTTTTGTCAGTCTCCCTGCCTCCCCCACCACACACACACACACACACACACACACACACACACACACACAATTTGTTTTCCAGCAGCCTGGAATTTGCCTTTTTCTAAGCTATGATGTATGACACTTGGCATGCGGTTGCTATTGTACACAGGACCTTAGATGTTTTACCTTATTCAAATCTTTCATAGCCATGAAATGCATATTATTCTCTCTTAGCCCTCTCTTGAGGGGACAAAGATTTCACCTATCCTGTCCCAGAGGCTCATTACTGGGAAGTAACTCCTCTGACTGTCTTATTTCTGTTTCCAATCTGCTGTGACACTGGGAGGCAAGGCTTGGAATCCTGTTAAAATTAAGAACGGGCAGGCGCTGAGGGAAGGCCTGCCTTATTTTAGAGCACAGAGTTTTGGAATGTCTAGGTTGGATTTAGATCCTCTCCCTTCTCCGCCCCCCCTTCTGCTGATTTCCAGCTTCTTGGTAGGGTTCCACCTCCACGATTTCAAAGCACTGGCAACATGTCCAGACGTTCTCCAGCCTGGCTTTCAAAGGGATCTCTACATTCTGGGGCCGGCCTCAGTTTTCCCCAAGGAGCATTACTCCAGGGAACAAAACCCTTCCCAATAGTATCACATTTCCTTTCTGCTTTAACAAAAATAACCACTGTCTCATTAAAGGGAGGAGGCAGTAAAACAAATTTGTTACTGGCACCACTTGTAACCAGTGTAGTCTGCCCGCCTCCTAGAGCCAGCACACTTTGTAGAGGACCACCAGGGCAACAAGGCAATCATTGAGTAGGAGGGCTGGGAAACAGATCAGCAAAGGGGAAGGCCACATCTGTTTAATTAAACGAGTGACACTTACATTTTACATGTCTTTTTCTACTTTACGTGATTTACAAAATTCATTTTTCTTTATTTGCAATATTTCACTCCATGAGAGACTAGAAATTTCACAAGACGACTTCTGCCCTAAGGGTCAGACTTCGAGCAGCACAGTTTCCGAACTGAATCCCTGGAGAAAACACTCTGTGTTTCCCATCTGCCCTTCTAAGAAGCTTCTGGAATCTACTTGAGGCAGATTTTCTAACACAAAGGGAAGGAAGCACTTACCCGAACAACAGTATTTAGGAAGATGAACAAGCATACTCATTCTGCACAGGAAACCACTGAGCAGAGGAGAATCTGCTCTCGGTCACTCCATATAGTGTTATGGGGCTGGGGTGGGGCTGGAGCCAGGCTGGCTGCGTACAGGAGACTCAAAGGCTGTGATGGAATACAGATCCTCAGGTCAGCTCTGTGGTCTGGTGGTTGAGGCAGTTGGGTCCCACAGGGCTGACCATGTGGTTCAAGTCCCAGACCCAGAAACTTGAGAAATACGCCAGGTGTGTTGGGACCCATGTCCTAAATCTCAAAAGAAAGGAGAAATGGAGAGGAGGGACTGCAGCAGGGCCATGGCTCACGGGTAGTGTTTTCTCTGTCTCTCTCTGGGGAGCACACATCCTCTAGAAAAACTCAGAAATGGAAAGAAATGTGAATTCTCTGGCCCTGATGCAGTAAGATTGGATTAGGCCTTGGAATTTTTATTTAAAGAAGTATTTTATTTGGGACCAGCAGTTGGTGTAATGGCTATGTTGTTGGACTCTCATGTAGTCAACTGTGGTTCAAATCCCAAACCCGGTGGCTTAAACTCATGCTGGGCGCATGTGTGTACATGCCCAAGATCCTAAGAAGAGAATGGAGAAGAAGGGATTGTGGTGTGGCCATCCCCCCCGGGGGGGTGATTTCTCGTTTTCTGTTTCTCTGTCTTTCTGGCAAGTGCACATGCCCAATAGCAAAAACAAAAACAAAAACGAACAAAAAAAACCTCTTTAAAAAAAAGATAATTATTTTATTTAACTTTATTTATTTAATTTATTTGATGAAAGAGAGAGAGAGAAAGTGAACAAACAAGCTGCCAGATCTGGGACTCGAACCATAATCAGCCATGTGGGAGCCCAGCACCCTTAACACCCCATACCACCTGCCAGTGAATTTGTGTTTTTAATCTGTTCTTCATGGTATTCTTCCTTCATACAGCCAATTAATTGGTTTGGGGGAGCTATGGCTCCAACATGACCTGTGGATTAGCAACAGCTACCCCTTTACCCCCAATTCTACTTTTTAAAAAAAGCTGAAACAGCTCTCAAAAGTTCCCACAAATAAACTGGATCATCTCACAGTCCTTAGGCTCTAGGCAGAGAAAGTGGGACCCCACATGACTGACCAAGGTTCAAATTCCAGTCCTGTCAGCTGGAAAAACACAAGATCCTAATGAGGTTGGAGAATTGGAGAAAAAGGTGTACTATGTAACGAGGCCCCATTTGTGGAGGAGAGCTGTTTCCTCTTTTTTTTTTTTTTTTAAGAATTATTTTTTATTTAACTTTACCTATGTGTTTGTTTGTTTGTTTATTTTTGTGTTTTAATTTGACCAGAGAGGGAGAGAGAGTGACAGCAAGTGAGAAAGCAAGCCACCAGGTATAGGGCTTGAACTGGTCAGCCATGTGGGAGTCTAGCGCCCTTAACCACCACGCCACCTGCTGGTCTCTCCTCTCTTTTTTTTTTTTCATTCATGTTTTTAAAAAGATTATAATTATTCAACACTAGAGCTTCTAGAAAGGATCTCAGCCCACTTGGTCACATTCCCTAACTTTTAGATGAGAAAACTGAGGTTTGGATGGGTTAAGGACTGGCTTTCTAACACTCAAACTTAGGAAGTAGAATATTCATGATCGGTGCCCCAAAATCGAGCCCCTGGCCTAGACACAAATCACACAGTGCTGCTTGCTTCCTCCTGTCTACTCTGACTTGGAGAAAGTTTATGACCCTTCCAGGAGGCAGCATGATTAGTGCAAAGGGTTCCAGGTGCCCCTGAGGCTTCTGGAATCTATGCACCTTCACCAATAAAGGTTTTCCTCTGGCACAGAATCTCACTTTGAAAACGAGTCAGACTACATCAGATGTGGCGCCCATACATGGAAAAACTCCTTGAGTTTTCTCCCCATATATGGAACACCCCACTTCTCACCAAGACCTTTGGAGGGGTTGCTAATGGGTTGTTTCCTTCACCTTCTGGCAGGGGTCTGCACAGCTAAGGTACTGAACCAGCCTCCTGCCCAGCACCACCAAGGCCATTTCTCCTGCCCCAGTCTCCAGGGGCCAGAGATCTGCAGTTGGAGCACGAGGCTATCTCCAGCAGGCCAGATATAAATCCTGCCTGCTGCCACTCTCAGCCTAGTGTGAAATGGAAGGAGAGCATTTTCCCACTTCCCTTTATGGCTCCTGGAATGATGAAGCCAGTCTGGGGCAGCTCGCGCTTCACTCTTCAGACAGTGCTCTTCATCTTCCGGTAACGGCAGTGCTGCGACCATGCGTTTCCAGGTACAGGTATGTGATAGGCTATATAGTAATCTGGAAGCATCCAGCCCGAGACCAGTGTTGGCTAGCAGGCTGCAGCTCAAAAACAAACCTCCTAGCTTTGTTTCCTTAATGTCATTATGTCAGGGCTCCAAGAGTACTTTTTCTTCTTTTGTGAATTCTTAGAGCAAAAATACTCCCCCCCCCTTTTTAAATTGAGGAGCAATAGGCAAAATATCAAATAGTCTTGTTGGGCCAAGAAAGACCAAGGGGAATAAGTGACACCCATCTCAGTCATACTTCACACACAAAGTCCAACACAGCTAGGCACACCAGCCCAGAAAACATGATCCACACCCTTGGTCAGGTTCCAGAAGCACACATTCACACCCAGAGGAGTTACAGATGCCAAGATAGCCACCCACCTGCCTCCCAGGTGTGCTTTGTTTTCATGATAGTATCTGTTGTCAGCAATGTGAAATGAGCCCATTGTGGACTTCTAGCCAAGGCTGGGCAAGCAAAATGTTCAGGAACAGGAAAGCATTGCACAGAGCTGAGTAAGAGCAGAAGGCCTCCGCTGGCTGTCAAGGAGACTCAGGTCACAGAGAGCCAGGCCTTGCTTTCTGTCATATAGACTACCACTCTGTTCCTGTTGTACTCGGTGTGGGGGTAGCCTAAGGGGCAGTAGCCACTCTCTGACCACACACACAAACACAAACACACACACACACACACACACACACACACACACACACATCAGTCTTTTTTTTTTTTAATTTTTTTTGAGAGGTTTTTCTATAGGGCATGTGTGCTTGCCAGACAGATAGAGACAGAGAGACAGAAAGCAAGAAATTACCCCCCAGGGGGGATGGTCACATCACAATCCCTTTTCCTCCATTCTCCTCTCGGGATCTTGGGCATGCATGCACATGCGCCAGGCGTGAGTTTAAGCCACTGGATCCGGGACTCGAACCGCGGTCGACTATGTGGGAGTCCAGCAACATAACCATTACACTAACTGCTGGTCCCAACATACACCAGTCTTTACAGTAATGCTTTCTAACCCTGCTCCCCAGCACAGCCTTCTGAAGGGCTGCTAACTTCACCTGGTGGAGGTTTGCATAGCTGGCACACTGAGCCAACTCCTGCCCAGTCTAGAGGGACCCTGAATCCAGGTCCAAGGGCTTGGTCTGCTTTATTCAGTGACCGAGATACAAAAGAAATACCAAAGCATGACAACAAATACCATGGGGAAGTAGAAAATGCCGCCTTCAAATTTTTCCCTGGTCCACTACAGTTCTTTAGCAAGAAGGAACCATGATGATAATAGCTAACTTACCCTTTCCCTTTCAGTTTTTGATCAGAGGGAGTCAGGAATGACTTTAGGAGGAAACAGGAAAATCAGACAGCCAAGAAGAGACTAAGCCACTGTCTCTACAACAAAAGAAATCAGAATACAGCAGGTAGAAGTACTGGAGGGGGAATGGTGTCTATTTCATATTAAATAGAATTTTATTAATAGGAGCATGGCAGATGCCTTACAAAGTCTTTAAAATGTGAACTATATAAGCTTTCTACATCTGCACTGTTAACCTGAGTACTTGTTACCCGTGGGTAGCTCGGTGTCATCGACCTGAGCTTGCACAAGTGGATGGACTTCTCCCATGTCATGCACTAATTCCAGCAATTCTAGAATTATGTAATGTGAGAAAAGACGTTTCAAAACTGTAAGTGATTATCCTCCAGTGGGGAAACTGATACAGAAAAACAGCAGTAATTAGTTCTAGTGAGATCTGGTTGCTGTGAGAGAGATCAGTCAGAACCTCTCTATCTGTCTCTCTGTCTCTCTGTCTCTCTCCACATGCCTGCCATCTTCAGTGCTTCTGTGGGCCATGCTGTAGTCCTAGGACTTTGGACCTTCCTGCCACCAGAATCATGAGTTTATAAATAAACTTCTATCTTCTTTATAAAACCACCAGGCTCAGGGATTTGTTAGCAATGCGAGAAGGGGCTAAGCCAGGGTTAAATTACGCACCCTCAAAGATATGTCGAAGTCCTAACTCCTAGTACCTGTGAATGAGACCTTTGGAAAGTGGGTCTTGGCAGATGTGATCGAGTTCAAATGAGGTCAGGTTGGATTAGGGTGCACCCAATCCACTCACTTACAGGAAGAGAGGAATTGAGGCATGGAGGTACACAGAGGCGAGAAGGCCAAGAAGGGGATGAAGATGGGAGAGATGCAGCTATGAGCCAAGGAATACTAGCAGCCACCGGACACTAAGAGGGAACCTTCAGAGGGAGAAATTCATGCTGACACCTTGGTGTTAGACTTCTGGGCTCCAGAGCTGTGAAAAATGAATTATTTTAAGCTTCCCAGTTTGTGGTCATTTGTGATGGCAGCCCAGGAACTTTAAAAATTATCAGTTATTAAGGGAAAGGAAGCTCAGGGAGCTTTCCTCATTGCTTATTCATAGTCGTGTGCCTAACATTAGGGTGTCCAAGACCTATGGTCAATCCAGATGCTTCCCACTACCCCAAATCATGCACAGAAAAATGAGGCTAGATCCTATTTAAAAATTACTGTTGGGCCAGCAGGTGGCATGGTGGTTAAGGCACTGGATCCCACATGGCCAGCTCGGAGATTCAAGCCTGGGCTCAGTGCCTTGAAAAGCACACAGGATGTATGTGCATGTGTGCCTAAAACCCAGAAGGAGGATGGAGGAGAAGGGACTGCAGCATGGGCATCCTCCAGGGAGAGATTTCTCACTTTCCCTTTCTCTCTGTCTCTCTCCCCTGTGAGCACATGTGTCCTTGGCAAAAATCTAAATAAATAAATAAATAAAAACAGAAAGCAAAATGTTACTGTCACTGCACATAGGGCGTGGAAGTGGAGAAATGAAGACATCAGCTGTTGGATCTGGGCAGGCGTGGGCTGATATCCGCACTCAGGCAATGTCCAAGCATGGTGGTCTTGGACAATTACTCAGCCCCTCCAAGTCTCAGTTGCCCCATCTGAAATCTAAGTAATGATGGTGTGTACTTCACAGGACATTGTGAGGATGGGATGAGGTGAGCTGAACAAAACGGTGCCCAGCATGGTGGGCACTTAGCATGGCGCCCAGCACCCAGTGAGCTGGAAATAAACAATGCTGGCAGTTCATAGCATGGATAACTATTTCTCAGGCTCTGCCCCTCTGTGCCCTTTTGAGCTGCCTCCCTGCCTTGCCTTTTAGAGCCCTCTGTGATGGAATCCTGGGTGAATTCTTTCTCTAAGGCCAAGAGCCTCCACATTCCACTCGAAGGAGCTAGTGTCAGACTTACTTCGCCTTTTCTGCTCTTTCAACATCTTCCTTTTCCACTGTCCTTAATACTTCACACCATCTCAGTCTGTTCCATCAGATTTCCTTTTGCAGGCATGGTTTTCCCTTTTCTGGCCTCACCTGCAGTCAACTTAATGTAATTTGGGGACCTTAGATGGCTCATTTTGAAAAATAAAAACTCCAAAAGGTATTTACTTAATACCTATTTTCAACCCCAAATCTCCCAAATAATTGTGCACCAAGAGGTGATGATCAAGTAAATGTGCCATGAGTAAAATGTGATTCGCCAAATAATTGGTTAGCTCTTTACAGTGAAATGCTTAAATATGAATAGTTTCACTGTCTGTTTTATACATATTAGTGGAGATGACAGAAAATCTTTCACCAGAAACCCCAAAAGCCTTTTTGAAGCCACTACCAGGTATCTAGCTCCAGACCTTCTCTTATCTTTAGTTGGATTTATTGTGTTAGCATGAAAGTCTTTTTTTTTTTGAATAATGGAAATTGCTGTAATTATAATCACTTTAGAACAACAGAAAGCAAAATGTTACTGTCACTGCACATAGGGCGTGGAAGTGGAGAAATGAAGACATCAGCTGTTGGATCTGGGCAGGCGTGGGCTGATATCCGCACTCAGGCAATGTCCAAGCATGGTGGTCTTGGACAATTACTCAGCCCCTCCAAGTCTCAGTTGCCCCATCTGAAATCTAAGTAATGATGGTGTGTACTTCACAGGACATTGTGAGGATGGGATGAGGTGAGCTGAACAAAACGGTGCCCAGCATGGTGGGCACTTAGCATGGCGCCCAGCACCCAGTGAGCTGGAAATAAACAATGCTGGCAGTTCATAGCATGGATAACTATTTCTCAGGCTCTGCCCCTCTGTGCCCTTTTGAGCTGCCTCCCTGCCTTGCCTTTTAGAGCCCTCTGTGATGGAATCCTGGGTGAATTCTTTCTCTAAGGCCAAGAGCCTCCACATTCCACTCGAAGGAGCTAGTGTCAGACTTACTTCGCCTTTTCTGCTCTTTCAACATCTTCCTTTTCCACTGTCCTTAATACTTCACACCATCTCAGTCTGTTCCATCAGATTTCCTTTTGCAGGCATGGTTTTCCCTTTTCTGGCCTCACCTGCAGTCAACTTAATGTAATTTGGGGACCTTAGATGGCTCATTTTGAAAAATAAAAACTCCAAAAGGTATTTACTTAATACCTATTTTCAACCCCAAATCTCCCAAATAATTGTGCACCAAGAGGTGATGATCAAGTAAATGTGCCATGAGTAAAATGTGATTCGCCAAATAATTGGTTAGCTCTTTACAGTGAAATGCTTAAATATGAATAGTTTCACTGTCTGTTTTATACATATTAGTGGAGATGACAGAAAATCTTTCACCAGAAACCCCAAAAGCCTTTTTGAAGCCACTACCAGGTATCTAGCTCCAGACCTTCTCTTATCTTTAGTTGGATTTATTGTGTTAGCATGAAAGTCTTTTTTTTTTTGAATAATGGAAATTGCTGTAATTATAATCACTTTAGAACACCGTTATTATTATTAATAAGACCAAATTGCATGGTTCAAGCAGACGCTGGTTCTCCACTGTTAGAAAGACATCGCATAATGGGATCAGTGCACAAACCCGGTGCTCATCTCCATGCCAACGGGGTCCTCTCTGTCACTGCTGGTGCACAGGTGCAGCTCTCGGCTTCTGGACTGATATCTGTGACTCTGCACAAAGTCATAGGGCCGAACAGTGGACCTCCAGTTCTCGATTAAAGCATGGTGGGGGGTAGGTCCCAGCAGGTGGTGTGGTGGTTAAGGCACTAAATTCCCACACACTCTGACCGTGGCTCCAGCTCCAGACATGGAAGCTTGAAAAATCACTCCAGGTGCGTGTGTATGCATGCACAAAATCCCAAGAGGAAAATAGAGATTGCAGTGTGGCCACCCCTCTGGGGGGGTGGGGGTGGGGGGTGAGTGCTTACTTTTCCTCTCTCTGTTTCTCTCTAGTAAGTGAACATGCCCTAAGGTAAAACCTAAAAAAAAAAAAAGCATCAGGGAATAAGTCCACTTCCAATAGCTGCCTTTCCCAATGGAGGGCAGGGATTCGTAGGGCTCTAGTTCTTGTGGAACCTACTCTCTTGTTCTCTGCCATGCATACCTGGACCCAACTATTCACTACGCACTTCCCTAAAGGAAAGAGGAGATGGAGGCCAGGTGGGAAGTAGGAAAGAGTACAGTGTCTGTCATATACTAACGCCATGGGTTGTAAGGTTGAGGGATCTATGACCAGAAAGGGTAGCTTGAACCCAAAACCAAAGAAAAGAAATAAGGAGACCTAGAGGCAGAAAGCAAGGATCTGCCCAGTTGTTCAGCCCTTGGATTCTGGAGTCTAGCTCCCCAGGTTCAGTTCCTGCACTCCCTCTTTCCTGCCTTGTGCCTTGGCAAGCATGCAACTTCTCTGAATTTCAGTTACCATCTCCCAAATCAGTATAAAAACCATGGGGGAGGGGTGACCAGCAGTTGTTGTAATAGCAATGTCACTGGACTCCCATGTAGTGGACCACAGTTCGAGTCCTGGACCTGGTGGCTTAAACTCACGTGGGACACATGTGCATGTGGCCCAAGATCCCGAGAGGAGAGTAGAGGCGAAAGGATTGCAGCATGGCCATCCCCTCCGGGGGGGGGGGGTGATTTCTCACTTTCTGTCTCTCTGTCTTTCTGAAGAGCACAGGCACCCTATAGCAAAAACCTCTCCAAAACAACAACAAACCACCATGGGGGGGGGGGCACCCCGAGACTGGCGAA
>NW_006160004.1:1724494-1727051 GCF_000334495.1 Tupaia belangeri chinensis
CCCACACACACAGGGGGGAAAGGGTGGGGAGGGGCGGGCGGTTCCCAGGAAGCATACCTAAAGTACCTAGCACAGAGCTTATCTTACACACAGCCCCGGACACTAACTGTGACTATTAACTTAGTTCTTGAAAGATTCTCAGTTATTTATTTTTTGAATTTACAATTCTATTTTTCTCTCCACCTAAGCAATTTTTATTTTAGGCTTCAGAGAATCAGCAGAGAATAAATGCAAGACTCTTGGACATTAATAGAGCAGGGAAACTCACTCCAGTTCAGAAGTCGCCTCACTGCTGCCCTCCCTGTCCTGCTGCAAATGCCCTGCTGGTGGTCAGAGACATTTCAGGGCAAGACAGGCAAGAAACGAATCCTAATGCACTAGTCACTACTGCCAAAGAATTTACGGGAGGCATTTGGAAAGGCTGCACACATGGATTTTACTATAAAGCAGCTTATCACTAAATCAAGCCAGGAAGGAGGTACAGAATATTTCAACTCCCATCGCATGTAAAACTTAAATCTGTTCTTGCAGAAACAGCCCTCCCTGGATTCAGGCTAAGGTTTAACTGACAAATGACCTTGAACGAACTATATCCTTGGTTATGGTAAAGATATGAGTGTAAGCACTCAATACATTCCTGTTAATTAAATTAATTCAACATCGCTTTAAAGTAAAGGTCATCGAATTAATTAAAGAAGGCAGGTGATTATTTATAAAAACTTTTTATTGAGAGTATTTTTTAGTCCTTCAGGTTTTTTTTCCCTTCCCCTTTCCTCAGGAAGGTTTCAGGACTTCTTTTACCACAACCTTCAAACTGTGGAAACCTATTTTGAGAGAAGAGAATTTCCTTCCACTCTAAACCAACAGGAGCTTTTGTTCATCAAGGCACATCCCAAAGTCACCCAAGACCTTCTCCAAATTAGCCATAGACCACTGGTGAAATCTTCTGAAAGGCAACATTTATAAGGGTCTCACCACCAGGCACGTGTTTTCACATGGTGGTGTGGCCAGGACCGACATCTCCCGTCAAGTTTAAGCTCCCTCAGCTGACCCTGACTCCTATCCCTAAGGCCATCCTCCCTCTCACATTGCAAAGATCTGTTCTCAGGCGGATTCCCACGACCTAGATGAAAGGTAACTAGAATCAAAGTTCTAAGCAGGAGATGGTTTTGAAGGTTTAAAAAAAAAAAAAAACAACTAATTAAACAACTACAGAAGTTATTCAGCAGCGTTTCCTTTTTTAAAAAAAATTAGCATGGCATGCCTTTCCTCTGAAAGACTTGAATAATCTAATTAGAATTATACAAAAGTCATGAGTATGTTCTATTTATGGGGAAATCAAGACTGAATTAAACCCAATGTTAAAAATAAAGTATGTTCATACAGTATATTCAACTGATGACAAAACTTGACTTCAGATCATTTGAACCAGGTAATTTGAAAGGGGGAAGGGCAGATCAACTTCTGTTTTTGTTTTGTCTTTTTTTTTTTTTTTAGATCACCGTGTCTGGGGATATTTGTTGTTTTTGTTTGTTTGTTTTTTGCTACAAAAAGTGTTAATAAGTGAACATCGGAGGAAGAGGAAAAGAAAGCTGTTCGGTTTTATTTTTATTTTATCATCGTGAGACCATTTGGTCCCCGAAGCCTCTCTCGGCCCCTATTTTTCCCCGCCAGCTTGAATGCCTCTCGTTACTTTCCAAACACACACGTGTCGATGCATCGCTCCCAGCAGAGGGGCTGGGCGGCTGGACAGCGGCTGGACAAGCCGAGAGAAAGCTGACAGACCAAGTCTCGGAAAGGAAAGCGAGCGCAGAGGAAACGCGGCTCCCTCCACGGCAGCAAGCGAGCCACTACAGAACAGGGCTGCTTTTAGCTGAGCTCATGCATAAATCCCTTTTAAAGGGTACTGCGCCGTTGGATGCTGGCCACGAGCCTCTTTAGCAATGAGCCAGCATGGGGGGTGGGGGGAGTAGATATTAACACAGGGTGATTTCCCCAGTAATAATAGCATCTCACTCAAGGCCCCCCGGCACCGTCTCCTGCTGGAAGGAGGTGTCTTTTGCAAGAAGGAAGTCACGTTAGAGGCAATTTACAAGTCTCTGGCATCCAGTCACACCGAGTCAGGAACTAACAAGTTCAAAAACACTTGCGCACAGCCTTCCGCTGAGCCCCGGGCAGGGGCTGCGGTCCCTCGGAGTTCCAAGCGCGCGCTTGGCCCCCTCCCGCGCCCACCCGAGCCCCTCTGCATTCCCCCGAAAAGCCCGCGGGTGCAGCGCGAGAAAGACGGCAGGGGTCCCGGGTCTTGAAGGGTGGACTAGCCAGCGAGCGCCCACCCACCTACCTTCTGCGGAGGGGTCCCGATCAGCATCTCCAGGTAGTAACCGCGGCCAGAGTCGCCCTGCAGGTTGTCCACCATTGCCAAGAAGTTGGCGGCGCCCCCGGCGGGCTCCAAGGCGAGCGCCAGGCCGTCTGCACGGGGCGCGGCGGGGGTCCCCGGCCCGCTGGTAGGAGAGGCTCCGCGACTCGTGGCCCCGGCCACTTGGAGGGGGAGCGTGCA
>NW_006160004.1:1727138-1746717 GCF_000334495.1 Tupaia belangeri chinensis
GGCCCCCCCCGCCTGCCGGTCCGGGCCCGACCCCGCTGCGGTGGTAGCCGCGGCAGCTCAGCTACTTGGCGAGCGCGCGGAGCTGCGGAGCTGCGGGGCAGGGCGGGGCGCGCACCAGGTCTGGCAGCAGCGGGAAAGGATGGGAGGACCGGGGGGAGGAGGCTTGGAGAAGGCGGAGGCCGGGAGGAGGCGGAGGCGCCGAGCTGAAGCCGGAGCCGCCCCAGTCCGCGCTGGCAACTTGAGCAAGTTCTTCGTCGCTGCCCCCTCTGGCGGGCAGCTGCTGCCCCGCAGGGGCCTGGCCCCTCCCCCGCGGCCAAGGTCAAAGCGGAATGCGGGGCCGGCCGGGGTCCACCTGCCCCCGCCCTAGCCACACTGGCTCGTGTCGGGCCGCGCCTCTTCCTCGGGAAACTCGAGTCCCGAATTTCCTTGGAACGCGCCCAGGCGGCTATGGCCAACGGATGTGACGAGGCTCATCTGATATCAGGGGCGAAAGTTTCGGGAACCCTTAAAGGGGCAGTGAGGGCCTGAACTAGCCCCCTGACCCTACGCCAAGGAGCCTGCGGGCGTTTGCCCCCCCCCCAGGAGGCGCCAGGGTGTTCGGGGACCCCGGAGGAGGTAGCGAATCGTAAGCTAGTCACGATTCCCCCAGCGAGTCTTGGAGTCCTCGTTCTCAAGTGCAGCACCTCTCCAGCCTGAGTCCAGCCCTCCCGGGCCTGGCTGCTTATCAGGACATTTCCCCTTCCGTGCTCTTTCCCACTGCCTCTTCCCCACCGCAGCCCTGAGGGATTTTGAAGCGGTCTGAGTGGAAGCTGGGAGGGTCAGAGTTGGGGAGGGAGGGGAGAACTCGTGGAGACTTCTCCCTAGGAATCCTGGTGGGGGGGCTTGGCTGCTGCTTGCTGCCAGCCCAACCCTACCTTCTCGCCTTGAGCCCTCTGCTACCTGCTGGGACAGCAACGCCCGAAGCTGGCTTCGAGCCCAGGCTTCTCTGCCCCATGCTCATGCACAGTGCACAGACGCTGCTAGGAGCTGATCTCACATCCCCAGAAGTCCCCTCGGTCCACCTAGTAAGTTGCTTTCGCTAGCCAAAGTCAGGGCCGCTGAACGTACTCCGTGCAGTTCACAACCCCCACCCCCACACCAGCCGGCTCTCCATGGATTAGCTAATTAATACTTGTTAAGCCATGGACACCAAGCCAGCAGAAATGGGTTCAGTAATGCAAGCAATGAGGGTTATATTATTTTAGATACTAAACGCAGGGGGGACAATTACACAAGCTAAAGTCGATCGATTTCTACTGAAACAAGGAATAGAAAAATCTTTCTACCTCCTCCAGCTGAATTATGTTGGTTGTTTAAAACAAAAACAAAAACAAAAACAAAACAAGGCCATCTTCAACCGGTGGGGAGACAGAAGCTCAAGCCCCCTCTTCATGGCAATTTCCACTTACTTCTACCCAGGATTTGATTTTTATCCCTGTCTTCCCAATTTTAGAATCATGTCTAGCTCTGCAAGGGACCCTTATGTCAGAGATCTTCAGCTGTATTGATTTTTAGATGACTTTAAGGATAAATCACATTTTTCCCTAAACTATATCCCAACTTTAGCAAATCCCCAGCTACACAAAGAAAGGCCTTGTTGGGTCCCATGATGTAACCTAAAGTGGTAGTGTCCATAAATCTGCATAGTTATTCCAGAGCTATCACATCAATATATTCACATTTCAAATTCAAGATTGTAGAGGAAGTGTAAATTTTAAAAAATGATTATTTGTACTCCTCAGTGTCCAGTCTTGAGGGATTCAAAAGACCTTCAGATGGCTCTCAGAAGAATAAAGTCCTTGTAAAAGGCAAATGGTTGTTAAGGGCATTGATATAGGACTAAGTAGTGCACAAGTTCAATATGAGAGATGTTTGCTCTCTAATAATTAAAAACCACAAGGGAAATTTGTAAAACATCAAGTCTAATTAAGGTTTGTACTTGAAACTTCTAACTCCATCTAGTGTGAGGATTCCCGAGCTTTTCAGCTGAAGAGAGATGGTTTAGGTTTGCAGGTAAGGGATTCTTAAAGATTTCTATAGGAGCAGAGGAGTCAGAATGGATGACCTAGCTGTCTTGTCAGAAAATAAGGCAAACCGAAGTGATAGCACTTGGTGGCTATCCTTGGTTGTCTCTTTTATGAACACTCTTAAAATTCTTGATCCCTGCTTGGGACAGTGGGTACTTTACTTTTTTTTTTTTTTGGAGAGGTTTTTTTCGCTATAGGGCACGTGCGCTCACCAGACAGAGAGAGACATAGAGATAGAAAGCGAGAAATCACCTCCCCAGGGGGGATGGTCATGCCGCAATCCCTTCTCCTCCATTCCCCTCTCGGGATCTTGGGCACGCACGCACATGCGCCCAGCGTGAGTTTTAAGCCACCAGGTCCGGGACACGAACTGCGATTGACTACATGGGAGTCCAGAGACATAGCCATTACGCTAACTGCTGGTTCCCAATAACTTTACTTTTTAAGAGTCCGAATTGAGGAGACCAGCAAGTGGCGTGGTGGTTAAAGTGCTGGATGCTCCCACATGACTGATAATAGTTCTAGTCCCAGACCTGGTAGTTTGCTTTCTAACTTTCTCTCTCTCTCTTTCTCTCAAGCCAAATTGAAATAAATGAATGACTGAATAAAATAAAATAAACATTTTTTTTAAAAAAAGAGAATTTGCCATAGGGCAGGCGCCACCATGCCCCCAAAAAGAGTTAGAATTTAAGTTACATGTAGCAGTCTTTTTGTGGGACAGACTCTGAATTTCTCCCATATCAACTTTTTTTTAAAGAATTATTTATTAAACTATATTTTTTATTATTATTATTTCTTAATTTGGCCAGAGACAGACAGTGAGAGAGAAAGAGAGAGTGAGAAAGCAAGGTGCCAGGTCTGGGACTCAAACCGTGGTCAGCCATGTGGGAGTCCAGCACCTTAACCACCATGTCACCTGCTGCCCCCCCCCTTTTTTTTTAACAATTCCTATAGGGTGCATGTGCTTGCCAGTGGAAGAGAGAGAAAGTGAGAAATTACCACCCTCCTCCCCAGGGGGATGGCCATACTGTAATCCCTTCTCCATTTTCCTCTCTGGATTTTGGCCATGCATGTACTCATACACACCCAGCATATTTTTTAAGATGCTGGGGCCAGGATTCAAACTGTGAAGTCAAGCATGTGGGATCCAGCCATCTTAACCTCTATACTACCCTTTGGCCCTCCATAAACTTTTTGAAGGTCCTTATATGTGACTCTCAGCCAGCAAGAGCTGTCATCCAACATGTCCTGTTGATATTTGTTGGCTCTTGATACCAGTTCCAAGTTCCCTTTACATCAGTAATTCTCAAACGTTTTGGTCTTAGGTCCCTTATACACTCTTCAACATCAAGGATCCCCAAAGAGCTTTGGTATATATGGATTATATCCATCAACACTTGCCAAATCAGGAATTACAACTGAGAAATTTTAATCCTATGTGAAATTAATTTTAAAAATTATAAACCTATTACACAGCAATACAAATAACATTAGTGAACATGATTATTGGATTGTTGGAAAAGTCATATTGTATTTTTCCCATGTTTTTCAAAGGTCATTTACTTATATAAAGAACAAAGACCAATCAATGATATATTGCCCATTTTGTTTGATAACTTTTTACCATCTTTCAGTGGGCTTTATAGTTCATCATTCACAGAAGGACCTATCTGTGAAAAATTGAACAAGGTGCTGATTTACAACCTCATCTGAATTGAACGTTATACCATGCAAAGAGGTTTTAAGAGAATGAAACGAGTGGAAGTCTGCTGGTGCAAGGTCAGGTGATGATGGTGGCAGCACATCCCATCCAAGCTCCAATAATTTTTGACGAGTGATGAAACTTATGTGTTGTCTCATGTTGTCATGATGGAACACACCTCCTTTATGATCAGCAAGCTCTGGATGTTTCTGGGTGATGGATTCATTCAAACTGTCCAATTGCCAATGGTCTCCATTAGAATTGATTGGTTCCTTGGTAGGAGCTCAAAAAACACGATACCTTTAACATCCCACCACGCTGAGAGCATAACCTTCCTCTGATGAATGGCTGCTTTTGAGGCGAGTCATTATGTCAGGACCAAGACCATTTGCACACCATATTGTTGTAAACCACTCCCATCATCATTTACCAGTCACTTCAAGAAAGGATCATTTTTCTCACATTTAATGAGCATATTGCAGATGCTTATCTGTACCATCAAATGACGTCTTTGAGTTCATGAGGAACCCAGATACCAAGTCTCCTTACCTATCCCAGCTTCTTCAGGTGGTCACCCCTCGGATGATGGATATTCAATGTTTCCGTAATCTCTTGTGGCACATAATGTGGATTTGACTCAATCAATGCCTTTATTTTGTCATCACCAACCTTGGTGGGCCTCCCTGACTGAGGAGCGTCATTGAGATCAAAATTACCAGCATGGAATTTTGTGCACCGTCATCAGCACTGATGTCCTCGTAGAGCATTGTCACCATAACTTTACACAACTTGTCACGAGCTTGACGTGCGTTCTTCCCTTTACGGATGTAAAACAGTCAAATATGGCAAAATGCAGTTTGGTTTTCCATCTTCAACTTGTAAAATCTCTAATACTCAACAAAATCACTTAATTTTTTTTTTTTTTTTTCAGAATGAAGCTAGACAATGACAACAAGAACATAGATGTGAATGACCTCAGTACTTTAAAAAAATGAACTAGCAATATCTGTGGCAAAAACACATCTTGACGTTTCTGACAACACAAGAATTTTTTGGGGGGGTACCAGGAGTTAGCATAATGGCTATGTCACTGAACTCCCATGTAGTCGATCACGGTTTGAGTCCCGTACCCAGTGGCTGAAACTCACCGCTGGGCGCATGTGCATGCGTGCCCAAGATCCCAAGAGGAGAATGGAGGAGAAGGGATTGCGGCGTGGCAACTTGCCCTGAGGGGTGATTTCTTGCTTTCTATCTTTCTATCTCTCTCTGTCTTTCTGGTGAGCACACGCACCCTATAGCAAAAATCTCTCAAAAAAAAAATCTGTTTTTTAATCAAGAAGAGTACCATTATTTTACATTTTTCCAAACTTCTTTCAATGTCTGGCTTAATAAATAACAACTAGGTTGCTGCTGCATCTGTTAAGCCAGTGCACATTCTTAAGCTTTTGGAAAATTCTACCCAACTTTTATGAGAGAATGAATCCAAAAAAGGCAAAAAGAGCCCTCCTGAAAAAGGATAGACCACTGCTGTGAGAAGTGCTGTGGTTTTTGTCTTGTTTGCATTTTTGTTTTTGTTTTAGGTTTTTGTCATAGGGCGCATGCATTCATGCTCACTGGGACAGAGACAGAGAGAGGGAAAGTGAGAAGCCCTCCCACCACCACCAGGGGTATGGCCATGCCACAGTAGCTTATTCTCCACTCTCCTGCTGGGACTTTGGGCACACATGCATATGCACCCAGCATGATTTTCAAGCCATCAGGCCCATAATTTGAACCATGGCTGACCATGTGGGAGTCTAGCTTTTTAACCACCACTGGCCTTGAGAACTGCTGTTTTATATTTACTTTCATTACTTTCATTTGTGTCTTATGTCATTTTTTTTTCTTTTCTTTTTTGGAGAGGTTTTTGCTATCGGGCGTGTGCACTCGCCAGACAGACAGAGAGAGACAGAGAGACAGAAAGCGAGAAATCACCCCCCAGGGGGGATGGCCACGCCGCAATCCTTTCTCCTCCATTTTTCTCTCGGGATCCTGGGCACGCACGCACCCGCACCCGTCGTGAGTTTATGCCACCGGGTCTGGGACTCAAACCGCTGTCAACTACATAGGAGCCCAGCAACATTAGCCATTACGCTAACTGCTGGTCCCCTTATGTCATTTTCAACACGTGAGTCCCATGTACCAGGCACTGTGTTAACAACTACGAGGGAAATCTAGTAAGACTTCATCTTTGCTCTGAAATTTGCAGCCTAGCTCAAAGGACATGTTTGCTCTTGGTCCTCCTCAGCACCTCCCTGACTGTGCCAGAGGCACCTGCCACCTGCAGCATGGAGGAAGCCGACCAGTTCTTCCTTCTGAAACGCCGTTCTCTGCCTGCCTCCTAGATCCTTCTCAGCAACTTATAAACTAAAACCTAAAAGCTAAAATTCCCAAGTCTTGTCCTTCTCCTTCTCCTTTTCTTTCTTCATCTTAAAAACAAAACAAAACAAACAAACAAACAAACAAACAAAACCTTTCTTGGGGCTGGCAGGTGGCGTGGTAGTTAAAGGTGCTGGACTCCCACATGGCTAACTGCAGTTCAAGTCCCGGGCCTGGTAGCTTGCTTTCTCACTTTCCCTTTCTCTTCCTCTCTCTGATCAAAGTGGAAAATAATAATAAATAAATAAAGTTAAATTTAAAAATAAATAAAAATAAAACCCTTTATTGATTCTACCCCTGGGTAGATCACTGCCAGATGTCTCTTACTTCTTATACTCTTAACTCTTAAAAATGCC
The DNA here is from genome assembly GCF_000334495.1 of Tupaia belangeri chinensis. Lineage (NCBI taxonomy): Eukaryota > Metazoa > Chordata > Mammalia > Scandentia > Tupaiidae > Tupaia > Tupaia belangeri. Next base: position 1,733,681 of record NW_006160004.1, read on the forward strand.
TTCTATATTCCCTGCCTCAACTTCCTCCTCCTTTAGTCCTCACCCTACAAAATTCTGCCCACAAATCCACGAGCTATTTAGCTACTTCCCCATCTTCCTTCTTACCCAGTGGCAGCATTCCTGACTGATTGCTATGTGCTATGCCAGTGGCTTCATGTATTAGGCTCACCTAGGAGATTTTACCTATGTCTCTTCTCTAAAGGTCTCCATTCAGCTGGTTTGGGGTGGGGGCTCTAGAATTGGTAGTTAAGCCTCCCCCTCCACCAGTCGAAACCTGCATTTGAGCATAGGAGAAATGAGATAACAGGTGTCATACAACAGGAGCCCGGTAAATTGATTTGGAAATTCAGGATATATTTCTTTCAGCAAGTTAAAATTTTTTTTAACTTGCCAGAGGGCATGCACTTTGGAGAGAGAGAGAGAGAGAGAACTCAGTGAGATGTGGTCGTGCCACAGTTCCTTCTCCATTTCTCTGTCCCATTGGGATTTGGGGTGTGGATGCACATGCACTTGGTGTGTTTTTAAATTGGCTAGGGCTGGAATTCACACCATAGTCAATCATGTAGAATCCAGTTCCTTAGACTACTGTGCTATGGGGCTAATCCCGAGACCTTTTATATTAAAAAAAAAAAATTAAAAAGCTGGGTTTTGCTGTGTTCAATGAAAAGTTCTAGCAACAATAAACATCCCTAGTACTCAGATTAGGGTTTTAAGATATCATTTCTCTCTAGAGGGAACCAGTACTTCAGGGAGAGGGCTGGCTTCGTAAACTGAATATGGTAATCCTAGAACATCTCATGGCGGAGAGCAGGGATGTTATCAAAGACATCTGAGGTCCTGTCACAAGTTGGGGCAAACAGGGACAATTCAAACATCATTAAAAGCCCAAAACACTTCAATTATGCTGAAATCTATTTGCTCATAATGTTCTTTTTTTTTTTTTAAGTACATTGATTATTTTTAAAGAATGCTAAGGACTCTAACTCATTATTTCTAAAAACTTGCAAAGGAAAAGATCAAGCATTTATTACGCTGATGTCCTGGTACAGACCATACCTCAGCATAACCAAATAATTGATGAAAATGAATTTCCTTCTATAGAAGTATTGCAACTAATAAATGCAGAAGGAATGCTAGCATTCAAATATTGCCATTGTGCTGACTCTAAGGAGTTAATAGATCTAGACATTGAGCACATATGACCGATAACGTCATAGAGAGAGAAATGATCCAACACTCTGTGCCTCCCGATGGGAGGGCTACCTATGACATGTTCTTGCCAAAAATTATTGTACAGATGAAAGCCTGAAGCACAGTATTGATACTTGACTGATGAGTGGTGATGAGAATGGTTTTCAAAATCCTGGTTCTGATTTCAGAGCCTTGCTTTCTATCATGGGGCTAGGAGCTTTTCATAGTCCTTTCTAGAGCTCATAGAAGGATCCGGCTGAAGAGCACCTCCCAGCCACCTGCCCAAGGAGTTCCAGGGGAGAGCCGGGACAGAGTAATCCTATGAACAGTGTCTTCAATCACCCAGGTAACAGACCTATGAGACCTTCCAAAAATTCGTGGAAAATGCATAGCATGAAGAAACTATGCACAGATTTTTTAAAAAATTTTGCACCAAAATTAACTTGTACTTTAATTCAGTTTTCCCGTGAACTTTCAAAGTACCTTGTTTGCTGAGCCTTTCTCTGTGCCAGGCAGCCTGCTGGAGTTGGGCCCACATGGGCAAATCCCTCCCATACAAGATTACAATTTAGTAGGAGACAGACTATAAATGCCTTTTTTTTTTTTTTTTTTTGGATACACCACTCTAGTTTCTGGGTGGAGGAGTCCTGGGGGTGGTGAGGCTGGAGACAAGGGACCGATTAGGAAGCTAGTGCAAGCATCCACCCGGCTGGTGGCAGTGGGTGTGGAGCAAGAGAGAATTTAGCATTTAGTGTTCAGGAGATTAAATCTTCACAGCATAATAAGGGCAGAATCATGATAGGACCCTCACGTGTAAAGAGAAGTCAGTATGCAAATAGCTGAATAATTTCTTCTGTTTGCATGGGGCTATTCAATGATCAGTGTCGTAAATTCCACCTACTTTGATCCTCAAATAATGGGAGGCAGGGATGACAGACACTAATATCCCTATTTATAAAAGGAAATTTAGGGACAGAAGCGCTGAGTCCTCACCATGCCCCAGGAGTCTAGTTGTTTCACATCTTTCAATTACGCTCTGCTATCCTGAGGTAGGTATCATGTACCCATGTCTCAGGAGAGGACACCGGGCACAGAATGTGGGCGCCTTGTCTAGGTTCAGAGAGAATAAATGATAAACCGCGTGTTTTTTTCCCCAAATAAATTTTTATTTAGTTTTATTTATCATTATTGCTTCTTTAAAAATTGATATAGACACTCACTAGAGGCGGGGGAGTGAGAAAGCAAGCTACTAGGTCCAGGACTTGAACTGCGGTTGGCCATGTGGGACTCCAGCTCCCCAACTGCAATGCCACCTGCTGGCCCCGATAAACCTAGTTTGAACGCAGTCAGTCAGCTTCTGTAGCCTATATTCTTTTCCCCAAGCCCTGCTGCATTCTCATAGTGTCTAATTAGGCACATACAAGGACAAAGGGGAGCAAGAATTTGCCTCGATCTTCCTGTACATCATGACCGTCCCTCAAACATCTAACAGGCAGTATATCCCATTGCCAAGAAGTCTGGCACATGTTCAGTATGGCATCAAGTGTATAGATCAAACCCACTGGTATTATACTGCATCAGCTGGTCTCACAGGGCAAGGCTCTACCTCAAGAAGTGGTTGTGAAACTCACAGAGGTGGCCAAATGTTTGTCCACCACCAGCTGTGCACTGCCAGTGAGAGAGGGGACCGAGCTGGTGTGAGGCATAGGACTGAGCCACTCAGGGACCTGCGATCAATTTCTACTCCTGCCACAGACTGTGTGGTGTCCCAGGGAACCCTCTGCTGTTCATCCCAAGAGCATATTTTCATAGATTCAAGGTAAATGGTGGATCGTGAAGTTGTGTGCCAATATGGCTTCTTCATTCATTCGCTCTGTAAGCCCATTGCTAGGGTGAAATTATGTTCATAGTCTCTTAATCCTGATTTGCTCATTTTTATTATAATTGTTTTTTAATTGCGAGAGGGCATATGCCCTTGCCAGGGTGAAACAAAGGGGGAGAGAGAGAGAGAACTCCCATGGTAATGGTCCACAGTAATCCCTTCTCCTCCATTTCTCCCTCCTTTCAGGATTTTGGGCATGCAAACATGCATGCAAACATGCATGCACATGCATCTGGCATGTTTTTCAACATACATGAAGCATGGTTATCCATGTGGGATCCAGCTCCTTTAACCACTATGCTACAGGCCAGCCCCTGATGATGTTTTAAATGCTCCAAAGCCAGGGCACAACAGCCACTATAGTGCCTTATGATCTCCATCGGGTAGGTAGCAGTCCTGACATAGTGAGGGCACACATTTGGTTGTTATTCTTGGTACCATGATTAGAAGCTACTTCCCCTAACATCTGAATAATCGGATGACTTAAAGAGCATTTGAGAAAGGTATATGAACCTTGGGGGTTCTGTTGACACCTTCTGATAATGTCAAAAGAGCCCTAACAGAAATACTTGCAAGAAGGAATCAGGGGCTGGGTGGTGGTAGAGGGGATCCTGGGACAACCAGAGGAAACTACTCCTCAAGGATGTGCATGTCCTGATTCCTAGAACCAGAAACTAGGTTACCTGATGTGGCAAAGGGACTTTGGAGATGTAATTAAGTAAGGGCCCTTGAAGTGGGGAGAGTGTCCAGGATTATCCCAGTGAGCCCAATCTAATCAAGCTCATCCTTAAAATCAGAGGCCCTTCCCCAGCTGTGCTCATAGAGAGCTGTGACTACAGAGGAAGGTCAGATAGATTCGTGGAGAGGAAGGGGCCTGAGTCAGGAAATGCAGGTGGCTGGAGAAACTGGTAAATGCCAGAAACAGACTCTCTGCTAGAGCCACCAGAAAGGAAAGTAATCCTGCCAGGGCCTGGATTTAGCCAGTGAGGCTGCTTCAGACCTCTGACCAAGAGCAGTGTGAGTTCGTAACATTCACATTGTTTTCGTTTTTGTAATTTGCTTAAGGTCACATACATTCACCAGAGAAAGAGACGAAGGAGGGAGAGTGAAAGTACAAAAATATTACCCAGAGGGGATGATAAATCTACAATCCCGTCTCTATTGCTTCTTTTGGGATTTTGGGCTCACACATATGCCCAATTTGTTTTTCAAGCTGCTGGGTCTGGGATGCGAACTGTACAGTTGGCCATGTAGGATCCAGTGCCTTATTCACCACAGCAGTAGTTGGCCCACATTCACATTGTGTTAAGCCACTAAATTTGTTGTCATTTGTTATAGCAGCAACTGGGAAGTAGTACACACTTTTAAGAAACTCTGTACCATCTGGTATCTTTTTTTTTTGCTATAAGGCACGTGTGCTCGCCAGACAGACAGAGAGACAGAAAGGGAGAAAAGGGAGAAATTACCCCCCAGGGGGATGGCCACACCGCAATCCTTTCTCCTCCATTCTCCTCTCGGGATCTTGGGTATGCACACACGCGCGCCCGGAGTGAGTTTAAGCCACCGGGTCCAGGACTCGAACTATGTGGGAGTTCAGTGACATAGCCATTATGCTAACTGCTGGTCCCCACCATCTGGTATCTAAATGGCCCAGAGAAGGACATCGCATGGGAGAATCTGGATCTTGACATCTGAGTCCAAAAGTGACTCACAAAAGTTAGCCTGAGTGTGAAAAATTTTAGGAATAATTTACTGTTTGATTTCACTGTATTTACGTTTATATAGGAATGTCTAAATAGGTAAAAAAAAATCCTTTACATACATATGAAACTAAAATTCCTAAATGATGATAAAGTATCATGGTTTAATGATAGTTTATCTTTTGTTTCTTAGTGGTACATAAAAGAATGGTTCTTGGGGCAGCAGGTGGCTTAGTGGTTAAGGCACTGGATCCCATATGGCCAACTGCAAGGTTTGAGTCCTGGATCTGGCAACTCGAAAAACACTCCAGAGACATGTGCGTGCATGCTCCAGATCTTTTGAGAATGGAAGAGATGGAATTGAGGCATGATCATTCCCCCTGGGGGATGATTTCTCACTGTCCCTCTCTCTGTCATTCTCTGGAAAGCGCATGCGCTCTATGGCAAAAAATCTGAAAAAGAAAAAGTTTCTTTCTGCACGTGTGCAGATCTTACTATTGTTACAGTTGGGGAAATAGAACATGTGTAAGGTGTGTTTTCGACATAGTAGCCACTCAACAAATACTAGTGTATGTTTCTCAAAAATGTCTTGGGTTTTAAGCCTGTGACCCCACGTCCGTGTATATCTGTTGTCCCTCTTCCTTCTTACTACTTTTAGGTCTTTGGCTGACTGCCCCACCCCCTTATAACTGGGTCGTTCCACCTTCCTCATTGTACCAAGAACAACTTCCATTTTCTCCTTCTAGACTGAGAGTCATTTGTTTATGATCTCACAGTTGTGAAGTCAATTTTAGAACATTTAGCATCTTCTGGAACTAGCAGCTCTCTTAAGTTCAGTGACTTTCAAATCATAATTAATTAGTATTAATATTAATATCATTGCAAGTGTGAAAGAAACGTCCTTGAGCAGACAGATCTAAGGTGGGTTTTCCACAGCAGATGATTCACTGGGCTGCATGTGGGTCTCCTTTGTTGTGGTCACTTCTAACAGTCTCAGTCTCTTCCTTTCCGTGGTAAAGGTCTAGAGGAAGACAAATTCGAGATGATGTCTGCAAAAGTGTCTGTTATGACAGGAACCACTTAGAGAACAGGACTGTCTTTTGTGTGGATTTATGAGTTTATTGGAGGAAAAAAGTGAAAGAGTGAAGAAGGGAGGAAGTGAAGGAGGAAAACTAGGAAAGAGAAGGCAAGAGAAAATCTAAGTCAGACTATGGAGGGGCCATCTGGAGACCTGCATTTTCCTACACCGCCCAGGAGATTCTCATGCTCAGCTGAGATTCAGAACCCCTGGCTGCTTGTGTTTTAGTTCCATCCATTTCATCTCCCACTGGAGAGAGAAACAATGTGCATCCCAGACTCCTTCCCTTCCAGCTTAGGGTACAGCAGCCTATAATGGGTCATCTGGATGGAGGCTAGAAGAGGGGAAGGCAAAAGATCGCAAAAGACAAATAGTCAGGTGGGGCCCTCCCTATGCACAGAGCCATCAGCAGTGGCATTTGACCTCAGAGTGCCCCTGGGAGTTGCCTGCTAAGTAATATGGGGCCTCTGGCCTGGCTGGGCCCTTAGCAGACAGTAAATAAGATGTCCTAATACAAATTGTGAGAGAAGAGCGCTCCAAGCAGTGGGGAGATGCCCAAGCATGCACAGCCCCTCCCCTGAGCTTCTCTGGCCTTTCCGTTGACATGTCAGAGATGCCTTATGATCCTATCAGAGGGGAGAGGCTAGAAGGGGGGTTGGGGGGACCAGGACCAGCAGTTAGCATAATGGCGATGTCACTGGACTCCCATGTAGTCGACCGCAGTTTGCGTCCTGGACCTGGTGGCTTAAAACTCACTCCGGGTGCGTGTGCGTGCGTGCCTAAGATCCCGAGAGGAGAATGGAGGAGGAGGGATTGCGGTGTGGCCATCCCCTCTGGGGAGGTGATTTCTCGCTTTCTGTCTCTCTGTCTCTCCCTCTCTCTCTCTCTGTCTGGTGAGCACACACACCCTATAACAAAAAAAAAAAAAAGAAAAAGAAAAAAAGAAGTGGGGTTAGGAAGCTGGAGTCATTATGGGAGAGCTACGGAGAGAACCTGAGTACTTCTGCCGCTGTGCCCTCCACGATGAGACTGTCCAGGTTTCTCTTGCAAACTCCAGTGCCAAGAGCCACCCACTGGGCTCAAAATTTCAGCTTGTGAGTTGGCTCTTACCTTTATGCCACCTACCCACCATCCCACCTCTGCAACCGTGCCCAGAGGAAAGCAGGTCAGCTCCTTTGCTTCCAATTCCATTCTCTGTACTCTCTCCCAAAGATTCCCACTACACAGGTTATAGAGAAAGCCTACAATAGCTACCCAAATCCATGAACCAGAGGTTTCACTTATCAGTCTGGGTAGACAATGAGAAGTTTTCAGAAACATGAGGAAGGTCTGCTATTGAGAGAGGGTCACAGAGCTGAGAGGGCAGTGGAGAACTTAACAAATAATTCTGGCATTTCTTTCCTGAGGGAAATTTAATAAGTTATTGTAGCAAGGAAATAAGAGCTTTTGGGACCAGCAGATGGCATAATGGCTATGTCACTGGACTCCCATGTAATTGACTGCAGTTCAAGTCCTGGACCTGGTAGCTTAAACTCACGCTGGGCACATGTGCATGTGTGCCCAAGATCCCGAAAGAAGCATGGAGGAGAAGGGGTTGTCCATGTTGCTTTCTGTCTCTCTGTCTTTCCAGTGAGCACACACGCCCTATATCAAAAACCTCTCCCAAAAAATAAATGTAAGAAAAAGATAAAAGAAGAATAAGAGCTTTTACCATAAAAATAAAGTGAGCAGTTGCAGCTTAAGAGATAATCCTTGAAGATAAAACATGACTTTTTAGAACAAAACAAAATGCTGTAGCCGGTTGGTGGTATGGTGGTTAGGGGTGCTGGACTCCCACATGCCCTACCACAGTTTGAGTCCTGGAGTTGGTGGCTTGTTTTCTTATTTCTCTCTCTCTCTGTCTTTCCTTGGTCAAATTAAAATAAATTAATTCATTAAATAAATACAGTTAAATAAAATAATTCTTAAAAAAAAAAAAAAAGAATACAAGAAAAATGCTAAGTAGAAGCAGTCATGGCAGGAGGGCCCAAGCTGAAACCTGATGTCATGAATCAGTGGCCCAACATAATCTCAGAAATTGTTGCAGCACAGTGCAGAAAAGCAGAGATGGAAATGATAAAAGGAACTATTAACATGAAAGGAGATCCAGGAGAGCATTTATTTTATTTTATTTTATTATTTTATTTTAATGTCACAGGGAACCAGGAAGAGAAGGCAGAAATGGTGGAAATGAAGCAAGGACTCAAGAAATAAGAAGCTTTTCTTGAGCTGGAGACTGCTAGGCTTGATTTGGGAGCAGCGCCGGAGTCAGAGGTGGCAAAGGGAAAATAACAGAGTCAGGCCTTGGGGTTTAATAAAACCAGCATAGTTTATTCTGCAAAAAGCTCTCCAGTGAGGTCCCTCTGGCCTAGGCCTCAGGGTTGGAGGCCTGAGGGAGTCACGCCCAGGGTGGGTGCTGCTTGTTCTTAAAGGGCCATTGTCCAATAGGTGCTCGCCATGGGTCCTTGTCTGGCCAATGGAGATCGCTGTTTCTGTTCAACTTTGGCGGGTGCGCCAAATGCTAAACGGTAGGAAAGTCCGTTGGTGATGGCACACCAGATGCAGAAAACAGGAAAGTTTCCGCCATGTTTCTTTTCCCTTCCCCCAGACCTTACAGAGACATAAAATCAAAAATGTTCACCAGGGCCCAGCCGGTGAAGCAGCAGTAAAATACAATGCTCTGCAAGGGGAGGTTCTGGGTTGGTTTCTGGAGACCTCCTTGAATACACTGAACACACATGTGCCCATGATCCAGAGCTGACTGGGGCTGGGTGTGATCTCTCTCTCTCTCTCAAAAGAAATAATAATAATAATGATAATAAAACTTAAAAAGGGCTTGCCAGGGGACCAGCAGATGACATAGTGGTTATATCACTAGAATCCCACATAGCCAACCATGGTTTGAGTCCTGGACCTGGTGACTTGAAAATCACACTGGGCACCTATGTGTGCATGTCCAAGATCCTGGGAGGAGAGGGAACCAGTAGTTAGCATAATGGCTATGTCACTGGACTCCCATGTAGTTGACTGCGGTTCACGTCCCGGACCTGGTGGCTTAAAACTCACGCCGGGCATGTGTGCGTGCGTGCCCAAGATCCCCAGAGGAGAATGGAGGAGAAGGGATTGCGGCGTGACCATCCCCCCTGGGGGGTGATTTCTCGCTTTCTGTCTCTATGTCTCTCTCTGTCTAGTGAGTGCACGCGCCCTATAGTGAAAAACCTCTCAATAAATAAATAAATAAATAAATAAATAAAGGTCCTGGGACGAGAATGGAGGAGAAATCACCTTACTGTCCCTCTCACTGTCTGTCTCTCTGGCGAATGCACACACTTTAAAGCAAAAATAAAAAAAAAAACTTACAAAAAAAGAAAACTCTCAAAAAAAGGGAGGAATTTGCCAGACACTGGAGGAATTACATTAAAAAGCACTTAAGGCTTAAAACTCATGCCGGGCGCATGTGTGTGCGTGCCCAAGATCCCGAGAGGAGAATGGAGGAGAAGGGATTGCAGTGTGACCATCCCCCCTGGGAGGTGATTTCTCGCTTTCTGTCTCTATGTCTCTCTCTGTCTGTCTGGTGAGCGCACACACCGTATAGCGAAAATCTCTCTCTCAAAAAAAAAAAAAAAGGACTTAAGAATTCCAAAGATAAAGAGAAATAGTTCAAACTTTTTTTTTTTTTGAGAGATTTTCACTGTAGGGCGCGTGCGCTCGCCAGACAGACAGAGAGAGACATAGAGACAGAAAGCGAGAAATCACCCCCCAGGGGGGATGGTCACGCCGCAATCCCTTCTCCTCCATTCTCCTCTCGGGATCTTGGGCACGCACGCACACGCACCCGGCGTGAGTTTTAAGCCACCGGGTCCGGGACGTGAACCACGGTCGACTACGTGGGAGTCCAGCGACATAGCCATTACGCTAACTGCTGGTTCCCAAATAGTTCAAACTTGTGTGTCTGGCTGGCATGTGAGTCCCTCTAGAAGACTGAATCTATAATGAAGATCCAAGGGTAAGAAGTGGTCCCAGAATTTTATTTCAACCAAACTATCTGTACTGTGGAAGGGAGTATAGGAATGTCATGGACCATTGCTGAAAGGCTCTTGCTTACAAACTTCACCCAAATGGGAAACAGTTGATGCAGGAAAGCAGGGTCACAGTGGTGATCTGGCCAACACTCGCAGTGAGACATGGGTTCTTGTCCCACGTTCAGAAAGAATTAGAGTCACAAACACAGAGTGTAGGTATAGCAAAGGGGGAGTTTATTGGCAACGCGGGAAATTTATTAACAAAGAGGGGGATTTATTAAAGGAGAGAGAAGGGAAAACAGAGGTCCCAAGAAGGGAGGGGTACTGGAAATTGGGTTGCCAAGGAAGAACTGTGGCAAGGGGTTTTTATTTGGGTCAGGAAGGGCTTTGTCTGGACTTAGGTTCTAGGTGGGGTTTGTGCATGCATTCCCCTACTTGTAGGAAGGAGCATATGCTGGATGGGTCCAATTATTTTTCTAATTTTGAAGTGGGTACCAATGTCAAGAGATTCTTTTTTTTTTTTTTTTTGAGAGATTTTTCACTATAGGGCGCGTGCGCTCGCCAGACAGACAGAGACAGAGAGACGGAAAGCAAGAAATCACCCCCCAGAGGGGATAATCATGCCGCAATCCCTTCTCCTCCATTCGCCGCTCAGGATCTTGGGCACACACGCACACGTGCCCGGTGTGGGTTTTAAGCCACCGGGTCTAGGACGCGAACCGCGGTCGATTACGTGGGAGTCCAGCAACATAGCCATTACGCTAACTGCTGGTTCCCAACGTCAAAAGATTCTTTATCTTGAACCTTTGGGCCATGAAAACAATTATCTTATCTTCTTCTTGGAATGTGGTGGAGCATGGAAAAAGCCTTTGTTTTAGGTCTAGGTCATGCTGCCTAGGTCAATCACTGAGACATCACTGCCTTCATCTCAAAACTTAGCCATTTTGTGATTCCATTTTGGGTCTATATACTAACTATATTTTTAGAGTCCCTGTCTCCTACCTCACAAGGGAAGAAATTCAACAGAAGAAAGTGAAGTATGTGAGAAACAATGATATGAAGAAACACAATTGGATCTCAACAATTTTTGATAATAAAAATAAATTAATTGCTAAGTAATTAGTAATTAATTGCTAAGAAACTATTCTTGGGACAGAGGTATGATATATAAAAGCTGACACCACAAACAACTGAGAAGGAATATTCCAGATTATTTCAAGTCTTTCATTTGGGGAGGAGTCAGGTGAGAATGGAGGTGGGGGGAAGAAAGGAGCCCCCAGAGTCTCACCTGTGTGGGAGTGGCACAGGGGTGTAATGGAATGGGGAGTGTGAGGAAAGGATTCTCTAGACACATAAGAGAGTCGTCGAATTAATCTTCTCCCTGGAGCAAAGACCAGGAAGTAGACCCACGTACACAAAGCAAGATATAACTGTTGCAGCCATAGGGTTGGAGTCGCAATCAACAATGTTCCTGCTAGCTCCTTCCAACCATTTGGAATCCTGAAGAGCCTTTATCCCCAGTAGGATGAGGGAAGGTGTTTGAGGGTACTTCTACTCGTCTGGAAGGCTTGTTTCTATCCAGGTAATACTCTCATAAGAGTCACTACAGAGCGCCTGGGAGGGCAGACCTGGGTGGTCCTTCAGAATCTGGACTTTGGATCTGGTACCCCCACGGTCCTGCCTTTGAATATTCCTGATGGGGAAGGACCTTTCATAGAAATTTATCTTCTTGAGAAGTATGTTTAAAACCAGATGAGCTGGGGCTGGCAGTTGGTGTGGTGGTTTAAGGGAATTGGATTCCCACATGGCCAACCATGGTTTGAGTCTTGGACCTGGGGTCATGCTTTCTCACTTTCCTTCTCTCTCTCTCTCTTCCCTCTCTGGTCAAGTTAAAATACATAAGTGAATAAATAAATAAAGTTAAATAAAATAATTCTTTGAAAACATTCTTTGTTGAAAAAACAAACAAAACAAAACAAACAACAAACAAACAGATGAGCTGTGTTATCATAGACATTCCTACCAGCTGCCACATGCCAGACTCATCCGGTATCTCATTTGCATCTTAAGTGACTGTGGGCCATGGGTATCATTATCCACAAATTACATGTGAGGCCACCAAGATGCAGAGAGTTTAGGAACTTGCCCTGCATGGTCAGAAACCTTGGATCCCAGTGCTGGGGAAACACATGCATGGAGTAATTAGAAAGAATTTGAGGGCAACACACATCTCTTAGGCTTCTGCTTTATCACGGTTTGTATAATACTTTCATTTAAGAAGTTCTTTCACTTGTTCTTGTAAGAAAAATACTCTAATGTCTCCATATTTTAAAGGGTGTAGAACAGTAACATTTTCCCTGCAAAACAGAAACAACCTTATCTCTTTTTTTTTGGAGAGGTCTTTGCTATAGGGCGCATGTGTTCGCTAGAAAGAGACAGAGGCAAGAAGTCACCACGCCGCAGTCCCTTCTTCTTCATTCTCCTCTCGGGATCTTGGGTACACACGCACCCAGCGTGAGTTTAAGCCACTGGGTCCAGGGCTCAAACCGTGGTCGAATACATGAGAATCCAACGACATAGCCATTACACTAACTGCTGGTCCCAACCTTATCTCTTTTTGAAGGCCCGTGGCTTTCCGTTTGTGAATGGTGTTTCACTCGTAACCTTGCCTTTCTTTTGCTTGGGGATATAATGGCTGTAGTGTTTTTATTTCCAAAACTTCTTGTGCTGGACCTTGGGCTTTGGTATTTTGTATTCAAAACATGAAGGTAAATACCTAAGATCATATCTTTGGGTCTCTTGTCATCACATTGGACCCTGGAGACCAGCTTCTACAACCAGGGAAGGACAGTCAAGGTAAGAAAATAATCCTTGGTTCAAAACCTCAGAATGGATTTTGGGATTTCTCAGTCCTCTGACCCGAGTTCCTGGCAACATTCGATGCAAGGGCTGCCTATTCCAGCTTCATTCTTGAATTCTGTGACCACCCCTTCTCCCTCCTGAGTTTTCCATTAACCTCTGGTCTTCTCTCAGGTTCTTCTGCTGATTTCTCCTTTTGTCCTCATCCTCCTTGTGTCAGAAATGCCAAAGTGTAGTTCCCTCCCCTTGGCCTTGGTTCTCTTCCG
>NW_006160004.1:1746748-1752018 GCF_000334495.1 Tupaia belangeri chinensis
CTCTTCTGAACCAATGTTCCCATCCATTATTGCTCTCTGGAGATTTTGCTCCAAATCATGGCTTGAAACATCATCTCAGTTCTTAGGACTAGCTCAGATCTCTTCTGAAAGCCCAAGACTTGGGACCAGCAGATGCCATGGTGATTAAGGTGCTGGATTCCCACTGGCTGACTACAGTTCAAGTCTCAAATCTGGTAGTTTTGAAAATCATGCTGAAATGTGTGCATGAATGCCCAAAATCCTGAGAGGAGAATGGAGAAGAGATTGTGGTGTGACCAACTCCCTGGGCAGTGATTTTTCACTTTCCCTCTCTCTGTCTCTCTGTTTCTTTCCAGTGCATGCAAGTGCCCTATGGCAAAACCTAAAACAAAAACAAAAACAAAAAAGAGAAAGTCCAACACTTAAACCCTTAGCCTCTTTGCTAACTCACAAAAGAGGCAAGTAGACAAAAAGTCATTAGCCTGAAAATGAAGTGGCTGGGGAGGTAAGTGGGATAAGAGGATTTTGTATTTGATGCTATTTTTGAAAAAATATAAAATCCTATACACATTTAAATAAGCATCAGAGTTTTGTTATTCATGTATCTCTAGGAGATAGGAAGAATAGATGATTTCAATGCCCAAAGGAAGCATTTTAGTGCATTACTATTTTACAATATTAAAATGACAAGATTGCAGGCACAATGAACAATATTATTAAGGGCTTCAATAGCGACTCTTTGGCGCTCTTGCAACATAGCAGGTGTACAATGAGCTGGAACAGTCAGGTTGCCCTAATTCACAGCAGCCCACCACGACCCGCATGACTGCCCCTCCATAGGTGAGGACACTGAGGATCCAGGGCTCAGTTGCTCCACTTCGGTCAAACCAGACTCAGCTACAACTGTGCATTTTCACAATAGTCATTTAAACTGTGTTCTGCCCTGCTCCTATGTGCAAAACCAGCCATGTCTTCGGGCATGCAGGGCAGCTGCTCAACCGTCCAGTGCACAGACCTCTGCCCTCCTCCTCCACCATGAACACCCCCAGACATGCACTCACCGTACACACAACGCCATAGCACACACACACAGATTAATACCTACAGCATGATTGCCAGCCATAAACCACGTGGTGTCTATTCTCACAGAGCCCCACTGTGGTCAGGTAGGTTTCGCTTGGCCCTGCCCCAAGTGTCTCAGGGACAGGGACTGTGCATCATAGCTGTCCTGAAGGCATGTGGTGGTCCTGGCTATCCCTGTTCCTCTGCCAAGTACCCTGCCCAACTCAGCCCTGGATAACTAATATGGATTAGTTGGGGCCTGGGCATTTTCTGGAGACAGACTTGCTACTGCAACTGGTGGGTCCCTGGAACTGACAATGAGAGGAACCAGTGGACACTGACTCAGTTTCCCCAAGACACCTTGACTTGAAGAGGCCGCCAGACTCAGGCAGGTTTCTCTCAAATGCTCCCTGCTTTCCTGGTATCTGCTCCACCCCCATTCTGTGTGGAGAGAAAGCAGAAAACCTGCTACAACGTTGTTTGTATGAAGAAGCCACCTGCCTGGGGGTAGGCCAGTGGCTTTGCTGAGGGCTAAGTACCTGTGACCCTGCTCCTTGTTCCATGGTGGGTCCTGTCCCATGTGGGCCAAGGAAGGGACGAAGAAAGTGTACGGAGCTGTGGAGCTCCATGGAGTAACTCTGGGAATTCCACACCATCACACCCCATGGTTCTCCTGTAGCTCAAGGGCATAGACTTACACACGGGTCACTAAGCCTGACAATGTGAGTGCTCCCTGGGGGTCATTTCCATGTGCGCCATCTCACCTTTGTGGAAAGAAGGTCCTGTGATTGTCATCCCCACTTACAGACGAAGAAACAGGCCAGGGACAGAGGCTGGTTAAATGCTTGGCAAGTAGCTGTGGGATGTAGGGCAGAGCAGAAGGCAATTCTGCTGAGCAGCACGGTCAGGGAGGGCTGCCCCAGTCTGCCCATACTTCCTCTGGGCACTTGCAGTCATGTTTTAGAGTAGTGAGGTTTCTTTCCCCAGAGGAAGATGCAGTCCCTTTGGGGACAGTAACCCTCCCAAGAAGCAGGACCAGTTAGCTCGCAGTGGAAGGACACAGTCACATCCCCTCGGATCTGCACCTCACTGCCAGTTACTTCCGACTGCCACAACAGTGTCGTCCTTGAACTTGTGTAGGAGGACAGTGAACAGTGTCTGTTTGTCCAAGATGAATTAATAGATAAGTATTTATCAATCTCAGACCAGATTGTATCTGCAAATATTTCTATTTGTCAATCACTTCATTGACAAAGGGTGGATGAGCCAGGATGGCTGGGCAGTTTCTACAGAATGAACACTGTTTCCTGAGCCTATAATTCTGGTGTTCATGACCGAAGGGATCAGCCCGGTCTTGTCTTCAGTCCATCTTTAGAACTGCAGAAACAGGTGAAAAAAATACCATAGTGGGGGCAGGATGGCAGCCAGATGCCTTGCTCTGTGAGCCTGACCCATGTGCGCAGGTGGCCAGTTTGAGTTCAGAGAGCTCCCTGAAAATCAGGCACCTGCCGGCACATGCTGCAGGCTTGGTTGGGGCCGGTGCTGGGGCTAGATTACAACATCAGGATCCTGGCACTGACAGCACTGTTTCTGCCTCTGTCTTTCTCACTCATGAAATAAGTATATACACTTTTAGAAAGTATTTTTTTTTTATAGATCATTGTAGCGAAATTTGGGCCAGTTTGTAAGTTGGTCCCATCTTAGGAAATCCATTGTCCCTTTGGTGATACTTGTTTGCTTTCTTTAGGGTGCCCTTGCTTCTATAGGCAGCAAAGAGTTTCCTTTAAGAATATAGATGTCCATTACACAGTGGTTAAGCACTGTGCATTGGAAGCTGGATCCCACTTGGCCAACTGCAAGTTCAAATCCTGGCCCCAGCAGATTAAAAAACATTAAAAAAAAAAATGTATGTGAATACCAGGTCAGTTTGAATAAGTTCAGTTTCCAATCAGTTTCCTCCTCTGAATCAAAAACAAGTTTTTCTTTAACTGGACAGAATATTTTTAAAGAGAAAGAAAGAAGAAGGCTAAAAAGAAAGAAAAGATGTGCTTTGGCTTGTCCGCTTGTGTACAACTCTTTCACAGGGGCAGTGAATCCCTCATTGTTTGCCCCTACAAGCCCAGGCCTTTATGTCTTCTTTATTGTGACTATGTGTAGCACTGTACCAGGTAATGAGAGGATTCTTCTTATGTTTCTGTTCTTTGTTTTCAAGAAACAACAGAGAGAGGGTATTCCCAGACAAGCGAATGCGTTCCCAGAAGTGAGTGGTCAGAGAACGTGAAGCCCGAAAAAGAGAGCGGAAGAAACCCTGCTGAGCTGCCTGCTTTCTTTCCTCTCCAAATACTGAACCACCACACCTTCCACTAACAAGTGCGCAGTGTCATTTCCCATCCTGCACTCAGCCTAGAGGAGCCTCTTTTGCATATCCTTTTCCTGCCGAGCATGTTAGACAGCACTAGGGGGCGCCATTCCCAGCATAGTCCATGGAAATGAGGATCCTTGAGTTTGTACAGTTCAAACCCTAACCAACTGAAAGCTACTGAGGTCCCATTTGCTTCATTAAATTCCTGGCTCGGAGCCATATGGAAATATCAAAGATTTATTATGCTAATGAGATCAATGATCCATGACCTTTTGGAGAAAGAGGATTTGACCTTCCTGCTCAGCATGAGCAGAATAAGGGAACTTCTGAAGAGAACAGCCCCTCAGGGAGCCCTGGCAGCTTGTCATGCCCCCTTCCTGAGGGGTATGTCTCAAAGTCCTCAGCTCTGGGGATGGGTGAGGTTGCTGGCTGGCCCTGCCACCCTCCCAGGTGTCACCTGCTTCATTGTCCTCTCTTGGCAGGTGATCTGGCCTTCAGAGCGCCTGAATGGGTTCCAGGATCTGAAGGTGACATGGTAATTACATTAATCTAGTATAGTTGGGTTGAAAACAATGACAAGCTCCTGGCAGCTGCAGTTTAAAGATCTGGAAGTAAGGTGGGCAAATACCTGTCTCAGGAATTCTCACTGAATGGCTTGATAGCATACACTAAGGGAGAACAGGTGTCCCCAAAGCTGCTGTTTCCTGACCTTTGCTGGGCTAGGTATTCCTGGGAGCCCTCTTCTCCCCTGCCTTAGAGTCTTGCTTTCAGCTGTGAGGGGTGTTTGTCGAGGGAGGGTAAGAGTACCCACAGAGGCCAACAAGGGTCTCTCAGCACCTAGGCCAGGATGTGAGGACTTCTACACACTCTGTTCCTATCCCCTGCCCATGCCCATTCCCTTCTGTTTCTTATTTTCTTCTTCCCTTTCATGATTTATTCCCCTGTTACCCCCACTTCCCATCTCCCAGTTAGCGTCCAGTGGGTAACAGGGTAATAAGTCACGAAGATCTGTCTCTCTCTGGTGGGATCAGGACGGACCACGCTGTTGCCTCATGGCTGATACTGACAACAGCAGCAGCAACCAATATATGTGCGCTGGACTCCAGGGTTCCAAGAAGACTCCTGGCTTCACGAAATCCTTTGCTGTTTATAGTAATTGACTGAAAATGAAAGTGGCAGGGTCTAGCTTATTTTTATAATGGTGCTTTTATTTGGGTTTAATAAACATTTTGCTTTATCAGGCATCACATATGTGAAAAAGAGTTTTCTGGTTGTTGTCAATCAATATACAATAAGGCTTTCTAAGGTCTTGTGTATACCATATCTTTACTGTCACAAAACCTAGGAGTAGAATGTGAGTGTAATAACACCAATTACTCTAATATTCTCTTTACTACAGGCCAAGAATAAATACCTTGCTTTTTGTGTGTGTGTGTGCTTTCTAAAAAGTAAATCTACACTCAACCCTCAACATCTCTCAACTCCTGGTGTCATCTCAACAGTCTTACAAGGTAAGTGGAAAAGCATATCTAGTTCGCAGATTAAGGAAACTGAGGCTTGTTTAGGCTAATAGTTGTTTAGGTGAAATGAGTTATTTGGAGTTACGAATAACTTGCAGATAGCAGGGCTAGAATTTGTAGATTTTTTCTGATATTTTCTACAATAAGTCAAAAATTCCCTTTTTAAAATTATGGTTTTTGAATGTCTGAGGGGACTTGAGAAAGTATGTGGAAAATGGAATTAATGTATGAGTTTATTTTGGTACAAAAATTTGTGAAATCCATAAATAGTTTTTTTTTTTTTTTTCTTTTTTTGGAGAGTTTTTGCTATAGGGCACGTGCGCTCGCCAGACAGACAGAGAGAGACA
>NW_006160004.1:1752441-1760366 GCF_000334495.1 Tupaia belangeri chinensis
CCCGCGGTAGACTACGTGGGAGTCCAGCGACATAGCCATTACGCTAACTGCTGGTTCCCCCTCCATAGTTTTTCATACGCATTTTCTATGGACTTTTTGAAGACCCTCATTGTGGATACAAAAGGACAAGTGTCACACACTCTCCCCTCACTCACTACTCGTTTTTCCACATCCTATGGGGCAAGATCCCCTCTCCCACTTTCAGCACACAACCTTTTGGCTGTACTTCCTACTCTATTCTCTGGTGCACTCCAAGGACATGGATACACTGATATGTAATTTTGGGTAACTCTAGTGTGCTTGTATGGCCCTGTGGGAGGCTGCACATTAGATCCTGCGCATGAGCAACTGTTCGTCCATTTTGTTCCCTTACCCTAACATGGCTGTCTGTTTCTGTAAACCTGCTTGCTCTTTCCATGAGAAAATAGCTAGTGCTAGCTGTACAGAAAACTGCATCCGATACCTGTTACTGTCTTTGCTAAGTAGCCCGAAACCCTTTTGTTTAGAAGTTCTTGGCAATGTAACTACCGATCACCAGACCCACACCCAGAGCCATGGAGTCCATTAAACAAAGGGCCAGAGAGTGCCCTCAGAAATAGTTAACCTGCTTGATTCAGCCTCTGTAACTGCTTGCATGGAAACCCCACTCCCTTTCCTGACATTTTGGACTTCCAGCACCCCTGGTAACTGACCCCCTATAAAAAGATTGCTCAAACTTTGGTTGGGACTGCAGTTCTGACTCCCGGCCCCGAGCTTCAGGCTGTAGTCACTGGCCAGTTAATAAAGACTCCCTTTAACCTTAATCTGGCTTTGGTGGGTGTTCATTCAGTGGCACTCTACAACAGCCCTAGTGGCTGAGCTGAATTTAGCCCCAAGAGTGGCACAAGTGGTAAGGAATGGCTTTCTGGACAATCTCTCCACACACTAAATGAAAGCAGCCACAAAGTTCTGCCATTTAAACCTAGCAGGGTAGCAGAAGAAAATGAGTGCTACCTCTCCTTATAGCACTGCCCAAGAATTGTCTCAGCGCTGTGACCAGGCTACCGGATAAGAACCATGACCTGGACCACCCAGAAGGCCTCAAGCACTGTGTGTAGGGAGCTCCCTGAGGATGACAGTGCCCTCTGGGTGAGCTTGTCCTAGTAGCTCGGTGAGCCTGGAGCCCAGGAGAGCTCAGGAACCCACATAGCAGACAAAGCACATGTAGTGATGGATTGGCAGGGCAGTGGGATTCCCTCAGGTGGGAACTGAAGGCAATAAAAGGAGTGATGGATGCTGGACCACAGATATTCTGGGATAGGGGAATGAATGAGTGAAAGGTGAATTATAAGGAGGGCCAGTTGGGGTGGGGGCATCTTAATCACTGCATTCTTGCTGGCCCCCACTATGGACCCTGTTTTGTAACTCCAGTCTCAACTGAGCTCACTCTGAGATGCGAGGCAGAGGTGGAAGACCTGTGCTGTGACTGGCCATCCCTTCAAGGTTGTTCTTCCCTAACCCACTCCAAATGCCATGGGACTGAACGTATTTCCATGCCCTCCATCCCGCCAGAGCTGCTGTAGCTTCCAGGGCTCCTCCCCTGCCTGCACGCACTCAGAGAAGGTGTTTCCTCGTTCTTTGCAGCATTTTCTCAGTAATGAACTTGTCTAGGGGTCTTGATCATCGTCCCAGCTTGCTTCACACCTTCAGTCT
Source organism: Tupaia belangeri chinensis (assembly GCF_000334495.1). NCBI lineage: Eukaryota > Metazoa > Chordata > Mammalia > Scandentia > Tupaiidae > Tupaia > Tupaia belangeri. The sequence continues at coordinate 1,754,134 of NW_006160004.1, forward strand.
CCAAACTGCATTTGCTAAGAGATAGATATATATATACTCTCCAGCTGTCCTCCCTTCTTATTTTGCCACATTGTGACTTTGCAATCACAGTTACAGGAAGAGCTCTCCACCATGCCTTCATGGTTCCTCCAAAGTGTTTGCTCCCTAGTCCCATCTCATTGGACATTGACAGTAAACACTTGTTTCTGCTGGCACCACTGATAGGTTTTGTTTTGTTTTTAAAATGTATTCACTTTGTTTTCCATGAGAGGGAGAGAGAGAGGGAGAGGGAGAAAAAAAGGGACAACACCTCCCACAGAGTCCATACGCTGTGATCTGCCTTCAGCTTCAGCCAGCCAGTATCATAGGCAGGCACACACACCTGGTGTGTCCAAGGACACCTCAGGACAGGAGCCCAGGGCCTTTTCACATGGCCTCACATTGTGGACCATTGCTTGTCTTCCGTGTCACCTGACTGGCTATCCTGATCTAGTCTTGACCAAAACTAGAGGAGAAAATGAACTCAGCATCATATGGTGAATTACAGGTCGATGTCATAGGAGGAACCCGAATGTGGAAGTCAAATCCCTTTGGAGCTGTTTCTCTGGACCTCAATCTTCTCCTCTGTGAATTGGGCACATAGCTATCACCTCATAGAACAGCAAGAAGATATGTGCTTCCTACAACAAGTGTCGCCCCAGGGCCTGGCACTTGGGGTTTGACAGATTAAACTGCGAGCCCACTCCCATGGCCCTGTCTTCCTGCCTCTTTAACCCAAGGACCTGGGCCACTGAAAACACTTTCCATTTATTCTGTGAGTCATTTAAAGATTACCAACACCAACGTGACTAAGACCAGAATACAGTGCTGGTCCCATGGTCTACTGATTGAGGGAGTTCAATTGCACATGGCCAACCACATGATTCAAGTCCCAGACCCAGCAGCTTGAAAATCACATGCACATGCATGCTCAAAATTCCAATGGGAAAGAGAAATGAAAGAGAAGGAATTGCAGTGTGACCACACCCCACCGGGTGTGCTTTCTCTCTCTCCCTCTATGGGTCTGTGTCTTTTTTTGGAGTACATGTGCTCTCTGGCAAATTTTTAAAATCAATTTAAACCAGAACTCGCTCCACTCATGGTGAAAAAGAAAAAAACTCAAGGATCTTTTGCTTTTTAATAGTCTCATAATTGATACTGGTCAGATGCTGTGGTCATTCCTATAATTATATGGAAGGTGAAAAACATGGGGTACTTATATATATATTTTTCCAACAGAGGACTTCACATTTTTCTGTCTGTCCAACGTTTCCCCACCTTGTACTTCACAGTCACCATCCACTGTCCCTGCTTGCAGTCTCTAATATCCATAGCCATCCTCTCCACCATCACATCTTCAGCTCTCTCAACCTCATCCATGGAGTGCAGACACTCAGTACAGATGGACTGGGGATATATTGTACAATGTGTTTCTTTCAATGTGTATCAGTCTGACTCACTTCGTTCAACATTAAGTCTTCTATATTCATCCACTTTGAGTCAAATGATAGCATCTTAAGGAATACTTTTTTTTTTTCTTAAAGAGAGATTTTTTGCTACAAGGTGCATGCACTCACCAGAGAGACAGAAAGACAGTAAGGAAGAAATCATTCCCCAGGGGGATGGACATGCAGCAATTCCTTCTCCTCTAGTCTCCTCTGGGTACACATGCACATGTTTCTTGGATGCGTTTCAAGCCTCCAGGTCTGGGACTCGAACTGTGTTGGCCATGTGGGAGTCCAGCAATGTAACCATTATGCCATCTGCTGATTCCAGGATACTTAGTTTTTAATAAAACATCTAATTGGCTTTTATTCCAAGGTACCCAGTCATCTTTGTTGGGAGATTGCTGATATTTGGATCTTCAGTGCTGAGAGGTGGGGGAAAGGGTGGAGGCTTGAGACTGCATTTCAAAATCAGCACACAGAAACTCTTCCAAGCATGTCTTACTCCATCCATATACATGTACTGACACAGAAATGAGGTTTGAGCTCTTCGTGCTGATGCTGCTAATGCCTTGTGTTATTATGTGATGACTATTTCTAGGGCACACTGGGCCTGTTGTCCCAAAGAATGCACATCTGAGCTTTCCTAACTTACATGCACATCAGAATACTTCGCTCATCACCTGTGCTTCTCGTAGCTGGTCAGATACTGCTGTTGCTAGAAGGCATCACTTACGTCTAAGCCACACAATTCATCAAATGTTACCCAAAGCCCTCAGCCGGCCACATTGGCAGGCTCTCCAGAAGGGCTCACTCATTCCTCAGAGCATCCTTAGGAAAGACAAGCCCTTCCAATACCCTCAGGGTGGCTGAGTTTGTGGCCAGCTTTGCATGGTTATGTCCAGACGCAGAGCATACTGGTGCCTAGTGGGGACTGCGGCTGGAGTTTGGGATGCAAGTAGATGATGGAGAGACTGGGGTGTGGCTCAGGGCAGCCCAGAATGGGTGGGGCACTCAGGCATCCTGTGCTCTGTTTTTTGTTTTGTTTGCCAGAGGGTGTATTCATCAGAGAGAGAGAGAGAATGGTCATGCCACAATTAATTTTCCTCTCTTCCTTTCTTTAAGAAAAAAATATTGTAGAGTGTGTGAACTCACCAGAAAAAGAGAGGCAGAGAGAGAGTGTGTGTGTGTGTGAGAGAGAGAGAGAGATGACAAAACATGCCTCCTTAGGTGGGATGGTCATACCACAATCCTTCCTCCTCTGTTCTCCTCTCAGGATTTTGGGGATACGTATACACATTCTCACTGTGTTTTTCAAGCTGCAGGGTTGGGACTCAAACTGGGCAACCAGCCATGTGGAATCCAGCCACCTTAACCATCATGCCACCTAGCTAGTCCCATCCTCCTTTCTCCCAGCATTTGGGCATATATACACATGCATTCGAAGTGTTTTTCAAGCCTACGGGACTGAGATTCTAATTCCAGGCCACCAGGGCTGAGCCACCACATCATGGAACTGGCCCATTTGGGTTTCTGTTGAACCAACACCTACCACCTTCTGGGAACACAGTGAGCTCTACTCAGCAGGTGACAGAGCTCATGTGAGAGACTGTTAGGGATACAGCCCCTAAGGCATCAGCTAGAGTGATCTTAGAGATGTGGGCTCATGTGTACTTTGTGTGTGTGTGTGTGTGTGTGTGTGTGTGTGTGTATGTGTATGTGTATATATGTACATGCACACATGTATACTCTGATGAAGGGTTTGCAGGCATTTACAAGGTGCTGGCCTGAGAAGTCTAGTGTATTCCACAGCAAAGGCCTCAGTCACTCACTAGCTCTTTCTGCTAGGAAAAGTCCCCTTACATTAGTTTCCCACTATTTTTTTTTTTTTTTTTAGCTTTTTACCATAGGGTGTGTCTGGTTGCTGGAGGGAGACCGAGAGAGACAAAGAGAGGGAAAGTGAGAAATCATACCCCAGGGGTGATGACCCTGTTGTAATCCCTTCTCCTCTATTCTGCGCTTGGGATTTTGGGCACATATGTGCATGCACATGCTCTGGAGTGATTTTTTTTTTCTTTTCTATTAATTAATTTATTTTACATGCTTTCACTGAACATCACCACAGCATACCAAATGTGATTTTCGAGCCAGAATACACTGTAAAGTGGCTTAATCATACATGTTATTGTCAACAAATAATTTTCAATTTCTTGTTATATATATAAATATTTCCCACTATTTTTCACCCTCTGCCATTTCCCATCTTCCTCCCACCCTGTCTGTCTCTGGTATCTGCAGTTGTTTTTCATTCTTTTATTTTTTTTCCCCACATTGTGTTGATTCATAAAATATCGTAATTAATCTAAATACTTTCAATAGTAAGTTCAGCTGTGAACAAAATTTGACTTTAGACATGAAACTGTGGGTAGAATGAATATACTATAAAATAGCACATAAGTGAGACTATATAATTTACTGTGGTTACTAAATAGGTATTTTTAAATACATTTTTTAATTTCAAGAAAGGTAGTTTTAGCTTTAATAAGTCAAAATCAAAAAATGTTAAGAGAACTTTGCTTAATATTTAAAGCCATGAAACAGGTTAGGATTCTGTTCAAATACTAGGTACATGGACCTATCCATAACGCAAGAGAAGATAAAACTCCTTAACACTGGAAAGCGAAGCATAGAAGATCAGTAATGTTTTATTCAAAAGTCATAAAATTCTATTTCACTAGTTCAAACCCATGTACTTTATCTTCTGTCCAGACTTGTCCCTACCATTAAGTTGGCCATTTTCTTAACTGTTTTAGAACTCTTATTTCTGTGTGTCTGACTTTAGTTTTCCTGGGATAGGATAGCACCCTCTTCATAACTTCTTGGAGAACTGGTCTAGTGTTGGTAAATTCTTTCAGGTTTTGTTTATCTGAGAATGTTCTTGTCTTTTCTTCCCATAAGAAGGATAATCTTGTCAGATATAGTTTTCTTGGTTGAAATTGTTTTTCACTCAACACTTTGAATTTATTTTCCCATTCTTTCCTTGCTCACATTGCTTCCGATGAGAGGTCCAGTGTTAGCCTGATGGAATATCCGTTGTAGATAACTTGACATTTCTCTCTTGCCAGTGTGAGTATCTTTTCTGTGTCTGTGGTATTGGTCATTCTAGCTATAATGTGTCTTGGAGAAGATCTTGGGTTGACTCCTATTTGGAGTCCTTTGTATTTCCTGGGTCTGGATCTTTGAATGCCTCTCTAGGTTTGGTAAGTTTCCTTCCAGGATTTCATGGAATATATTGTCAATACCCTTATTAGTCTCTTCACCTTCTGGAATACCAATTATCTGGATGTTTGGATGTTTAATGGTATCTAGTATTTCTCGTATACTGTTCTCATTTTTTTGGGCTATTATCTCAGTTTTCCTGATGGATTTTACTAGTCTAGCAACCCTGTCTTCTACATCTGAGATTCAATTTTCTGTATGATCCAGTCTACTTTTAATACTTTCAAAGGAGGTTTTGACTTTCTGTATTATAGCCTTCATCTCCAACAGTTCAGTTTTATTCCTTTTTATGGTGTGTATTTCCTCCTTCAACTCTCGCAAGAACTTCCTCACCTCCTGGAACTCATCAGCTTTTTTCTTCTGATGTTCTTCTCTTCCATCTCTGTTAGTTTTGTCACTATGAATACTCTAAATTCTTTGTCAGACATTTCCATGAGTTCCATTGTACTGTCTGTGGATGAAGAGGTGTTATTCTTTTCACTTGGCTGTGAGGTATTTTCTTGGTTTTGCATATTTTTAATGTCCCTGTGGTGATTTCTAGTCATCTGATGAGTTATTCATTTCTTCCTAATTTCTAGAAGATCAATCTGAGCGTTCAGAGGTGCACAGGAGGATGTGGTCCCTAAACTCTTTGGCATTGCATTTTTCTCCCTTTTTGTAGGGGTTCTACCAGGATAATTCTCAGCAGAACATCATTGCCTTATCGCTGAAATCACTAGATCTCGGCTCTCATGGCGGATTCAGTCTTCTTCTTGCCCTGGAGTGATTTCTAAGCCACTGGATCTGGGACTTGAACTGTAGTCGGCCATGTAGGAGTCCAGCACCTTAACCACTACAGTTTCCCACATTTAAAAAATATAAACCTTTTGTGGGTTCCCTTGCAGGCGTGCAGAGCTCCCTGCACTCAATGTGTCATGATTTTACTTTCTTCCAGGAGGGAAGTGGCATTAATAGGATGTTACAGCAACTTTTGTTCTTGGTTAAAGCTCAGTGAAAGTCTGTATGTTCATTCCCAGCAAGGAGGGACAGTAGGGAGCTCTTCTCTATCTAGAGATTAGGCTTTTTGTTTCCCAACAATCAAATTAGAATGGAGGAAATGAGCCCCTGCCCTTTGCTCCTCAGATAAGGTGAGATAGTTGGGATCCAGTGCTTCATTAAATCTGCCCACATGTGGATTAAGAACTGCTGTAGCAAGCCAGACTATGAAAGAGAGGCACTGTATGTCCCCACTTAATATATAACAAATGTCTGCATTTCTATGTCAGAGACTAAAAGATTGGAAGGTATAAAAGCAGGGAGGGCAACTGTAGAGACTAGAGAGTGTGGGAGGAGGGTGGACAACAGGGGGTGGGAGGTAGGGAATCAAGGGGGGGAAAAGAAAAACTTTTTTTAAGAGTTATTTATAATTTTATTTATTCATTCATTTATTTTAATTTGACCAGAGAGAGAGAGAAAGTGAGAAAGCAAGCCACCAGGTTTGGGACTCAAGCC
>NW_006160004.1:1761882-1762666 GCF_000334495.1 Tupaia belangeri chinensis
TAATTCTCAGCAGAACATCATTGCCTTATAGCTGAAATCACTAGATCTCAGCTCTCATGGCGGATTCAGTCTTCTTCTTGCCCTGGAGTGATTTCTAAGCCACTGGATCTGGGACTTGAACTGTAGTCGGCCATGTAGGAGTCCAGCACCTTAACCACTACAGTTTCCCACATTTAAAAAATATAAACCTTTTGTGGGTTCCCTTGCAGGCGTGCAGAGCTCCCTGCACTCAATGTGTCATGATTTTACTTTCTTCCAGGAGGGAAGTGGCATTAATAGGATGTTACAACAACTTTTGTTCTTGGTTAAAGCTCAGTGAAAGTCTGTATGTTCATTCCCAGCAAGGAGGGACAGTAGGGAGCTCTTCTCTATCTAGAGATTAGGCTTTTTGTTTCCCAACAATCAAATTAGAATGGAGGAAATGAGCCCCTGCCCTTTGCTCCTCAGATAAGGTGAGATAGTTGGGATCCAGTGCTTCATTAAATCTGCCCACATGTGGATTAAGAACTGCTGTAGCAAGCCAGACTATGAAAGAGAGGCACTGTATGTCCCCACTTAATATATAACAAATGTCTGCATTTCTATGTCAGAGACTAAAAGATTGGAAGGTATAAAAGCAGGGAGGGCAACTGTAGAGACTAGAGAGTGTGGGAGGAGGGTGGACAACAGGGGGTGGGAGGTAGGGAATCAAGGGGGGGAAAAGAAAAACTTTTTTTAAGAGTTATTTATAATTTTATTTATTCATTCATTTATTTTAATTTGACCAGAGAGAGAGAGAAAGTGA
>NW_006160004.1:1762814-1780052 GCF_000334495.1 Tupaia belangeri chinensis
TATCTTTTTTTTTTTTTGGAGAGGTTTTCGCTATAGGGCGCGTGCACTCGCCAGACAGAGAGAGACAGAGAGACAGAAAGCGAGAAATCACCCCCGGGGGGATGGTCACGCTGCAATCCCTTCTCCTCCATTCTCCTCTCGGGATCTTGGGCACACACGTACACGCGCCCGGTGTGAGTTTTAAGTCACTGGGTACGAGATGAGAACTGCAGTCAACCAACGTGGGAGTCCAGCGACATAGCCATTACGCCAACCGCTGGTTCCCCATGGTAATATCTTCGACCAGGCTAATATATAGTATACTCATGCCTGGGAAATCCATTTTATATGTTGTAAAAATGTACAGCAATTAAATGAAAAAAAGAAAGAAAGAAAATTAAAAAAAAGAAAAAGAACAGCTGTGGGTTGAATTGTGTATCTGAAATTCATATGCTGAACTCCCAATCCCCATGACTGCAGACTGTGGCCTCATTTTGAAATAGGGTCATTACTCATGTGATTAGTAAGATGAGGTCATTCTTGAGTGGGGAGGGCCCTAATCAATACACCAGTGTCCTTATAAAAAGGGGAATTTTGGACGCAGACACAAGCACAGGGAAAGCATCTGTGAAGACAGAGGCAGAGGTGGGGTGATGCGTCTATGAGCCAAAGAATGCCAGAATTGCCAGCCAACACCAAAAGTTGGGGAAGACCTGGGACAGGTTCTCTCTCAGTCTCAGAAGGAGCAAACCCTGCTGATCAAGACACTTACTACCTTGATCTTGGACTTCTGGCCTCCGGAGCTGAGACAGTAAATGGCTGTTATTGAAGCCTCCAGTCTAAAGTGCTTTGTTACAAGAATCTTGTCCGGGGTCAGGCCTGGCCCTTCCTTCTTTCACCTGGGGGAGATGAAAGGGGTTCCCAGGCCTCTGGGACAGAGGACCACAGTAGGACAAAGGCTGGGTGCCTTGTCGTGTCTGATGTGACATGAGAGAAAACTAGCACCTTGAAACTTCAGCACAGAGAGTCCTCCTTTGTCCTGGCAGGACTGAGGCTTCTGAGTAAGAGTTCTCTGGCTGAGAAAGTTGTGAGAGAAAAACAAAGTTGCAAACAATTGGTCCAAGGCTTGTATCTCTGCCTGTCCCTGTGTGTGTAAGACCTGGACTTTCTCTTTCTACCTACTTCCTTTGCAGCAGTGCCTGGGACAACTGTTTTGCTCATCTTTCTTCTAAAAGATCTGCCTGCCTTATTTTCCAACATCTAGCGCATGTTTCTGAGGCCCCAGTGCATGGGACTAACAGCTAGTTTTGTGAAAAACAGGTGGGCATTAATGACCAGATACATGTTGCAATTGTCCATGAAGCGTGCGTGAATAGTGGCCCACAGCAGGAAAACCAAGGGCACTGGGGACTACATGAGGGGTCTTCAAAAATTCACAGGAAAAGCCTATTAAGGAAACTCTATGCACAGATTTATGTTTATTTCATCTTACTTGCATCGATATAATCTTCTGCTTTTATCCCTTTTCCCACAAGCATTCTGAAGTCCTCTCTTTCATTCTCATGTCTGTACAAGACCTACAGCTGACCTCAGGCTGAAAGGTATGCTCAGCAAATCCTCCTTATTCCAAATTAAGTAGTTCCTGCCCAGCCTAGTCAGTCCTCAGATGGAGGCAGAGAGAATAAGAGGATTGTTTCAGAGTTTCTAGAATGCAGAAAACACTAAATGTGTTAGGGTCTGGTGCATGTGGACTTGGGACACATGTATGTGTGTCTCATAGCCAGAAAAATCTCCCCTGAAAGCCCTCTCCTACAATTGAGAGAACAAATGGAAGAGTGGTTTCTGGAAGGCTCTATTACCAGCGCTTCAGGAGACTGTCTTAGAACTACTTCTCATCAGCAGGAGTATTGATCAGATCAGCTCAACAGCCAACTGGGTTCTACAGGGATGAGGGACAAGCTGGTCCACTGAATGGCAGAGGCAGAAAGAACTGATGAAGCACCCAGATCTAAACCAGAGACTTCAGGAAGAATCCTAGCTCTGCCATCACCCACCATGAGGCCTTGACCATGTTCTTTAGCTTGTACTCAGTTTCCTAATCTGTAAAATGGATTTAAGAATAATACCACCCTTGCAGATAGTTTAGAACTTATACACACAGAGCACTGACTACAGTGCTTGGGACATAGTAAGCACTAATCACACTTGTATGTGAAATGAGTAAGATAGGTCTTCAGAAGTTAATGGGAGGGATCAGCAGTTAGCATAATGGCTATGTCGCTGGACTCCCATGTAGTCGATGGCAGTTCGAGTCCTAGACCCAGTGACTTAAACTCATGTCGGGCGCATGTGCATGCATGCTCAAGATCACAAGAGGAGAATGAAGGAGAAAGGATTGTGGTGTGGCCATCACCCCCTGATTTCTCGCTCTTTGTCTCTCTGTCTTTCTCTGTCTGTCTGGCGAGTGCACACACCCTATAGCAAAAACCTCTCCAGGAAAGGCATATTATATATATATATACAACTATGCATGGATTTCAAATTTTTTTGCACCAATCGAAATACACCCACATTTAATCCCATTTTTCTATGAACTTTTGGAAGGGGCCTGGGAAATGAAGCGGCCAGCTAGCTGTGGGCCTTGTGGGGCAGAGAGGCTACCTCTCAGGGTAACTCGTGAGTGAAAGGAGGGCGTGGGAGGGAGTGTCCTGCAGAGAGCCCCTGGGTGAGTGTCTCCTGTAACCTATTCTGCTCCTCTCTACTGGAACGGAGTCATGTCCAACTCACACTGTGGGCTCCTTTCTGCCAAAACTCCTCGTCTTTAGAGTGAGCAAGAAAGTTGTTCAAGTGGATGAAGCCAGAAGTCCATTTGGCAGGAGTGAGGCTTTGGAAAATGATCAGCGGTGTGGGCTGGGATGAGTTTTCTGTGCCTTTCCCTGATTTCTCCAGCTTCGTGGTAGCCTGGCTGAGCAAAGCTGGGCTGAGTGAAGGCTGGGCGGCAGATGGACGGAGATGTGCTCGATCTGCTTCTGAGCCAACTTCAAAATAGAGCCAGGGGAACAAACCTTGTTTTCTCTTTACAGTTTTGAGAGGTTTCATATGCAGCACGATTTTAGATTTCATTTTTCCCCATGGGAGACTGGAGATGGTGACACTGGAATTTCTCACCCTAGCGCCCATACCTTTCCCATAGTTTACACTGGCTGTAACTCAAGAAGTGGGTAGGTAGGGTTTTTGCTAAAGACACACAGAGAGAGATTATGTGGGAATCTACATAACTTAAATAAAAACCAATTTTGGATTAATACGACGATATTTAATAGACGAAGTCAGGAGTTTTGGTCTGCTCAATTCTCAACCCTTCTAATAGGCTGATTGATTGATTAATTGACTCATTCAAATACTCGCTGAGCACCCACTGGTCAGACCCTGCCTGAGAATTCAGCAATAAAAAGAATAAGAGCAAAAAAAGCCCTTGTGAATCTGACCTGAGAATAAGGAGATGTCACATCTGGCCAGCCTGTGAACAGAAGTCATGACCCAGAGAAGGTTGCCAGACTGGTTGGGACTCTTTGCCCCCATTGCATTCCCACCTACTTTCATTTCCCTGTAGGACCTTTGCTGCTGACCCCATGCTCTGGCTTACTTTGTAGATGACAACCTCTGCTGCTGCTTTCTTTCATAATTAGACACACCTGGGTTCAAATCCAGGCTCTGCCACTTAGCAGTGGTGGCAGCAGGTAAGTTAGGTCTCCACTATGAGACTCAGTTCTCATACATGGAAAATGGATCCACCACCTTTCTCACTGAGCTGGTGTGAGGAGAGAGAACAGAGATAGAGCACCTGGAACTAGGGCTACACCGGTTCATGACCAGCAAGTGGCTGCTGTACTAACTGTCCTCAGGATACCACACCCAGAAGCCCAGAAAGAGAGAGCCTGAACCTCCCAGCCCCAAAGGCGTGCCTTTCTCACTGTCTCAGAATGCTGGGAAAGCAGATTCTTCATTTGCCTACAACCCTAGAACAGAATGGATGGAGCTGTGGCTACTGTCCCCTCTCTAGGAAGTGCCTGTCCCAGGACAGTGGTGAAGGGGCCACTCCTCCTCCCGTGGGCTGCCCCATACCTTTTCCCTACCCTGAGAAGCCAGGGGCAGAGGAAGAAACTCCAATAAACTCCCCTTAGCCAGCTGGACAATGGAGAGACAATGCACAATGGAATTTCAGATTCTCAGATGCCTGATGCTTGTGTCCACTTACCCAGGGGCTGAGTATGGGTAGCTCCATGGTCTAGATACTTCCACATAAATGGGGAAGACCCAAAACTTCTAAGTTTCTGGGGACATCATGATTCATATTCTCACCCACGCCACTCTCCACTAAGAGTCAGTCCATAGCTGGCTCAGGCACAGTTCATGGGAAACCTCAGGGTGGGGGTGGGGGTTGCTGCAGGGAATGTTAGCAGCATTAGAAGACCCCACCAGTTCTGTGGCTTCTTTCCTGCAAAGAGGATGGATGCAAGGAAAATCCTTGCTGTTCTTTACCAGCTGAGATGCTGGAGAGTCAGGCCTGCAAACTTGCAGAGTGCCTCTGACTGACCAGTACCCCACCAGTACCCCTCCCAATCTCCCATTTCCATCCTGTATCCCGTATCCATTACAGCAGAGCTCCCAGCCTTGGGACTATGGAGTCCCAAATGCCGATGTGTAGAATCTGCATCACATGGAGTCAGATAGAACATGGAGTTACCTGCCCATATGGATGGATTGGATCCTGCAGGGAATCCCCTGGCCTGGAAGTACTCAGACCCACCACTTCCATCTTGTGGGTGAGGGTGCTTCAATTTGCCTCTTGGCACCAGATACATCAGTAGAGACTCGTGTGCCTGCTAGTGCTGCTCACTTGCTTCTAACATAGTGATAATTATTCTGCTGGGCCATTGTCCCATCGGTCCTTGTTTCCAGCATGTACAGTACACATTAGGTGCTGTGGGGTGTAAGGCACGTGACAGACTTGGTTACACCAAATTCTACCATGCTCCAGATCTGGAGAGTTCTGGGCATCCAATAACCCAGGATGTAAACACCACAACCGTAATAATAAGCAACATCATCGCAATACCCAACAATTTCAACACAACACAATGAAAACAACACTGGGAACAACAGTAACACACCAAAGCACATCAGAAACAGCAGCAGCAACAACACAGCTGCACATAAGAACCTTGGCAGGGCCGGCGAGTGGCTCTGAGGATGAATCTTGGCGTGTTGAGAGTAGTCAATTTCCCTATGGGATGAAAGAATGCTTTGGTGACTGACAGCATCCCTAGAAGCCCAAACTTTTCCTGTAACAGTGGAGAAACGTGGAGGTATAGCAGCTGGAGTCAAGGAAAAGCAAAGCAGAGAAAGCCAGAAGGATGATGGATTGGAAACAAGGTCTACGAGAAGACTCATTCACACCCATTCAGATCCACAGTGCTCCTCTGTCCCCATTCTTTTTCAGGGTGGGTCCAACGGGCTTAGCACAAGTACACCCCAATAGTGCCTGACTCTCATTCATGCTGATACCTCCTACTCCTCAACCTAAGGCTTCCCTGCTGAGGTCACCTGCAGCACCTTCCTTGAAGCCACTCCCATGAGTGTGTCTTTGAGGGCTGAGGGGGAGGGGTCATAAGACCCCTCCAAGGGATGCTCCTAAGAGGTGTTTTAGTTTCTCAGCATGCCATACCAGGAAGCAACAGCCTATGAGTGCTCTGCATTGGGAGAAATGGGTTCCCACCAAAAGCAGGCACCCATCCACTGAGACCTGCCCTGTGAGATGATATCTGACATGTCACAGCAGGGCAGTCACTTAAGGAATAGGAACATTGAAAGTCTCATCAGCAACTAACTCATTTTTATTGCAAACCTGTGGAGTAGGTTGGTTGAGGTCCTTCCTATGGATGTGACAATGGAGGGAGAGAGTAATGGACCTCCTGAAGGTCCCAGAGCTGTTATACGTTGAATGCAGGACTGAAAAGTATGGCCCTGACACCACATCTACTTTCCAGAGAGTAGAGAGGAAGCCATGGGAGTGGGAGGGAGGACAAGTGGCAAGGAAGAATCTTAGTCTCCACATGCACTGAACATTCTGAAAACAGATCTTTGTGTGTGTGTGTGTGATATGCATGGGCCTATGTGCATGTATGTATATGTACCTTATATATGTCGTGTGTTCAATATATGAATGTGTGGTGTGCTGCATGTGGTACATGTTATGAGTATAATAATCATGTTTTATGTGTATGTCTAGATGTGCTTACATATGGCATGTATTTTGTGTTGCATGTGTGGCTTTTTATACACATGTACTAAAAGGGTGGCGGCTGATGGGTATGTTGCATGTGTTGTGTGTGCATGTTGCTTATGTATGTGTTGCATGTCCAAGTATGCATGTGTGGCATGTGCGTTCATTTTTTTTTTAAGTTTTTGTGTGCTCATTGGAGAGAGACAAAGAGAAATAGAGAGATGAAAAGTGAGAAATCACTTTCCTGGGAAATAGCCATGCTGCAATTGCATATCTTCCATTCTCCTCCTGGGATTTTGGGCACACATGCACTGGCGTGAGTTTCAAGCCACCAGGTATGGGACTCAAACTGCAGTTGGCCCTATGGGAGTCCAGGACCTTAACCACAACATCACCTGCTGGGCCCATGTGCTTATTCTTTGAAGTGTAGAGAGTGCTGAGGCAGGCTGTGTCCCTTGCTGCAGTGGTCCTGTGCACTGGTGAGGTCAGCACCCAGGGTGGATAGACAGAGCTCCTAGTATGATGATGGAGAAGTTCCAGCAGGGACCTGCTAGGCCTTGGGGGCCCATGAGCTGTCTGGAGTTCAGACAGGCTGGGGCACACAGAAGAAGAGAAAGGGCTGGGGAGGCCAAGGTGTGCCGGAATCACACAGTGCCTCTTTTCTGTAGGCTGTGCCTTTGCGAGCCACTGCACTAGAGTCAGTGTGAGAGGCTATAGTCAGTCCTGTGAAGGGGCAAGGATGTGAGGAACTCTGCTGTGGCCTGCACATGGTGTGTTGCTAGCCTCGGAGGAGAGACAGGGCTCCTTCAGGTGCAGAAGAAGCCATGTACTAGGGCCAGACACAGTCCTGTGTCCACGAAGAGGCAGAAGGTGTTATGGGGGTTGGGAAGGCTTCACACAAGCATGCTGGGAACTGCTCATTGGCCTTACGGACTTCCAGAGTGCTGATACCTGTGATTTTCTAGCAATGCATTCTCCAAGGTCTTAAATCAGAGCCTCTAGATCAGATACTCTCTAGCTTTCAATTGTAGAATCCACTAGGGTGATTGCAGTAAGTTCAGATTGCCAGCTTGGATCCCAGAACCCTGACTCTGAGGCCAAGGTTGAAGCCTAGGGTTCTGCATTAAAAACAATAATGTCAGAGGGCTCATTCACTCACTGAAGACAGAGAGAGAGGGAGAGAGGGAAAGTGAAAAAGTGTACCCCTCCCCCACATGGGGAATGGTCTCCTTCATTTCTCCCTTCTTTTTGGATCTTGGTCATGAATGCACATGTGCCTGCCATGTTTCTCAAGCCACTGGTCTAGGACTTGAACTGCATGGTTGGCCATGTTGGATCCAGTCACATTAACTACCACTTCACTGGCTGACCCCAGGGCTCTTTTATTATTTTCTCTTATAGGGCACATTAGCTCACTGGAGAGAGACAAAGAAATAGAGAGAGAAGTGAGGAACTCCACCTCACTCCCACCCCTAGAGGTTGATCATACCACAGTCCCTTCTCTTCCATTCTCCTCTCAGGATTTTGGGCATCCAAGCACATGCACCCAGCATGTTTTTCAAGCCACCAGGCCTGAGACATGAACTGTATAATTGGCCACAAGAGATCTAGTCACCTTAACTTCTATGCCATTTACTGGTCCCATCCAAACTTTCTTAGAATGAAGATAGATGGTTCTGAAATTGTGGAACTGCTCATGGTAAATTAAACCATGTAGAGATGGAGTTATTCAGGGCTTGTTTTCAGAGGACTTCAGGAAGTGAAGGTTTTCCTAAATAAGATGTAATCTCTGTTTTCAGGGGGCTCATTCTTAGCTAGAAAGGAAACATCCATGCATGGTAGTGTATGCAGAAAATGTGAGACAGAGGCATTTGGGAGAAAGACAACCTATGGACTGGAGTGCTCAGGGAACTGGTTTGACTCTGGTCTAGAAGCTTAGATGAGTTTGGGATGGGCAAAGCTATGTCAGATGGTGATATCTGCAGGGAAGAGCATGAAACACGTACTGGCTGACTCTCTTTGGAAGAGGCCTTGCCAGCAACCCTTGGTAGACAAGGAAGATACATGCAGGTTAAGAATGGCCCTAGTGGCATTTGTGAAGACAGAGAACAAATACAAGCGCTGGAGTAAGAAGGCACTTGAAGCTTGCCAGGTTTGGAGAAAGGAAGACCAGAGTGATCACAGCTCAGTGAACCCGGGAGGGCAAGTGTCTCAGGGGCTGAGTTGGCTGTCAGGTCTTGTTCTGAGTGTGATGCGCTGTCATTGGAGGGCATTAAACAGGGCAGAGACATGATGTTATCTCCTTTGAGAGGCTCTCAGCTGTCTGACAGAGAGAATTGTTGGGACCAAGACCAGAAGGGAGGCCTAAAGTCAGGAGGCTGTGGCAATGCTGGTAGCTTGGCTCTAATTATACTGATGAAGAAAGGAGGATGGTGGGGAGACCCAGACATATTTTGAAGCTAGACTTGAGAGGTTTTGCTGAGGCACTGCTCATGGGGGCCAGGCAAAGCAAGGATTTGTGATTGACGCAAACAACTGGCAGATGTCCATGTGCAGAGATGGGAAGACAAGAGGGCGAGAAATGGGGCTGGAGAGTCACATTTTCTGTTATTGCAAGGGGCCTGTCACACATTTAACCAGCTCTCCTAAAGCAGAGACAAGAGTACATGTGCATGTGATTTATCTGGAGAAGCCATGCTGGGGCCTGAGAAGAAGTGGAACCAGGAAGGAAGAAAGCCTATCTTTGAGTGTTCTTGAGTCAATTCCCTCTGTAGGTATGAAGGCCCAGTGCTGCTGGGGAATGGGAAGGACTGATGACCACCATCTCATAGCCCCATCTCCAGGGCTGCCTGGGGTGGTCATCTCCTTGGCCCTTTCAGGCATGCACTTGCACTTGCTCCCTCTCAGTGGAGTGGGGACGCTCTTGCTGATAGCTGCAGTCACAGCAGCAAATTGTCCAAGGGGAAAAGCAAGAGGAGCACACAGTGCAGGCTTGAGGTGTTCCTCCTGTGTGACTCTGGTTGCCATGGTAACAGCTGGAGCAAAATGGTGGGCTGAGAGGATGTGAGGTGGTGCATAAGAGATGTCTAGCACTTCATCCGAAAGACATGTCCTGTGAGTGATGGGAGACACAAGCCCAGAACTCAGGGAGAACCACAGGGCTGAGCTGCAGGTGGGGGGCTCACCAGCAGACAGATGCTCAGGCTCTGGAACCTTCGTTAGGGCAAGTCTACAGAGTAGAGGTGAGGGAGTCTAAGACTGGCCTTGAGTCTCCTTATTTGAAATGGCTTGAGAAGGAAGAGCTAGTGAGAGGGTCTGAGAAGGAGTGGAGGAGAATGAGGTCCATAGGCGTCAGTGGACATCATGGAACCCTAAGGAGAACCTGACAAGGATGGAAAAATCAACTGGCATCACTGGTGGGCTTGTGGAGAATGGCTTCAGTGCTGTCGTGGGGAATATCCTGATCAATGGGGTGGGAAGGAAGGTGGAGCCTGCAGTTAGGATGTTGGCTCTTACAAGGAGTGGGCCAGTGAGTTAGGAAAAAATGGGCCAGTGATTTAGGAAGTAGTGAACAGAGGCTGGGCCTCTGCCCTGATGCCGAGGAGGGAAAGTGAATCCCTGCTTGGTGCCCAGAAGCCCCTTCTAGTCCATAAGTAACATGCATATTTCATCTTTGAAATGACAAGCTTTTCATCTCCATAACAACTTTTTTTTTTCTTTCTGTGCTATTTATATTCTGTAGTTGAGGAAAGTGAGACTTAGAAAGGTTTGATTACTCACCCATGTTCTAATGGGTAAGAGGCTGACAGGGGGTTTGAGCCTCCATTTTTGAGTTTCACTGAGACTTTGGAGTCTAATTTCTCTCTGGGATCACACTTTCTTTCTTTCTTTTTAAAGAATTATTTTACTTTATTTATTTACTTGTTTATTTTAATTTGAACAGAGAGGGGAAAAGAGAGAGAGAGAGAGAGAGAGGGAGAGGGAGGGAGGGAGGGGAGAGAGAGAGAGAGAGAGCAAGCGAGCTGCTAGGTCTGGGACTTGAACCACGATTGGCCACACGGGAGTCCAGAGTCCTTAAGCATCAGGTCACCTGCCAGCCCCCACAATTTCTTCTTAAGGGCTATGACTTTGGATGTCCCCTAACAATTCGAGGATTGGTACTTAATTGTACTGTAAGAGTGTTAGTGAAAATGAAATCCCTGAGACCAGCAGACGGTGCAATGGTTACATTGCTGGACTCCCACATGGCTGACTGCGGTTTGAGTTCACACTTGCACCAGGTACGTGTGCATGCATGCCCCAAATTCAGACAGAAGAATGAAGGAGAAGGGATTGTGGCATGATTAACTGCTCCCTGGGGTGGGGGGAGATGATTTCTCATTTTCTGTCTCTCTGGCAAGTGCACATGCCTTATAGCAAATCTCTCTCTCTCAAAAAAAAAGAGAAATGTAATTCCTTCATGGGGCTCCACGGTGGGCCTTTGAGTATGATTATGTCGTTAGGCTAGGACCTCCATAATTAAGTTCTGGTGAGTATGTAAGCTGAAGGAATGAGAGTAGAATGAGACACAGAAATTTACGGACAACCATTCTGTTCAAGATCCTGCGTCCCAGCACATGGTAGCCTCACTAGAGGTTCAACCCTGAAACCCAGACCTCCAAACCACGGGCTAAGCAAACCTGTATTTCTCCATAAAGTCACCCAGTTTCAGGTATTTCTGTTAGCAATACAATAATGGATTAAGACAAAGGAGAAAGGCTGGTGACATCAGCGGGAAGCAGAAGACACAGGTGGCTACGACAGGAGCTTGTTCTCTGGGAGGAGCTTTTCTTCGTAGCAAATCCAGTTCTAAAAGGTCACCTTTCAATTTTAAGCTATTTTCCAGAATGACAGATAACAATTTTATTTTCTGCCCTTGTAGTTTCTGTAGTGAGGCTGGTTATTACAGCATTACTGAAGTCATCCAAACAGAACATGATGGAAAGTGAACAGGAAGGCAGCACGAGATATTCTTGAAGCTATTGCTCCATGTCTCTCTGTCCCGCGCTCCTCTTATATTTGTTCTGCTGAAGACTTAAGTTCGGACCTTTTAAGGTAAATGGACAACAGCGGATGTAAGTTTTCCATTTTTCTGCTTTTTCTACTGCATGTGCTCTCAGGATAGTGGTGAATGGTCATAGAGTAATCAGCTGCAAGTGACAGTGAGGGGTGAAATAGAAACAGATGAAAACAATGTCCCAACAGATATGTATTTGATTATGAACGTAGCTGCCCAGAAAAACTGGTATACATCTTGGTTAAAGCCTTGAAAACTGTAACTTTAAGTAAGTAAAGATTAAGTTTAGCATACTCGGAAAATAACTGAAATCTTTATCCATTTTGAATAGCTGTACTGATGGTGACCTCTAAGTGACCAGCAGATGTCAGTATAGTGTAGGTCTTCCAGGATCTGTGTCTAAACAATGAGGTCAGCTCTGGTGAGAATTTGCTTTTAGACATCTTAAGGCCCTAAGAATAAAGGAATGGACTAGACTGGCAAAACTGCAAAGGCTTGCATCCTGGCCTTGGCTGTGGAATGAGCAAGCGCTCAAGGAACATGGCTTCATAATTTAAAGAAAATTTAAGATTTTCAGGAGGATGAAGAAAACAAAGCA
Source organism: Tupaia belangeri chinensis (assembly GCF_000334495.1). Taxonomy (NCBI): domain Eukaryota; kingdom Metazoa; phylum Chordata; class Mammalia; order Scandentia; family Tupaiidae; genus Tupaia; species Tupaia belangeri. The sequence continues at coordinate 1,774,734 of NW_006160004.1, forward strand.
AGTACTTTCCTTAACCTTGTCCAAAATCATAAGGTATTAAAATATAAATAGAAGGCCAAGGAATCTGATACGATATGATATGATAGTCTAGAATATTCTAGAAATATGCTTGTTGATATAAAGAGTCCACAGCATATTGTTGATTAGTTTCTTTTTTTAAAAAAATTAAATTTTAGTTTGCTACAGGGAGTGTGTACTCACCAGAGAGAGGCAAAGAAAGAAAGAGCAAGAGAATGAGAAATCACCCGCTTAAGAAGGATGATTATGCAGCAATCCCTTTTCCATTCTCCCCCTGAGATTTTGGGCATGCATGCATGCCCTGCATGTTTTTACTTTTTTTTTTTTTTGGAAGAGGTTTCGCTATAGGGCACGTGCGCTTGCCAGACAGAGAGAGACATAGAGACAGAAAGCGAGAAATCACCCCCAGGGGGGATTGTCACACCCCAATCCCTTCTCCTCCATTCTCCTCTCGGGATCTTGGGCATGCACGCACACACGCCCAGCGTGAGTTTTAAGCCACCGGGTCAGGATGCGAACCGCGGTCGACTACGTGGGAGTCCAGCAACATAGCCATTATGCTAACTGCTGGTTCCTGATGCCCTGCATGTTTTTCAGGCCACTGTGTGTCTAGGACTCAAACCTCAATGTTGGAAATGTGGGATGGATCCAGCTGCCTTAACCGCCACACCGTCTACTGGCCTATTGATTTATTTTTATTTTTTATTTTATTTATTTTTAATTTTTAAAGGTTTTTGCCATAGGGCACATGCGCTCACCAGAGAAACAGTGAGAGGGAAAGTGAGAAATCATCCCCCGGTGTGTGTGTGTGTGTGTGTGTGTGGGGGGAGGTGGCTATGCTACAATCCCTTCTCCTCCAGTCTCCTTTACACATTTTGAGCACACATACAGATATGCCCCGTGTTATTTTCAAGCCATCAAGTCTGGAACTCAAACCATGGTGGGCCATGCTGGAGTTCAGTGCCTTAACCACAATGCCACCTGCTGACCCCCTGTTGATTTATTTTTAAAAAGGCAAAATTAGCCTGCATAATGTGATTTCTTTTATACAGTGTTGTAAATTTTACACATTTCGTTTTTTAATTGCTGGAGGGTGTGTATGCACACTCGCGCGCGCATGAGCGAGAGAGAGAGAGAGAGAGAGAGAGAGAGAGAGAGGTGTGTTAATTGCTGGAGGGTGTGTATGCACACGCGCACGCGCATGAGAGAGAGAGAGAGAGAGAGAGAGAGAGAGAGAGTATTCCCCAATGGAAAGTGGTCATGATGCAATCCCTTCTCCACTTCTCTTTCATGTTGGGATTCTGGGCATGGTCCCATACATGGCCAGCATGGTTTTTAAGCCTCCAGGGTTGGAACTCAAACTAAGGTTGGCCATGTGGAATCTGCTTCCTTAATCATTGTGGGGTGGTTAGGCTATGGGTCTGGCCCCATTCCATACATTTTGATTTTTAAAAATGAATATATTTTCTTTCACACAAAATTAATAAAATTGTTCAAAAACCAAACTGCATAAGCCTCTCTCATTCAAAGGTACACCTTTGGCAATTTTTAAGGTTTTTTGGGGGGCCTCTCTGGGTTTGGACCTAGTTGGTGGTGATATGGCTAAACACACTGAAAAGGTCTGCATCCTCGGTAAATACGGGACCTACTATGGTGCCTCCCCCTGGAAAATGGTGAAGAAAACTGAAACCAGCCAGCACGCCAAGTACACTTGCTCATGCTGTGACAAAGGCAAGATGAAGAGACGGGCTGTGGGGACCTGGCACTGTGGTTCCTGCATGAAAACAGTAGCTGGTGATGCCTGGACCTTCGACACCACTTCAGCTGTCACAGTAAAGTCTGCCATCAGAAGACTGAAGGAATTGAAAGACCAGGAGAAGCTCCATAGACATTTGGAATATCACTAGCCTACAATAAATGGGTTAGTTTATGTAACCAAAAACCAAAACCAAAACCAAAACCCAAAAAATTTCTTTGTGGTTTTAAGAGTTTTATACTGGTCATTCTTTCTTGGTGGCTGTTTCCACTCAGAAGCTAGAGGGTGGTATACAAGTTAATTCTTTGTATCTTGTTACTTGTTTCTTTCTATTTATTTTTCATGGTAGGAGATGTGTGTGTGAGAGGGTGCATATGCATGTGCAAGATAGAAGCACTGCTGGCAGAGGCTGGTCATGCCACAATCCTTTTTCCCAACCTTCCAGCTCATCAGAATCTTGGGCACTCCAATGCATGCCCAGAGTGCTTCGACCAGACTGGGAATCCAGACCTATGGCTGGCCATGTGGTCCGCAGCATGGCAGTTCAGTGAGCTATGGAATGTTTGTCTTATATTTTTTGATTTTAGATTTTTTCTAGCTTGGCCCAGAAGGAACAAATGGTTAAGAAAGTTGAGATGATTAAAAAGATGAATAAGATCTAATCATTTTTCCATAGGAATTTATTCCCAGTGGAGAAAAGAATGCACATAAAGATAATCCTAGTAAATATGATTAGTGTTGTTCTTACCTAGATGTCCTTGTCCCTCCTCCTTACATGATCAGCTCTAGCTCCTCGGTTGGTGCTTAGTGCATGCAACAGCAATTCTACCATGATGAATACCCATAATGCCTAAGGGTGACATTCATTTTTGCACTTGCTGCTTTGCCTTAAGGCCTTCTCCCATTGCAGGATCACGTGGCTAGAGCATGGGTCTCACTGAGTGCTCCAGGGATTTTTTGTGTGCCAAGAGCAGCCCTCCACCAGTGTTTAGCTGGTAGCTAAACATCCAGCTCCTCACACCTTAACAGGACAACCTGCGGGCATGTACTCCACAGTTTCTCGGACATCCTCCAGATGGGTGGGGCCAGGTACCCACAGTTGCAGCCACTTACGACCTTGGAGCCCAGCTGTCTGGGTCCTGATCTCACTTTTATCACTCCCCACCTATGTGACTTTTACTTTAGTGATATAGAACCACAGTTTCTGAGACATGATATGAGGTGTCAACTGAATTCTTAGGGTATTTGCTGAGAGCTATCAATTCTGTTGAGTTGGAACTCTTTTTTTTTTGGAGAGGTTTTCGCTATATGGCATGTGCGCTCACCAGACAGACAGAGACAGAGAGACAGAGAGACAGAAAATAAGAAATCACACCCCAGGGGGGATGGCCAGGCTGCAATCCCTTCTCTTCCGTTCTCCTCTTGGGATCTTGGGCATGCACGCACATGTGCCTGGCATGAGTTTTAAGCCACCGGGTCCGGGACTGAAACTGTGGTCGACTACATAGGAATCCAGCAACATAGCCATCATGCTAACTACTGGTCCCTTGAATTGGAACTCTCATGTTCTCCAGATATTTTCAGGTTCTGGCCTCTATTTGGCTCATTTCCTGTGACTTTTACTTTAGTGATATAGAACCACAGTTTCTGAGACATGATATGAGGTGTCAACTGAATTCTTAGGGTATTTGCTGAGAGCTATCAATTCTGTTGAGTTGGAACTCTTTTTTTTTTTGGAGAGGTTTTCGCTATATGGCATGTGCGCTCACCAGACAGACAGAGACAGAGAGACAGAGAGACAGAAAATAAGAAATCACACCCCAGGGGGGATGGCCAGGCTGCAATCCCTTCTCTTCCGTTCTCCTCTTGGGATCTTGGGCATGCACGCACATGTGCCTGGCATGAGTTTTAAGCCACCGGGTCCGGGACTGAAACTGTGGTCGACTACATAGGAATCCAGCAACATAGCCATCATGCTAACTACTGGTCCCTTGAATTGGAACTCTCATGTTCTCCAGATATTTTCAGGTTCTGGCCTCTATTTGGCTCATTTCCCTAGTAGTTGTTATTTTCCCAGTCTGATTAAGTCTCATGCTACGTATCTATAGCTTAGCATTCAGCCAAAGACTCAAGGGGACTCCCGTACAGATTTTTAGAGATCCTCCTCTATGAAGCTCCCTCCTGTCTTGAACTGGGTATCACACATTCCCATTGTGTTAGTAGCCAGGTCCTGAGCTTTCTTCCCTCCTAAGCAAGGTTACTATGCTCTGCTTGGGCTCATCTTACCTATGCCATGATCTGAAAGGCAGAAAATTGAGGAAGTCATAGGTTTCACATCATTTTTCCACTCAGAGATCATAGCTTTGTTACATCCAGTGTCCAACATTTGCAGACAGTTGTTTCATAGACTTTGTCCAGCTTCGTGTATGGTTTTTGGTGCGAAGGCTAGTCTGGTACCAGTTACTACCACTGCCCCCTCTGAACATTACGAGAAGACTATAGGAGGCAGAAACAGGGATTTAAAGTCTGTGAAGGCCCAGCTCATCTCAGAGTACACAAGCTTACAGTTGATGTGGTGGTTTGAGGATAGTTCCCCAAAGATGCCTGCATCCTAGCCCTAGGACCTGTGGGCATATTACCTTTTATAGCAAAAGGGACTTTGAGGATGTGATTTAATTACGAATCTTAAGATGAGTAGATGATCTTTAAGTGTTTGAGTGGGACAAATGTAACAAAAAATGCTTATAGGGCCTTGATAAAAGAGGGATAGACGCAGAAAAAGGAAGTATGATGATGGAACTAGAAGTCTGAGTGGTCTACTTTGAAGATGGAGGAAGTGGCTACGAACCAAGGAATGTAGATGGTCTCTAGATCCAGTGCTTCTACAAAGTCTCAAGAAAAACAAAGCCTTATTGACACTGTGATTTTAGACTTCCAACTTCTAGAAATGTAATAGAATAAAATTCTGTTATTTTAAGTCATTAAGTTTGTGACAATTTGCTACAGTAGCCATAAGAATAAAATTCTGTTATTTTAAGTCACTAAGTTTGTGACAATTTGCTACAGTAGCCATACAAAACTAATACAATGCCTGGGACCAGCAGTTAGCATAATGGCTATGCCACTGGACTCCCAGGTAGTTGACTGTGGTTCGAGTCCCGGACCCAGTGGCTTGAACTCATGCAGGGTGCGTATGCGTGTGTGCCCAAGATCCTAAGAGGAGAATGGAGAAGAAGGGATTGCGGCGTGATCGTTCCCCTTGGGGGGGGGGTGATTTCTCGCATTCTGTCTCTCTGTCTGTCTCTGTCTTTCTGGCGAGTGCACGTGCCCTATAGCAAAAACCTCTCCAAAAAAAAAAAAAAAAAAAGAAGAAGAAAGAAAGAAAAAAGGAAAACTAATACAGTGCCTTGTAAGTATTTGTTCAATGGACTAAGTGCAAAACATTCTGAGGAAATTGAAGTTTTTCTTTCAATTCTCTATCATTTTGACTAGTTACATACGGAATGAAATGAGAACCCTTCAAAGACAAATAACTGAAATGAGGA
>NW_006160004.1:1780068-1783078 GCF_000334495.1 Tupaia belangeri chinensis
AATGTGAATGTTAGTGGGGAACAGGGTGTAGTGGGGGGGGATTAGTCTCATCCTCTTGACACATGGTGAAGGGGAAGAGATATTTATGTGCTCTTAATATAGATAGGGGAGTCAGGCATTTCCTGTGTCTGCTAAAGTAATTCTCATCTAGTATCTGCCTTTTAAACCTTAACTCAGTTCATTAGAGTCAGAAGGTTAAAGACCTTTAATGCAAAAATCCTAGAGTACTTAACTGTATCAGTAGTAATAGAAACTATTGTTTCATAATAGAAACTATTGATACATCATATTAACAAGCTGAAAGACAAAAATTATGAGATTACAATTATATGTATATATTTATATAAATATATATTTTATAAATACATATTTTTAATATATTTTCTATTGCTATATGTTATTTATTTATTTATTTATTTTGGAGAGGTTTTTGCTATAGGGTGCGTGTGCTTGCCAGAAAGACCGAGAGAGACTGAGAGACAGAAAGTGAGAAATCACTCCCTAGGGAGGATGATAACACCACAATCCCCTCTCCTCCATTCTCCTCTCAGGATCTTGGGCACGTATGCACATGTGCCTGGCGTGAGTTTAAGCCACCGGGTCTCGGGCTCAAACCACGGTCAACTACATGGGAGTCCAGTGATGTAGACATTATACCAACTGCTGGTCCCATTGCTATATATTATTACTATTTATATTTTTTACATAGATTTAAGTGCCTTCAGTAAACTCACAGACTGGATTCAGTCCCAGGCTTACTTGACTCTAAGAGTTCAGGGCGTGACTCACCATGCAGTTTGGGCTCATTAGAGAAGCAAGCCCTGATGAGAATTCTACTGATGTTGCTGTGGAATTCCCAGCATTGTCCACTTGTTTGACTGGCTACTGAATAAACAGGTAAGCCCTTGCATTCATCATTTTGAGGAACAGACTATTTGTTGATTTTACTTCTCAATTTTCCCTCCTTGGAAATAAAGCTCAGCTTTTTAACATAAGAAAAGCCTCTGCTTCCTCCATATTTTCCCTTTTTATATATACTCTTTTGTAAGGATCCAAAATAGTGAACCAAATAACTGAATAAAAGAAAAGAGACTTTCTTAATGTGTTGAATTCAGTTTGCTAATATCTTATTGAGGACATTTGCATCTATGTTCATCAGAGATACTAATCTGGAGCTTTTTCTTATAGTGTCTTTGGTGAACACATCAAAAAATCGTACATCATGATCAAGTGAAATTTATCTTTTGCATTCAAGACTGGTTTAATAAATGCAACTCAGTCAATGTGATACATCATATTAACAAACTGAAAGACAAAAACCATGTGATCATATCAATTGGGGCAGAAAAAGCATGCAAAAAGTTTAATATCTTTTCCAGGTAGAAACTCTTAACAGTTTCTGTTTTATAAAAGGAAAGTTTTCAATAAAATCTACTTATGAAAAATCCACAGCTAGCATCATTATTTGTTTATTTTTATTTATTTATTTTTTATGTTTTTTTGCCCTAGGTGCATGCACTTGCTACAGAGAATAGACAGAGGAAGAGAAAGTGAGAAATCACCCAGGGGATTCTGGGCATGCACACACATGTGCCCAGTGTAATTTTCAAGTTACCAGGTCTGGGACTTGAACTGTGGTCAGCCATGTGGGAGTCCAGTACCTTAACCACTACACCACCTGGTGTAGTGGCTGGGTCTCTAGCATCAGTATCATTATCAATGAGGAAACCTAACTGAAAATAAATCAAGAAAATGATTCCATCTATTCTGGGAAACCAAAACCAAAACCAAAACCAAAAAACAAACCCAAACCAACCCTCCTAAAAAGAAAATACCAACCAATCAACCAAACATAAACTTAAGAGAAAATTAAACCAAGGCAATGAAAGACCTTTATATTGAAAACTATACAAGTGTAAAAAGAATTTGAATAAACATTTCTCCAAAGATGACTTTAAAATGGCCAAGAGGAATAAGAAAAGCTACTCAACACTACTAGTCATTAGAGTGAGAAAGAACAAAACAAACAAACAAAACAAAACCAAAAAAGCAAAAACAAAAACCAAAAAACAGAACCACTATGAGATACTTTCAACATCTGTTTGGATAGCTACTACCAAAAAGACAAGAGAAGGCAGGCTGGTGATGTGGAGGTTAAGGCATTGGATCCCACTGGCCAACACCATGGTTCGAGTCCTGGACTTGGAGGCTTAAAAATCACACCAGGCATGTATTTGAGAGATCCTGAGAGGAGAAGGGATTGAAGAATGGCCATCATCCTTGGGAGGTGGGGTTGAGTGATTTCTCACTTTTATTCTCTTTTTCTCTCTCTGTCTCTCTTGAGTGAGCACACATGCCCTGTAGCAAAAACAAAAACAAACAAAACAAAACAAAACAAAATGACAAGAGATAACAAGCATAAGTGAGGATGTGGAAAAAAGAAAATCCTCATACCCTATTGGTGAGAATGAAGATTGTTGAATATAAAACAGTATAGATATTTCTAAAGAAATTAAAACTAGAACTACGATGTGACCTGACAATCCCTCTTCTGGGCATATACCCAAAGAAAATGAAATCACCATCTTATAAAGATATCTACACAAGAGATAACAAGCGTAAGTGAGGATGTGGAAAAAAGAAAATCCTCATACCCTATTGGTGAGAATGAAGATTGTTGAATATAAAACAGTATAGATATTTCTAAAGAAATTAAAACTAGAACTACGATGTGACCTGACAATCCCTCTTCTGGGCATATACCCAAAGAAAATGAAATCACCATCTTATAAAGATATCTACACTCCCATGTTCATTGCAAGATTGTTCACAACAGCCAAGATATGGAATCATTTAGGTGTTCATCAATGGACTGTGGGAAGCTGCACACCAGCGAGTCTGCCGAGGTTTTTCAGAGAGCAAACAATTACCATGATTGGTTCCCTTCCAAAAACCTGACCTTCGAAACCTTGCTCTGATTGGCCACTAGAATCCCTCAAATTTGCATATC
>NW_006160004.1:1783275-1805195 GCF_000334495.1 Tupaia belangeri chinensis
GGACGACCCTGAAGAGCTGTGACACCGCGTCGTCTCCGTGCTGCTCACAGTAGACGACGTGACCCTTAAGAGTTGTGACACTGCGTCGTCTCTGTGCTGTACCGTGCTGCCCACAATAAACGGACGACACTGTCGTCTCCGTGTTGTAACACTACGCCGCTTGTCCCGGCTCTCACTCCTTCACTCAGGAAACCTGTTCGGCTGTCCCCCCAGGTCGGGACAATGGACAAATGGATAAAGAAACTTAGTATATATGTATGAACATTATTTAATATTTAAAATGAAGATCCTGACGTTTGCCACACTATGGGTGGGCCTAGAATATATTATACTAAGGAAGTAAACCAGATGTAGAAAAAAATATTGCAAGATTTTATTTAAATTATGGGTCTTCAAAAGGTTCATGGAAAATACATATTAGGAAAAAACTGCATCGATTTATAATTTTTTGCACCAAAATAAACTTGTACTTAAATAAATTTTTTTCCTACAAACTTTTTGAATTTCCCTCATTGTCTAATCTGAAAAGAAAAACAAGTTCAAATATATAGATGTAGAGAATAAAACAGGTGTTACCAGGATCAAGGTGGAGAAAATCAGGAGATGTGGGTCAAAAGATACCGAGTAGCAAATATGTAGGATGAACAAGTAGATAGATCTGAAGTACAACATGAAGACTGCAGTTAACAGTAGTGTATTGTATTCAGGGTTGTTGCTAAATTAATAGATAATAGCCAGACTTGCCTGAGGGGGAAGACAGGTCACTATGTGAGCTGAGGGTATGTTAAATCGTTTCATGATATGGGCCATGCCAGCAGACAGTGATTAGATGCTATACGGAGGAAGTCAGGTCTCATATGGCCGACCAGGGTTTGAGTCCTGGCTCTGGTGGCTTCATGTGGAGTACGCCTGTGCATGCACAGCCCAGGATTCTGATACGATAGAGAATTGGAGGATAAAGGATTGTGGCTTGATCAGGCTCCATTGCAGGGGAGCAGGGTTCTTGCCCTCTCGTTTCCTTTCTCTTGTTTATTGTGCCCACATGGACTTTCTAGCCTTAAAAAATTATTCCACAATAGTAACCATTTTACTCATCACTGTATACTATAACATCCTGTTGCATACTATAAGTACTCATAATAAAATTTATTTACAAACAAGAGGAAAGAAAAGGAAATAAGTCTTAAGGCCACTTGCAGCCTCACTTCTCCATACCAAGAATAGCTGGTGATTTACTGCTAAAAGCCATGTCCTGCACAATTCCATGAAGAACTGTCCCTTTCTCCCAGGCCACAGTTGTCTAATGTCATTCACCTGTGGCTGTTGTGCCACAGGGACTGGTCCATCCACAACTGGCAGCTGCCCCTTCACTGGATTCCATTTTAATCTGTCTCTGAGATAGAAATAAGTCTGCCTTTGTCCACATCTACTCTGCTTCCACCCTCATGTGATTATTAATGGTACTACCTGTTCCAGGATGAGTCATTCAAGATTCACACAAGGATTGCCATTTGATAATAATTATATAATCACATCTGTGGGCTCTGCATGAGCGCTTAAATGAAGCGCTAAATATCAGTCTATTGACTCTTGAGGCTGGTACCTTGGTGAAGGTAGTCGTGTTTTTCTACATCTTCAAAAAATTAAGGATAGCAAGAGAACAAATAGAGAGGCATGACATTAGTGGGACACAGAAATGCTCTATTATCTGTTGATGATAACATGTGTAGTATTCTCAATTGCACTGGTCTGAGAAGTATTACATGTTGGGTAAAGTCTCTTTACAAGCCAAATGATATATAGTGATCGAATGTTTTAAAAAATAAAGAGAATAGATTAATAATAATCTGAAAAAAATGATGAAAAACCATGTGATGATGATGAAGTGGATAGAAATATCTTTGTCTTGACTGATATGCATGGTAATCACACTGGAAAAAGAAGTGTCACATTGTAAAGCTATATGTGATTAAATGTAATATAAAAATTATAATAATAATAAAATTTTAAAAAGTAATTGTTGGGGGACTCTATGGTCAGTGATTATGGAACATCATATGTAAGATTCCAACTACCACTTGGAAAAACTGAAGAAGAACTTCTGGTACACTGGGAGTTGAGTTTTTTTGGCACCACTGAAAATAGGAGAGTGAAAAAGAAGGCTGTGGAATTTTTCTTGGTTAAGTCACACAGACAAAATTAGTGCTGGATGTGGCTCCAACTTTAGAAAACTGGTCATGTGCTTGGCTTGTGGATGGCGATTTGAATACTCTTATGTGCTCAACTTTAAATGCCTCTCTGAAGGTTTTATTACGGGCATCTCACGGGGGCACTGTAGCAACCAGATGCACATCAGGTTCGAGGCATATTTCTGGCTAGAGAGACACAGGCAGAGCTATTTCTAAGCCAATCCACATAGCTTGATTTATGCTAATTTATTCTTAACATTTAAAAATCAATCCCTTACCTTGATTTAGTGCTAAATATTGGATACCCCCCTTCTGAGGGGCAGAGGAGGGCTTACTTGGATTCCTGATGGACTCGTCTCTGAATTTAATGTAAAAAACATAATTGATAACACAAGTGCTTTGAGACAGACTTCTAAATTTGAGAAAAAAGCAAGAGACTTGTCATGGATGGTGGACTCGACTGTGTTTTATCTATTTGGAAGGCTGTCTCCACACTCTTGAAGGATGCTCCTCACCCCAGGTGCTCTACCTTCTCAGCTAGCTGGGACCCTGCATTCTAGCAGTTCTGCTTTTATAAACCTATGTAGCCAGCACAAAGTCCTTCTCAGGCTCAGTAGTGGTGAATCAGGGCTAGAATTCTTCCTGCAACTGGCTTGTGTGTCTTTCTGTCCTTCTGATGCAGAGAACACTACACTGTAACCATCATCTTAAACTCTGTGTGTTTGTTGTCCACTTCCCCCAACACACACTCACACACACACACACACACACACACACAGGGCTGATTCAGCTATAGGTACTACTACACACACCTGTGCCTGCCAGCCCCTACTCCTATTTTTGTTTATTCATGCATTCACTTATTTCTTTTCATTCTCAGATCCCACTTCTACCCTACCCTTTCTCATAGGCAATCATGTTGATGGGTATCTTTTAATTTGAAGACATATTTTTTAAAAATGGAGTCTCCTATTTTGTATGCACATACTTTAATTTTATGGAAATGATGAAGAATGTGGACTCCCAAATCAGACGGCTTGTATTGAAGTCCAAGTTCTGCCCCTTATAATCTGTGTGGCCTTGACTTGGCGAGATTCTCTCTCTGCATCTCTCTCTCATCATTGACAAAGCAGCGCTGGATTCTCATGTGAATTAAATTAGTTAATATGTGTGAACAGGTGCAGGTAGGCAGTCAGTCCCCATAGGGTTGGCTATTATTACAAGTCTGTTTTTAAACACACACGGATCCTCTTTGCATTTCCCACCAAATTTTTGCGAAAGAGACGTGATTGGTTTAGGTGATTGAAACCAGCCCTGCACTGTCTGTGTCTGGCCAATCTGTGGGCTGCTCTTGGTCAGTGGCTCATCTCTTGTGGGTCCCTTCAGCAGCTTCCTCTGGGCAGAGAGCATTTTCACAATGGTTGCCTGAAAGAGCTTAGGGTAGGGCTGTGGTGAGTAGAAAGGGAAAGTGGCACAATGCAGCACTCGGAATTCGGGGTGGAAAAGGGGCAGCAGGGAATGCTCGGTGTGAAGAGATCAGGGAGCAACTACAAGGCAAAGGAGACTTGTAAGGTGCCCCGGGGCTCTCAGGGGCTCCCAAGGAAGGGAGTTCTTCAGATCTCCTTGGAGAAGGCATGAGTCAGCCTGTGGACAGAGGAGGCTTGCTAGTGTGGCCGGGCTGGGGCTGGTCTGGCACTATGGGGCAGCCACGGCTCACACTCGTGAGCAGGCTGAATAGTGTGGTAGGGGCTGCGTGAGGGCTGGGATTCCCTGTGGAGAGGGTTGAGGAGAGGTTGTCATCAGGCTGCAGTGGCAAGACAGCTGAGATGGAAAGCTAGAACGTGTGGTGGGCCACTGCCTTGCGACCCGGATATGCCCTCACACAGACAACCACCTGACCACACTGGAGTCCACAAGGAGTCTCTTCCTCCTCCACGTCCCTCCTGTGCCCTCTACTGAAAAGGATGGCGTGATGTTTACTTGGGAGAATTACTTCAAGTGATTCACAGACCTTGCATGGAAAGGTATGGTGTTTTGTTGCTGAGAGTCCATTGAATTGATTCACAAGCCCACTATACTTCATCTCCTTATAGCAAAGATTGCCTGATGAAGTTGGGGAAATCACTCATCTGCATCCCTCACTCGGTTCTTCTGGGAAATTGCAGACTGTTCAATATTTATTGAACACCTACTGTATACCAGGCACTGTTTTAGGGACTGAGGGGATACAGTGATAAAGAGACAGATGTGGGGGGCCAGCAGGTGACATGGTGGTTAAGGGCACTGGACTCCCACATGGTTGACCATAGTTTGAGTCCCAGACCTGGTGGCTTGCTTTTTCACTTTCTCTCTCTCTCTCTCTTTCTCTTTCTCATTCTGTCCCTCTCTGATCAAATGTAAATAAATAAAGAAATAAAGGTTTTTTTTTTTTTTAAGAGACAGATGTGGATCTTGAGCTTGTGAGGCTCTTATTCTAAAGAGAGAAATTATATATATAGATAGTGTATATATATATATATATATTTATTCAACAAAAGTATCAGTTAATGATCAAGTGTGCCAAATAAAACAGGATGGTGGAAAGAGAGATCAGGTGGTGCTCCAGACTGGCTGAACAAAGAAGGGCTGAGGGTGACCTTGAACCTGAGGCTACTCATCAGGAAGGAACAGGCTTAGTGAAGACATGGAAGAAAGACATGGCAGAAGCTTGGCACTAAATTCCAAAATACAGTCATAAAATTTTACGCATTTCTCAGTCATGTGCCTTTCCCATTTTTCTTTATTTTTATTTTTAAAAAACGTTTTTACCATAGGGTGTGTGTGCTCACTGGAGAGACACAGAGCAAGAGCAAGAGAGGGAAAGTAAGAAAGCATTCACCATGGGGCATGGTCACACTGCAATCCCTTCTCCTCCATCTCTCCCTTTTTACAGTACTTTGGGCACACACGCACATGCACTTGGCATGTTTCTTAAGCCACTAGTTCCACCCAGTGTGTTTCTGTTGCTGCAAGGTTGGCCACGTGGGATCCAGCCACCTTAATCACCATGCCATGGGCTGACCTCTCATTCTATAGATGAAAAGATTACATGTATGAGCTGAAAACTGAATCTATTATGTTATATATTTTTGTATTCTGTCATGATCACACATTTTTTAAAAATCTGCTTTCCACCATTGCTCTCCATGTTTTTATACTTTCCAATCTTTCAGTTTCTGCCATAGAGTGCCAAAATGGGGAAAAAGAAAAAAGAAAAACATTTAAGGGACACAGAAATGGAAAATTATCTGTGAATGTATATGATAAAATCTTTGAACAAATACGTAGTGCATTCATGATGTTGGAATTCATTTGGTAGGCTGTAATGATGCACAGTGATTGAATGTAAAAAAAATAAAATAAAAATCTGCTTAAATCATGTTGTTGTATCTCCTTGGGGATTCTTAGATGTTCTGGGTGACAAGTCCCTTTCTCCTAGGGAAGTTTCATGATCTAAAATTCTCTCTCCTTTCTCCTCCATCCTCCTCCAGGGATTTTGGGCATGTATGCACACATATCTGGTGATTTTTCAAGCTGCCAGGTCTTGGATTCAAACCATGGTTGACCATGTGAGAGTCTAGTGCCTTAACCACCACACCACTTACTGACCCCAATTCTCACTTCTTAAATAGCCATCATAGAGAATGTTGGAGCTGTTGGACTGCTTGGCATTGATTTATTACAAGATGATATATTTTAATGTGCTACTTCTAAGTGTATTGAGGACAAAAATATAATTTTTACAGTAATATCTTTGGCATCAACTACAGGCAGGTTGAAGAGATTTGTGAGTCAGGATTAGGGATTAACTTTCCGTGAAAATTCAGGGCTGATATGAAATAGAGCAGAGCCAGCCCATTTGTGTGTGTGTGTGTGTGAGTGATGCAATTAACTCATTTTATTTTCTGTTCCCAATGGACTAACTTGTTGTCACACACACACACACACACACACACACACACACACACACACATACACAAATAGAAACAGATGAATGGATAGACAACATGTGGTATGGTGGTATGTAAAAACAATGGGATATAATTTAACCATTAAGAGAAAGGAAATCCGGAACTAGCAGGTGGTGTGGTGGTTAAGATGTTGGACACTCCTACATGGACAACCTCAAGTTCTAGTCCCAGACTTGGTGGCTTGCTTTCTCACTTTCCTTCTCTCTCTCTCTCTCTCCAAATTAAAATAAATAAATGAATAAATAAAAAGTAAATAATTCTTAAAAAAAAAAAGAACCTTGAAGACATTATGCCATAAGAAATAAGCCAGTCCCAGAAGGACAAATGCTGCACAATTCCACTTACATGAGGTCCGGAGTGCAGTTAAATTCACGGAGACATAACGTGGTAATTCCAGGGATTGGGGGAGGAGGAGTGAGGAGCTGTTGTTTAATTGGTGTAGAGTTTCAATTTGGGAAGATGGAAAAGCTCCAGAGACAGATGGCAGTAATAGTTGTACAACAATGTGAATGTTTTTAATATCAGTGAACTGTATACTTAAAAATGGGTAGAATGGGAAATATTATGTCCTGTGTGTTTTACTACAATAAACATAAAATAGGAAGGACTTGTTCTGAGACTGCACGGTCTCTGTACAAGCTTCATTATAAAGAAGAGGGAGGGGGTCAGCTGGTGGCACAGCAGTAAAATGTGATCTGCCAGGCGAACCCACATGAGCAGGTTTTGGGTTCATGTGCAAGACCTCTCTGAGCATAGCAGGCAGGCTCCTGTCTGTGATCCAGGCTGACTGAGGCTGGGGGTGGATCACAGCATGAAGACTAAGGACCTGCCAAGCGTGCATAATCTCGTTCTCTTTCTCTGTCACTCATGAATGAAATGAATCAACTTTGATCAAAAAGAGGAGGGAAGGGTACTATGAGCATATTTATTCTCTGAAACTGATGCTTCCTTTGGAAGACCCCAAGATGCTTCATTACCCTGGGTATAGACAAGGCCCATGTCTGCCTCTGTGACTCTCACCAGTGCTTTCATTCCCTAGTGTGGTCTGAGGATGGAACTGGGAAGAGACTGTAGCTTTAAACACCCTCCCAGCAGGATTTTGCAGAGCCAAGAAGCTAGACATGTGAATGGGAATGAAATACAGGCAGGAGACAAACACTGTACAACACTCCTGCTTCTCCCGTTTATTGTTGCTGAAGAGGAGCACAGACTCCAACCCAATTAGTGCAGCCTGCACGGGTCCTTCCTTCATTATCCAAGCATCTGAAGACCATTTACAAACCTAAATGGCCACTTTTGACAGACTGTAGTGCTCACTGATATATCTCAGCATGCAGGTTTGGCTGTGTCCTGAGTGTATCACAAGGTATTGCCCCTCCAAAGACGTCTGGGTTTCTATCCTGTCTGAGAATGTAAAAAAAAAAAAAAAAAAGCTGATATTTCCTAGAATTGCCTCCCTCTCTAACATATATTAAACACATATTTACACACTAGCAAACTATAGATTGGTGGCCAGTATTAAGTGTCTGACAGATTAGGGCCACTTCTAAGACTTGATTTCAATAGCCCCTTGGTTACCCTTTTATCTGGGATTATAGATGATTTCATATTCATTCTGTGTAGACAATTGCTTCACCAGAAATTTGTGTGCTCCAAGAGGACATAAAAATAAGTAAGATTTGGAATCCTAGAACATCTGGAATGAGGTGTATAAGCCAAAAATCTTTGATGTTGGCATGATGCTATGGCATTTGAAAAAGCCCAACAAATGTAAAAATTGTCAATATCTGGCAGCACATTCAAAATAACAGTTGCTGTTGTACGTTGTAAAGATGTATAGTGATTACGCGCAAATTATAAAAACATGTAAAAACCAAAGCACAATGATGCTGAAGTTAACTTTGGAAGAATACACAGATTGTAATAGTTTTAAAATATGTTTTCAAAACAATTGTAAAAGGAAAGAAATAAACTTTTTCTCCCTTAAAAAAATGAACAGTTGCCAAAGACCTCAAGCACCAGTGGGCACAAACTTCAGAATGCCCAGTCAGTGCATTTCCCTAGTTACCATCCACACTGATTTGAGAGCGTGTGCACTTGAAAGAGCAACTGCATCATTAGTAGGTTGCTCACAGGGCATTGTGCACATCCTTCTTTATTTTAATAGAAATTCTAAAATGAAACAACCCTCAAACCATAGTTCTTCCTTCCAATACATTCTGGCCAGGCTCAAGGCCAGCTCTTGGTTTGTCAAGCAGATCATCAATCTACCCAGTGCACACACTACATCCGGAGCTGGTGACACAGGGATGCAGGCCTGTATTGCTCCACTTCCTGGTGAGGGTCCGTGGCCAAAAACAGAGTCTCAGAGAGTCTAGCGGGTGGCAGGGGCAAGCTACAGTGGTAATGGTGTGGTGCTCCTTCTCCAAAGCAGCTCGGTGAGATTTGGGCTATTATTCCTGGCTGGATACCCTCAAAGCCTGCTTCCTTAATCCAGTGGGAACAAACTAAACCCCTTTGCATTTATTTCTTTTTTAAACTAGCCAGAGAGTTTTCTTCTGGGTATAACTGGTGATTCTTTGCTGACCCAGCCAGCTTTATGTCTGGATGTGTATATTTGGAAGGTATTGTAAGGTCGACTGGAAAAGCATGCCAGGTTCACAACAGTGGTTGCCTTTGTGGAGAGGAGGAAGAGAATGGAGTTCAAGATGAGCAACAAATAGACTTCAGTTCTAACTGTATTACCTAATTATTTTATCAAAAACCAAAACAAATATGATATATATGAAAACATAACTATTGTTCGATTCTAAGCAATAGGACTTGGACATATTTGCTATATTACATGCAAGACCACAAAACAATAATTTTTTAAAAAAGCTTAGTAATGGGACCAGCAGATGGCATAATTGTTACATCGCTGGACTCTCATGTAGTTGACCACGGTTCGAGTCCTAGACCCAGTAGCTTAAAACTCACACCAGGCATGTGTGTGTGCATACCCAAAATCCCAAGAGGAGACTGGATGGAAGGGATTGTAGCATGGCCATCCTCTCTGGGAGGTGATTTCTTGCTTCATATCTTTCTGTCTCTCCAGTGAGTGCATGTGCTAAAAAAGCTTAGTAATAACTACAACATAGAACAAGAAAAGCATAAGCGTACTTATAGGTAATGAGAATGGAGTGAACACTGAATACTTGTTAATAGATGTCTCTCACAGTCTACATATGAAGTGCAAGCCTGCATGTGCAGTGCAAAACCTGTTCAGCTGAATGAGCAGTCCTGAATTAGGTGGTTGGCTGCAGCAAAGAATTCTTCTGCATACAGTTGGATATGATAAAATCGAAGCATTGGTTTTTCACTGGTTTATGAAATTGTGAATATCATGTGAAGATGCCAGAGACTTTTGAGTGGAGAAGTGAATTGGTCTAAGGGTATATTCTCAGAAAATTACTCGGGCATCTGCATGTAGGATGAGTTGGTGGGGAGGAAATGGAAACTGCAATATACTAGTTAGGATGATGGAGAGAAAGCCTGGATATCTACATCATCCTGAGTGGCCATTAGAAGACTTAGGGTTTTACTCTGTTGCTAACAAACTGAGTGATGGGGTGGTCAAAGAAAAGGCTGTGGCCCAGTTAACATTCCCTTTTCTTCTCTGTCTCTGAAGCAGTCCGTAGCTCACACCCATAGGTCTGGTAGCTGCTTCCAGAATATCACATGCAGAATGAATATCTGCTCTGAATACTGAGAACTGAACTCTGTCCTAAATGCCAATTCCTCTGCCATTTTTCAGACAAGGCAGGACACAAAACATGTGCTCTGAAGCCTCCTTGCCATGACTCAGATCACGGTGATTAAGGTGCTGATCTTCAGAGCAGTGAGGGCTGAGGTTAGTGAGATGTTACTTTTCCATTTTGCCCATGAAGAAATTGAATCCAAAGAGGACAATGGCTCTGAAGATGACATATCTTGAAGCAGTAATGAAACTGGCAGAAATATGTGGAACTGCTATCTCCAGGTGTTCATTTTAAGTCATGTAGTGCCAATGCAAGGAGTGACTCTCCCCTAGTACCTCATCCTATGTGGGTCTGGGTTCCCCTTATTCAGCTCTCCTTGCCCATTCACTTGGAAGGCTCTTCCCCTGAAAGTTCTCCCAGCTATTATGATGCGGATACAGTGATCAGCTCCTTTACTAGTGCATTTGGATCTTGTCAGGGTCTGATGGAAACCCTCAAGGGCGGTCAGCAGCTACCAGGGACTAGGAAGAGGCATGGGAAGGATTTTCCCTTAGTGATCCCCACTAGAAGGAATCACTCCTGTTGAGACCTTGGTCTCATATTTCCACCCACCAGAACTGTGAAAGGGTACATTTTGGTTGCTTCAAGGTACCCCAATCCATAGTCATTTATTTCAGTAATCCCAGGAAGTTAATTCAAGCAGGATGCAAAATTCTCATGTGAGAGTTTTATGACAACCCAAGTCATTAAAGAAAATCTGCACTTGTGCTTTGGTTTGCTGACTGGGAGTAACTGTTTTAGTCTCTAGCCACAGCGGTTTTTCATAAGAATGTCGAAATCTGTGTCTTCTTTCCCTTCTGTGCCCTCTGCAAGGGCAAGTCAGCTCAGGACTTCCTGTGCAGCACCATGTTGCTCTCCCTCGCACACCTGTTCAGAACCCATCAGAACTACGTTCCCAGTTACACAAACCAGAGAACTACCCCCATGTAAACTCTTCTGTGAGCCTCCCTCTGACTGGCCGAAAGCTGCTCTCACCCTGAGGCCCATCTCCCGACAGCAGGTTCCCATAGGAGGCTGTTCCTTCTCTTGCACTTCTGCACCGCAAGGTACCAATTGGGGTCACATCAAATCTGCTCCTCACAGATAGCACATTCTCTCATGCCTCAGTTTTTAGGAAGCGTGTGCCTTCTTTCTTTCCCACTTTTCATCACTTCTCCTGGTTGTCCTCCATGTTCCCCTTGGCCATGCTTCTCATCACAAGAGACTTTGGCATTGGCTGCATGGTTTCTGCACCCCAAATCCTGACACTCAGTGGCTCTCACTCGATGCTGTGTCTTCACCTTCTCCTTTCCAAATGGCCTCCATCTCACTGTACTTTAGCTTTTCACTTTTAATGTTATTTCCAAGAACCACTCCCTATTCTTTGCAGCTAGATGATAAAACATTTCCACCAATGTTTTCTGCTTCTCCTGCTCACTCAATCCCTAGCACTCTTGTCACTGAGTTTCCACTTTGCCATGTCCCAAACCTATTGCTGAATCCAACACATCCTTCTCAGTCCTATTACTGGTCTTTCCAACAGCCTTTCCTGATGTACACACACCCCCCCATTGAACTGTCTTCCCGGGTCCTAGCACTCACACACTTGCTGATCGCCACTGCTGCTGCTCTGTGCCCTTGGGGCTTCATTTTCCTGCCCCTGAGTGCTGATTATCAGTGCTCCCAAAAGCTGTCCAAAAACTTCTTTGCAATTTACACTAACTTCCAAACTATCTTGGGCACATCTGTCATTTAAATAACTCATCCAGATAACTCGCTAACCTGTGTTTACAGCCTAGAACTTTCTCCTGAAGAAATAAGCCATCCTTGTCCACAAGACATTTCTGTTTGGTTATTCCAACTCAAATGTGTTCAGAATGAAAATAATATTCTTGTTCCCTAAACATGTCTTAGCTCCATTTTTTTTTTAAATCTCAGATAATAGAGTAATATCTTTTGTGAAGTTTCTCAAGCCAGAGGCCAGATAACAGTGCAGTGATAAAACACAATTCTCTGTCAAGCTGACCAACATGGGAAGGTTCTGGGAATATTGTTGGAGCCCTCCCTGAATATGCCAGGCATGCTCGTGTCCTGGGTTGGATGAGACTGGAGGTGAATTACAATGTCAGGACCCTGTTGGCAGTGCTTTCTCTCTTCCTCTCTGTCTTTTACTCTCTTGTTCATGGAAGAGATAAATAAATAAACTTAAAAGGAAGTTTGCCAAGCCAGAAACCTGGGCATTTACTTCAACTTCTCTTCTCCTGCACCCCCAATCACCCATATCCCCACATCCAATTCTTCTCATTGTGTTGTTTCTGGAAGCATCTCTTGCATTCATGCAGTTATTTCCATCTCCACAATCACCACCCTCTGCTGCCATGTTGGACTCAGATTATAGTGATAGCTCCTTATGTGGCTCCGGAGTGAACCCTCTCGAAGTTCTCTCTGCACAGCAGCCAGAGCAGCCTTTCAACAATGCAAAAATGAGCAAGCCTCTTGTTCTGGTCTATGTTGCTAATAAGAGGAGATACCTGAGTCTGGGTAATTTTTACAAATCTCGACTTATTCAGCTCATGGTTCGGAGGTCCAATTTGAGGGGCTGCATTAGGTGAGGGTCTGATGCCTGGATTACAATAAGGTGGAGGATCTCACATGTCAGCAGGTGAGGTCTTGAGCAGAGTGTGTTTGTATCTCTTCTCATTCCCTGTCCTTATAAACCCACCAGGACTCAATCACGAGGGCTCTACACTGATGACCTTAATCCTAACCTTCTCCAAACTCCACATTTTTTTGTTCTCAGTTTTATTTATTTATTTCTTCCATGAGCAAGAGAGACAGAGAGAGAGAGAGAGAAACTCCCAAAAGGGTCCTGATGCTGTCATTCATATCTAGCTTCAGCCTTCACCCCATGCCTGGAGTGCTCAGGGAGGTCTCCAGACTTAAACCTGGAATCCTACCACATGGGAATGCCTAGCAGAACATCCTATTTTTATTGTTACACCAAGTCTGGCCCCTCAAAGTCCCTACCTTTGAACACGATAGTTGGATTACATTTTCACCTTTTTAATACTATCACAACCAAATTTCAGCACATTAATTTTGGGAGGACACATGAAAACTAAAACACCTCTTTTTGCTTCAAACCCTCCAAAGGCTTCCCTGCCTGTCCACGCCCTGGGTGGTTCTCTGCAGGATAGCCTGGGGCCCTCCTCTCCAGTGCACTCTTCCCTCTGGCTCCCCTAGCCATCCTGCCATCCTGTGGAGCACTCGTCAAATTCCATGGGCATGATGCTCATCTTGATCTCATCCTAGTCTCTCTTCTTGTTCTCTTTTACTGCTGAGCTCAGCCTTCATCCTTAGGCTCCCCCTGCCTGTGCAGCTTGGTCCTGTCTCAGCTCCTATCCTTTGTGGACCAAGCCAACTCTATCTTTGGAAATGGTCTTTACCTCACTCACGACAAGCTCCCTATTTACCTCCATGTAACAGGCTTCTATACAGCCTGGGCCACGTCTCTTGCCCTGTTGGATTCCCTTTAATCTGGCAGCCTCCGGAGGGTGCACCCCTGTTTTGTTCACTGCTCTGATCACATGTTAGACATCACAGGTGTTCAGTGAGTACTTGCTCAGTGAATGACTGAGTGGGGGTTGCGAGAGTTGAGTGCGATGCTACTCATGCCCTAAACCTGGCTCATTCAGGAGCAGGTAGGTGAGATCATTGATATTAACAGCGATGGTGCACAAGGTCAATGCCTCCCATGCTGTTCATCCTGTGAATCCTGGCAGGACTGTCTAAACTGCCTGTGAGGGCTGCTGCTCTGAAAGACCATCAGGGCGACCAAGAGCTCAGTTGCCCCAAAGAAATGGTTCATGTTTAGCTGAATGTGGTTTCCTGTCCCTCGTGGGAAATGTCACGTTGTTTCATATCAAAGCGTGCACCGTCCACTGCTCAGGGAGACCCGCGCCCCGCAGGCATGTGTGCTGGAAATCTAGTACGGGGGCTCCTGTTTCCAGAGAGGATGCTGGTCTAGTGAGGGGCCGACCTTTTCACCTTCAACGATGCTGTGGCCTGTGGAAGGCTGGGGGAGCTCAGGAGAATGAGGAAGGTTGAAATTCAGTCCAGGGAAATTTAAAGGCACATTTAAGCATTTCTAAGATGTTATTTAAGCACACCCCCAAATTCTGGTTGGCTGAATTGTAGACAACTGTCTCTGCTGGTGGCTTATACTTTCTCTCCCTTAGTTTCCTCATTGAAAGGGAGATTAAGCCTCACCTCAGAGGATGATCTAAAGAGTAAAAAGAATGAAGGGAGACATCATTCCTTCTAGTCTTCTAGTGGATTCATGGCAGGGTGCCCTGGTTATTTCCTGCTAACGGCAGACCAGCATGGCCCTGCACCTCATTGTCCTGCTGTACTTGTTGAGGAGTAGAGCTGGAGTTACACGGAACCCCAGAGGTATACATGAGCACTTGTTTTGGAGAACATTGGGCCACTTGCCCTTGTTCTAGTGCATTCCATTGCTAACCGTAAATGCCTAAACCTGAGTAATTTAGGAGAACAGAAGTTTATTAAGCTCATAGTTTAGAGATCCAATATCTGGTAAGATGTTTCCTGTTGATGAGGTCCTGGGCCATGTTGGAGGTCGCCTTGTGAGGAAACAGAAACACATGCATCTGTGTCCATGTGTCTCTCTCTGTCTCTCTGTTCTAGTCTCACTCCCTTTCCTTATAACCCACCACGTCAGTCATTTAATCACTACTGAAGGCCCTTTGTTCTGACATCATGAAGCTTTTGCATTTCCTCTTTATACCTTCACAACCAAATTCCAACACAAGAATTTTAGGGTTACACAAGGCATAGCCCTTCTTTAATATGAGAGAGTCTTGGCTTGTCTTTTGGGCTATAAAAGGAAGGAAGAAACAGGATGCAGACCAGCTTGTGCCAGGCTGTTGAATTAATTGGAGAAAAGCAGGTTTCCCCAATCCCAAGGAGGCTGGATGACAGAGGACTGATGAGGAAGACCCTGACACCAGGCTACTGGGGTGCAGAGACAGCCCTGCCCTTTCCCACTGTGGTCATGTTACTCAGCCTTTCTGTGTAGATTCTTAGCTGCACACTGAGAAGGTAATGATTCAACCTCAAGAGGTAGCTGTGAGGTTTAATGAATGTGTTTGCCAAGCTCTCATAACATTGCCCAGCTTAGAATTAGCACACAGTGAATGCCTGATATTATTATTGTTGTCAGTGAAAGAGAAAATCCTAATTAATCTGTAGCCACCTATTCTTGCTGTTTCCTGCTAACTGCAGAGTAGTATGGCACTTGTTTCTTGCTGTCTTTCAGTAATTTTCTATTGATATAACTGAATAGAACACCCTAGGTAACTTATAAAGAAAAGAGGTTTATTTAGCTCACAGTTCTGGGAGCTGGAAAGTCCTACATCAAGGTGCTCGCCTCTGGTGAGGGCCTTCTTGCTGCATCAGGACATGGTGGGAGGCAGCTCATGAAGACAGAACAAGTGTATGTCAGCGCAAGTCTCTTCTCAAGCCATCATTCCCTTTACGGAGACCTCATCCTGACAGCTTCCTATAATCCTAACTTCCTCTCAAAGGCCTCCCCTCCAAGTACCATCAATATGTGGATTTAAGGGTGAGGTTTCATTATGAGTGTGGATGGAGACATTTAAACCACAGCACCATCTTTTTGAGGAGTGGAACACATAGTTTGTCAGTTTAGTGAAATTACAGACTGGCTATGTTTTGTTTGTTCTGAAGGTTTATGAGGAGGGGTTAAAGTTAGGTTAATATATCGGTGAAGAACAAAGTGATCGTTTAAAAATCACTGTGTGTAGTCACAGCTGTAACTACTGACTTAAAACGTACGCAAGAGAAAACACGATGGCTTTAAGGCTGGCAGTCACGGAGAAGGGTGCTGTAAATATCACCCTGGAAGCACAGGAGTCAGGATTCGGGTTTTGCCCTCAGTTCCATTTTTTGAGCATTGAGCTCTCATAACTTTGGTAGAGAAAACACTACATCCTGCAAGAGGCAGAGAGAGATTTGGAAGGGGTGTGTCTACATAAATGCTGAAATTCCACATTTAAATATTTGTCTGTTTGGTTTTTTACTTAAATGTGGTAGTTTCACTTACATGGATGCTAATTTACATTATTCATCACAACATCATTTCACGAAAATTGCCTTGGAGGTGGGCTATGATGTAAGTCATCATTTGTCTCTCAGCTTTGGAAAAAACCTCCCATCTCTCTCCCTCTCTACATTCACCCTCCTTGCTTCCTGGCCTCCCTTCCTTGTTTTTATTTTCCCTCACTTAAAAAATTATTTTGGAAAATTAGATACATAATCTTTAAAAATTAGATACAGAAATATATATGCTTCCCTAACAAATCCAAACACTATTGTTCTGAAAACTGCCAACAAATTTGCATGTATGTAAAATGTGAAAATCCCCTTACCGAATAGGAAGCCACCTGTTTTCTGATCTCGTTTCCCCATGGACCTTTACTTCCCCACATAATGGCCACGAATTCTTTCTCTCTCTTTTTCTTTTGTCCTCTTTCTCTCACCATCCTCCCATCTATCTAGCTTGACAATTTCTCTTCATTAATTTGGTTATATATTGCAAATATCTTTCTACATTGTTTCATATGCATGATTGTGAAAACAACGGCATTTTGTTTTCTGTACTATGGTTGGTTATTTCCATTGTGAGTGTGAACTGTTACAAACAGAGCTGTAACCACCTTCTCCAGCCTGTTTTTGTTCACCATACTGCTCTTTCCAGGATAGACATGGCATTGCCCTGACAAAGAGTGTGCACACCTCACAATATGGAGCTGACACATTTTTCCCTGTAAAATGCTTGCATCCATTTGTACTTCTACCAAGAGTGTGATAATGACAAGTTCCTTACATCACCAACAAATGTTCTCAATCTTTAGATTTTATCAATCTCATGGGTAAAAAATACCATCTTTATTTTTGTTTTGATTATTTTTTTTCCTGCTTTTTGAGCATAGACATGCAAGTATTTTTTTTCCAGTCTGCCACTTATCAACTTGGAACTCTATTTTCCCCAGTCCATCCTGTATGGCATGAGTTACAAAGAGCCAAAGAGGAACTTGAGTGAGATCTGGGAGAAGATATAAAGCAGCAGGTCCTACTTTCCCTGAATGTTGTTTCTGTTAGAGGGAAGGGCAGACAAGTAGAGTGCCAGCAGGCTCCATGGCCCTGATTCTCTACTTGTCCCCACCGCTGACCTGGCTGACTGACAGCTCTGCCATGAGCCTTCTTTTGCAGCTTGCTTGGGAGCTGAAAGTACGAAGCTACCATGCTGGCAGGTGGATCACTCCTCTGCCCCTCCACCTCCTTTCCTATCCCTTCATCACCCCAGGTCCTGCCCAGCTGTCAAGTGTGTAAATCTCACATTCACCCTTGATTCTAAAACGCATGAGTGTCACTCTGCCTCCCTATCCAAATCCTCTTTTAACTCTATTCATAGGGTCTTTTGACAGTAGGGCTCTTTATTTTTAAATAGTCACTTTCCTTTATGGTTTCTGGGTTGTGTCTTCCTTCAAAAGATCTTCTGTTGCTTAGACCCTTCAATTGTTATAAAAAAGTACTTTCACATTTTTTTCAAGTACTTTCATTGTCAAGCAAGTGGCATCTGTTGCCTACAATCAGGAGCAGAAGCTTGAGCATGTCTGCTCATCATATCCTGGTATTGAAATCACCAAGTGAAGCATTCCATTAAGCACTGGCTAGAGCAATGCTTCACTCACATTGAGAAGAGGCATAGCAAGATTTACTGCAGTGGAAGGGTACCTTCCACCAAAGGGTGGAATGGGAGAAAGTATTTGTGTATCTAGTAAGGGGTTAGTTTCCAAAGTATGTAAAGAACTCATATGACTCAGAACTGAAAAGCTATGGATTAAATAAGCATTTCTCACAAAAAGATATTCAAAACAGCCAACAGGTATCTGAAAAGATGTTCAACATCACTAATTATAAAGAAAATACAATTCAAATCACAATAAGATACCTCCTCATTCTTGCTAAGATGGTTATTATTTAAAAGTCAATTCACAATGAAATAAGACAGATTACACTAAGAGCTAAGAAATTCTAAGCAATCGAAGGGTCTGAGGGGTAAGGCGCTGAGATTTTAGCATTGATAGTGCACTTTGCTTTGAGTCAGGTATTTGGGTTTAGTTATGACAGGTTTAAGATAAAACTAGAGTCACTTCAAACCATATTCCATTGACTTTACAAGTCAAATAAATTGGATTCTTTAATACTAAGCAAATGAAAATAGGGGATAAAATAACTGATATCAGGATGATATCAGAAAAAATATTTGTAGAAAGAAGAAGTAGATGGTATAATGTGGAAGTTTAGAGAGTAACCATTTCAATAAAATATATAAACCAAACTTAAATTTATGAAATAATGAAACTGGCACTTTTTTATTATACTGTATAAAAACAGTTTCAGAATTCATGTTGCAAAAGACATGCTTTTGCTTCATTTCTGATGTTAAGCTATTTCTATTTCAATTTTAACTTCTAAGTTGCCTTGAAATTGGGATAGTGTTTGAATATCACAAAAATTTATTATAGATAATCTGTATGAGCAATTTAAAAAAGAAACAAAGTGGCACTCTAAAAAAAAGACAAAAACAAGTCTTGGCAAGAACATAGAGAAATCAGAACACTTATGAACTGTTGGTGGGATTGTAAAATGGTGAAAAACACTATGTAGTTTCTTTAAAAATATTAAAACCAAAACCACCATATGATTCAGCAATTCTACTTTCAGTATTTATCCAAAAAAAATGAAATTAGGATCTTTAAGAGCTATTTGCTTATTCATTGCAGTATTGTTCACAATGACCAAGATGTGGAAACAACCTAAATGTTCATTGACAGATGACTGGATAAATAAGAGTCAGTCTTGTATGTGGTAAATTCATATATGGAAATAATATTCAGCTTTAAAAAAGAATGTAATAAAAAATTAAATAAAGTAAAGAATGATAAGTGCTGGTGAGGCTACGGTGAAAAGGGAACTCTCCTACACTGTTAGTGGGAATGTGAATTAGTGCAGCCGCTGGGGAGAACAATATGGAGGTTCTTTAAAGACCTACAGATAGAACTGCCATTTAATCCAGCGATTCCGCTGCTGAGTGGGATATCCTACCCAAAGGATGGGAATACACTCAGTCAGAAAAGTACTTGCACATCCATGTTTATTGTGGCATTATTCACAATTGCTCAGACATGGAACAAACCTAAATGTTGATGAACAGATGGATGGATTGAAAAAGTGTGGCATATATACACTTTCGAATACTACTCAGCCATAAAATCCAATAAGACCCAGGCATTTGATAGAAAGTGCATGAATATAGCAGACTTACTGCTAAGCACAGCAAGCCAGACTACAAGAGAGACATTGTGTGTCCTCACTTAACATATATCTACACTCTATGGCAAAAACTGAAAGATTGGAAGACACGAAAGCATGGAGAACAATTGCGAATACTAGAGATAGTGTGAGAGGATGATGGACAATGGGGGAGAGTGAGAGGGAAGGAGTCAAGGGGAAAAAGAAATAAGCAAAATATTTAAGGAACACAAAAGTGGAAAATTATCTGTTGATGATAATGTGTGTGGTAATATCTTTAACTGGATTAATATATAGTGTATTCATCCTGGGAAAATTCATTTTGCCAGCTGTAATGATATACAGTGATTGAATGTGTTAAAAAAAATGAAGTCCTGCCGTACTGGACAATATAACTGAAACTTGGAGACATAATGCTAAGTGAAATAAGCCAAATTAAAGAACTTGAAGGACAAATACTGTGTGATCCACTTACATGGGGCACCAAAAGAAATCTTATTTATTTGCTTACTTAGTGCATAAGATAGAGGTAGAGAGAGAGGAGTACTCCTGACAGGGTCTCATCATGTCATGGTCTCCTTCCCTAGCCCTCCAGCTCCTCAGGGTCCTGAGCATGTGTGCCCAGTGTGTTTTCAGGCTAACCTGGGGATGCAAACTCAGGGTTGACCATGTGGTTTCCAGTTTTGCAGGGCACTTGTTTTACTGCTGTGTCACAGCGGCTGAGTCAAGATTAATCAAATTTATGGACACAAAGTAGAATGGGAGTTGCCAGAGCCTGGGGAGGGAGAATGGGGAGTTGATAACCAACAGATATAAAATTTCAGTTAAGCAAGATTAGTAAGTTGTAGAGATACATCCTGTGACATTGCGCCTATTGATAACAGTGCTACATTGTACACTTACACATCTGATATGAGAGCAGAGCTCATGTTAAGTGCATGTTAAGAAAGAAGCAAAAATCAAACACACAGACTTAGAGAAGAGCACAACATGATAAGAATCTGGAGGATGGACTGCTGGCAGCCCACATGCATCTCCACTGTGCATTGGCCGTGTGGCCTAATGAGCATCTTCAGCCTGTGCTTCTCCATGCATAAAGATCTGTCCCTCAGGGGGTCAATGCAATGGTAGTGTGAGCCTGTCTAGCTGCCTGCTTAGGATTTAGCATTTAATCTGTGTTAAATCCCACATCCAGGCTGTGCTTTTCTCAACCTCCCGGCACTTTGAGCAGTGTGGCAGTTGAGTCCTCTGGTAGCTGTCCCACTACGACACCAAGGCACTGCCTCTCTCCTGCTCCTGTGTTTGTCACTGGTCTTGTTTTTTGACTAGTCCTCTGAAGGTGGGCTAGTTGAAGAGTCCATGTTGTCCCTCTTCCTTCCCCTGCCAACTCCTCCTCGCCATGGTTTTAACTTGTATGGTGAATTGGTATCTGTCATTCTGCTCTTTCCCCAAGATCCAAGCCCCTCACCCCCATTTCATTTCAGGCATCTCCATTCCTGCAGTTCTATACCAAGCTTCATCCCACTTTCCCCAGCTGGAAAACTTCCAGTCAGGTGAAATTATCTTCCTTCTTCTCATGTTTTCCACATTCAATCTGCTGCCATGCTCTGTTAAGCCTAATCCCACAGTTTCTCACATCTGCTGTGAATCTCTGTCCCATTCCCATTCTGTAGATCAGTCCCCATTACCCGGCAAAGAGACCCTGGCAACTGCCTTCTTGTAGATCTCAGTACCCACTTTGTTTCTCTGTCATCTGACACACTGTGGTTGGGTAAATCTTTCTGAAGTATAGCTCTGATTACATTAATTCCTTGTTCAAGTATTTTTATTTTTAAATTTTAGAATTTTTTTGTCATTGGTCACATGTGCTCAACAGAGAAAGATAGAGAGAAAGTGAGAAATCGGTCTCCATGGGCAATGGCCATGTTGCAATCCCTTCTCCTCCATTCTCCCCATCAGAATCTTGGCACACATGCACATGTGCCTGGAGTGTTTCTCAAGTCACCAGATGTGGGACTTAAACTGCAGAATTGGCCATGTAGGATCCAGTGCCTTAACCAGCTTGCCATCTGGTGGCTTAACCTTGTTCATGTATTTTTATTGGGTCCCTTTGCCTACTAAAAATGGCCACATTTAATAAACACGGCCATAATGTACTACTCAACATTGTTCAAATCCCTGTCCTAGGCAGCCTGAATCACACCAGACCCTCACTTGAACACCCAAGATTTGAAGCGCTAGAGGACTGGAGGAAGGGGATCACAGTGTGACCAGATCCTGTGGAGGGTGTTCCTCTCTCTTTCTCTAACCCAAATGCCCACAAACAGATGAATGGATTGAAAAAGTGTGACACATATACTCTATGAAATACTACTCAGCCAGAAAAAACAACAAGATCCTGGCTTCTGACAGAAAGTGGATGAATATGGAAGATTTACTGCTGATTGAAATAAGCCAGGCTATGAAGGAGAGACATTGTATATATGTCTTTATACATGAGGTGTGTTTCTTTTCTTTTCTCT
>NW_006160004.1:1805812-1832845 GCF_000334495.1 Tupaia belangeri chinensis
TTTATTGATTCACAAAATTTTTTTTTTTTTTTTTTTTCTTTTGAAGAGGTTTTTACTATAGGGCACATGTGCTCGCCAGACAGACAGAGAGAGACAGAGAGATAGATAGCGAGAAATCGCCCCCCCCAGGGGGGATGGCCACGTCACAATCCCTTCTCCTCCATACTACTCTCGGGATTTTGGGTATGCACGCACACACGCCCGGCATGAGTTTAAGCCACCGGGTCTGGGACTCGAACCGCAGTTGACATAGCCATTACGGTAACTGCTGGTCCCACAAAATTTCTTAAATAATCTAACTACTTTCAATAGCAAGTTCAAGTGGTATATATATATATATCTGTCAATACATGTCTGACTTTAGGCATGAGACTCTAAGTAGAATTAATATACTATAAGTTAGCACCTGAGGCTATATAGCTTACTACGGTCATTAAATAGGCATTTTAAAATATATTTTTTAATTTCAAGAATAGCACTTTTATCTTTACTACATCAAAGAAATGCTAAGGAACTTTGCTTAAAACTTAAAGCTGGGATACAGGTTAGGATTCCGTTCAAATAGTAGGTACAGGAACCTATCAGCAGTTCAAGACAGTACAAAAATCCTTAAAACTGGAAAATAAAGCCTAGAAAAAAATCAGCAATATTTTAGTCAAAAGTTATAAAATGCTGTTTCACCAGTTCAGTTCATGTATTTAATCTATCTTTTGTTGTGGTTCGATTCTCCTGATTAAATTCTGGGATATAATATTCAACTCCAGACTTGTTCCTATGATTAAGTTGACCATTTTCTTAGTTTTGAATTCTTTTTCTGTGAGTCTGCATTTAATTTTCTTGGTATAGCATTCCCTTGAAAGGAGATCTGTTCTGGTGTTGGTAAATTCTTTCAGGTTTTGTTTGAAAATGTTCTTGTCTTTTATTCCTATATGAAAGATAATCTTGCCTGGAACAGTATTCTTGGAATAGAGAAGTGAAAAGAAGTAGAAAAAATAAAATAAAAAAGGAAAAAAAGATACCAAAAAAATTAGATTTTAATTTTAAAAAGCAAAAACTGAAAAGCGCATGGCAAAAAGTCATTTTTCACAGCTCAAGTTCAGTATCCATCTCAGGATGGGCCTGGCCTGGCCTGGGTTTGTGCCTTTGCTCAAGGTGTATTTCTTATAGGCAACAGATAGTTTATTTATTTATTTTATCCATTTAACCAATCAGTGTCTCTTGATTGGAGAATTTAATCCATTAACATTCAACATTATCGCTATTTCTGGACTTTTTCTTTCTTTCTTTCTTTTTTTTTTTTTTGGAGAGATTTTTTGCTATAGGGTGCGTGCACTCGCCAGACAGACAGAGACAGAGACAGAAAGCAAGAAATCACCCCCCAGGGGGGATGGTCACCCCGCAATCCCTTCTCCTCCATTCTCCTTTTGGGATCTTGGGCACGCACGCACACGCGCCCTGCGTGAGTTTTAAGCCACCTGGTCCAGGACGCGAACCGCGGTCGACTACGCAGGAGTCCAGCGACATAGCCATTACACTAACTGCAAGTTCCCTGGACTTTTTCTTGATTGTTTTCGTTCTCTTACTTTTGCCTGTCTCTTTAGTTTTCCTGGTATAGCACTCCCTTCAGAATTTCTTAAAGAGCTGGTCTGGTGTTGGTAAATTCTTTTAGGCTTTGTTTATCTGAGAATATTATCTTTTCTTCCCATTTAAAGGATAGTTTTGCCTATTATAGTAATCTTGGCTGGAATTGTTTCTCTCTAACACTTTTAATATATCTTCCCATTCTTATCTTGCTTGCATTGTTTCTGATGAGAGGTTCAATGTTAGCCTGATGGGATAACCTTTGTAAGTAACTGGACACTTTTCTCTTGCCAATTTTAGTATCTTGTTTTTATTTGTGGCTTTGGCTAGTCTGGCTATGATTTGCCATGGAAATCTTGGATTGATTCTATTTGGGGTCATTTGTTTTTCTTGGGTTTGGATGATTCCGTGCTTTTATAGACTTGGAAAATGTTTTTGCAGGATCTTGTGAAATAGATTTTCAATGCCCTCATTAGTTTCTTCACCTTCAGGGATACCAATTATTTGGATGTTTGGGCATTTAGTAGTATCTAGTATTTCTTGTATTTTGTCCTCAATTAATGTTAAATTTTTCAATCTTTTTTGGTGATATTTTTTTCTAGGCCATTTTTTTTTTCTACATTTGAGAGTCAATCTTTTGCATGATCTAATCTGCTTTTAATACTTTCAAGGGAGGTTTTGATTTCCTGTATTGTAGCCTTCATCTCTAAAAGTTCCATTTGATTCTTCTTTATGGTGTCTAAGTCTTCTTTAAAATCATGGAAGGACTTCCTCATCTCCTGGAGCTCATTGTCTCTTTTCTCTTGTATTTCATTTAGTTTCACCACTATGAATATTCTGAATTCTTTATCTGACATTTCCATGTGTTCCATTGTACTGTCTGTGGATGATGAGGAATTATTCTTTTTCCTTGGTGAAGAGATAGTTTATTGATTTCTTATATTTCTTGTGCCTCTGATAACTGATTTCTAATGGATTATATGTTTCTCCTTAATTTCTGTACTATTGTCACCAACACCGGGTAGTTCAGTGGCCTCCCAGTTTCTTCAGAATAGGTTCACCTGGGGCTGAGCTTCAGGGTTTCGGTAGAGGAAGAAAGTAGGGGTTATGTGGTGGGCAGTGTGCACTTCCCTTCATAAAGCTATGAAGTTGAGAGTATCCTTGAGTGGGCAAAAAGCAGCTAGAAGTCTAAGGCAGTCTCCTGGAAGTGGTGGGGCCAATGGGGTTCCCAAGGCGCTCTCTGGCCTCAGTCCTCACTGTCTTAGCCAATGCCAGCTGGCAAGCGCTGGGAAAGATCCAGTGTAGGTTTAGTAACTGTGAAAACTATACTTAATTTCCTATGATTAAATAAAAGAGAGATCAGACCTTATTTGAAAATATAAAAATTAAACAATGGCTATGAATTTATCAATGTTTTCAAATTCGAGTATTTATATTTGAATTTTTCACTTTAACTCTGCTCAATTCCTGGAAGGTCATTTACCTTTAACGTCCATGGGACTGGCCATGTGAACTCACCTGTAGTACAATCACAGCAGGAAACTGTAGCTAGGTCACTATTCAAGAATGAGTAAGTGTATTACTAGAATTACATAATAACTAAATGGCCATGTATTATTTCCCCTGAATGTCAATGTATGTGGACTTAAAGACATTTTCCTCCAGAACACAAAGTTCTTATTCTTCTAAATTCTCTAATTCCCAAGGGCAAGAAAAGGGTATTCTAAATAAGTAATATTTTCTATGAACACATGTATTATCTCAATTTCATTTTAAAGTCTTAAGGATTTGAGGTGATAACTGTTTTTTGTTCTGGATGCGACCTTCCATTTTGACCAACCAATCATCCAGAATCCAGGCAGCTCTCTGCCTTCAACTCAGCCATCTTTGTGGTTAAGGCAGAAAGAAAAATGGCCTCCAAAATATCCACATTCCAGATCCTGGGTTACTCAGACAGGTCCAATACAATCATATAGATCTCTAAGGGGAGGAGGAGACAGAGTCGGAGAAGGAGATGAGATTGTTATGAGGTCAAAGTGACTTTACTCCTGGTTTAAAAGAGGGAAGGAACCATGATCCAAGACATGCAGGTGTCCCCTAGAAGCTGAATACTCCCTCTTGTCTCCAGAAGGAATGTTTCCCCACTGACATCTTAATTTTAGTCTAGAGAGACTCATATCTGACTTCTGGATTCTAGAACAATAAAACAATAAATTTATTTATTTCTTTCTTATTCATGCATTTATTATTTTTAAAAATTTGACCAAAGAGAGACACATAGAGTGGGAAAGTGAGAAAGCAAGTCACCAGGTCCAGGACTAGAACCATCATCAGCCACATGGGAGTGTCCAGTGCCTAAACCACTGCCACCTGGAGGCCCCCTTCTATGCCTCTTCAGGCACTCTCCATAATGTTTGTACCATCTACCCATATTGCCACGTCTCTACTTTGTTCCTTATAGATGGCAGCGTTTCCATGTGTGGGAGGCATGGCAGTGTGACTGCTGTGTTCCTTCTCTCTCTCTCTCTCTGAAGCAGCTGAAGAACCAGGGAAGGAGAACTGGTGCTAAGAATGAAGACTGAGGCTTTGGGAGCACCCCAGGGGCTTCAGGATGGGAGAGAGGCAGTATATGTTTAGATCCTAGCAACAGCCAAAGTGGACTATTTTGTGGCCAGCAGAGGAGCCTGTGGGGGCCTTGACGTTGATGCATACACTGGGCTGGAATGAGGGTGCCCGGCTATCTGTATAAACCAGGGGGGAGCTGGACAGGAATTGCCCGGGGATCAGTGTGCCAGGTCCAAGTCTCTCTGGAAAGCACTGGTTTTGACACCGCTCCCGGGAACTGCTGTATCTGGGTATCAGGGTGCTGTTGGGCGTAGGTATGTTGCTGGGTGAGCTTTAGCCTTGTCCTGTTCAGCTTTTCTCAGTGGTTCTTGAACCAAACTTGCAGCACTGTTTGATGTATAAGTCCATTTTTAATGTCATTTCCTTCTGAAGGCTGGGGTGTGGGTATGGGTTCTTACTGAACAAGAAATTCCAGTCTTCTAGTTTGCTTCTCTGTGAATATGATTCATCTCCTTTGTGAATTCTGGTGAGTGCCTGTAGGAGGGCCCTCTGAGACTGACATCTTGTCTAGCCGCGCTCAAAAGCTCAGGACTAATGGTAGGGGTCAATGTGTGTTGTTTTAAGACACTACATTTGTGGTAATTTGGTACAGTAGCAATAGAAAATGGTGGCAGATTTTGAAACAAGGAATGTGGTGCTGATGTAATAAAAAGGTAGTTTTTTGAACAGTAAGAGCACGTATTTATTAAGTTCCATTTCTTTAAATAAAAGATAAAAATCCACATTTTTATTCAGCTAGAGATGATTGTTAATTATTTAAGTGTGTGAAAGATCCCTCAGTGAGAAGCTTTTAAAATATTTTCTATTGATCTGATAAGAAAATAGAGCATTAAGATAGACTCAGAAAGAAGTAATACCACCTCAAAGAAGTAATGCTTTCATTAGCTAGAGTAGAAAGTTGTAAAAAAGAACCACTTCTTCTCCGTTTTATTTGTCATAATTAAGTCAGTTAAATATGTAAAAGTATGTAATTTTTTTTCCCCTTAAACTGTAAGTGTCTTTGGAATTGGGCAGTGGGCAGAGGTTGTAGGAATGCTGAGGAGAATGGCATACTGTTCTTGTAGATAATGGTTTTAAAGTCTTGACTGGTGAGGGCTCAGGAGAGCTTGGGGAACATGGTAGAGAAAAACCATAAATTGCCTTAAAGAACACATGTTTAGGCTATGCTTTCTTGCTTAATAACTAAAGAGAAATTTATTTAGCTCATAGATTTTTGAGGTCCAGAGTCAAGAGGTTCTATGTGGTTGAGTGTCTTTTTGTGGTAGGGGTTTGCAGAGTTCCAAAGTAGGATGGGGTATCACATGGCAAGACAGAGCAAGAGCAGAGCTTGTATCTATGTCTGTGTGTGCGACTCATTCCCTCTCGTTATAAACTCCCATGATTCAATCGGGGGGGGGGTATCCTAATGACCTTAATCCCAATTATCTCCCAAAGGCCTCACTTCTTCTTATTTTTGTTAAAGAATTACTTATTTATTTAATTTAATTTATTATTATTATTTATTTAATTTGATCAGACAGAGACAGTGAGAAGGAGAGAAGAGGAAAGCAAGAAAGCAAGTCGCCATGTCCAGGACTCAAACTGTGGTCAGCCATGTGGGAATCTGACACCTTTACCCACCACACCACCTGCTGGTCCAAGGCCTCACTTCTTAATCCCATAGTCAGACCAAATTTTCACACTCTTAATCTCATCACAGCCAAATTTCATCACACGAATTTAGGGGACACAGTCAAACAATAGCAATACCTAAATTATCATGAATAATATATTGGTAATATAGATATTAGAGGTGCTGATAGTAAAGGTTTACAAAGAAATGAGGAACATTTTATTAGAAATTGGAGGATGGGACAGTAGATAGCATGGAGGTTAAGGTGGCTGAATCCTACATGGCTGACTGAGTGATCTGAGTCCTGGACTTAGTGGCTTGAAAATCATGTTGGTGTGCTCAAAATCCAGAGAGAAGAATGGAGAAGGGATTGTGTAACATGATCATCCCCCTTTGGGGGGTGGGTGTGATTTCCTTCTCTACCTTTTGCTCTCTCTCTCTGATGAACTTTATAGCAAACTTAAAAAAAGAAACGGAAAGAAAGGATATATTTGTTATAGAGTGTGGAAAGTCTTAGTGGAATTATGTTCTGCAGTTGTATGGAAAACAAACTTGAAAGAAATGAACTTGAATATTTAGGTGAAGAAATTTACAAGCAAAGTTTCAAAGGTGTGGCCTATTATTTTTTCTTGCTGCTTAGAGTGAAATGCAAGAGGAATGAGATGTATTGAGAGAAGTATCCATCTGCAGAAAGATGAAACTGGTCCCCCCTTTCTCACCATTAAGAAAAATAAAAGATCTAAATGGATCAAAGATCTAAATCTAAGACCTCAAACTATAAAACTACTGGTCGAAAACACCAGAGAAATTCTTGAAGACATCAGAGTAGGCAAAGACTTCTTAACTAAGACCCCCCAAAGCACAGGTAATAATCCCAAAAATAGACAAATGGGACTATATCAAAGAAGCTTCTGCACAGTAAAAAGAAAAAAAAAATTAGAGTGAGTCAACAACCCCAGGAATGGGAGAATGTATTTGCAAACTATGTCTCAGACAAAGGACTGATAACCAGAACATACAGGGAACTCAAATAGCTTACTCCATAAAAAGAATAATCCAATTAAAAGTTGGGGAAATGAGCTGAACAGACCATTCTCTAAGGAAGACATATGAACAGCCAAAAAGCATATGAAAAAATGCTCATCATCTTTCATCGTAAGAGAGATGCAAATCAAAATCACAATGAGATACCATCTAATTCCAGTAAGAATGGCTAAGATTTAAAACTAAAAAAAAATGGTAAGTGCCAGAGAGGTTGAAGTGAAAAGCGAACTCTCCTACACTGTTGCTGGGAATGCAAATAAGTACAGCTGTTGTGGAGAACAGTGGAGGGTCCTCAAAGACCTACAAATAGAACTACTGTATGACTCAACAATTGCAATCCTGGATATCTATCCAAAGGACAGGAGCATACTCAGTCAGAAAAGTGTTTGCATTCCATGTTTATTGTGGCATTATTCACAATTGCTAAGACATGGAATCAACCCAAATGTCCACAAACAGATGAATGGATTGAAAAATTGTGCCACATGTACACTATAGACTATAACTCAGCCAAAAAAAGAAAAAGAATATTACTCAGCTATAAAAACCAAGGATACCCTGGCATTTGATAGAAAGTGGATGAATATGGGACATTTACTTCCGAGTGAAGCAAGTCAGTTTATGAGAAAAAGGCATGGTATGTCCCCACTTAATGTATACCGAATGTCTGCACTGTGTGGCAGAAACAGAAAGACTGGAAGATAAACAAGCATGGAAATAGTTGCAGATACTGAATACAGTGTGGGAAGATGTTGGGATCCAAGGGAGGGTGAGAAGAAGAGAATCAAAGGGAAAAATAGAGAGGCAGGACATCTGGGGATGCAGAAGTGGAGGACTATCTGTTGATGATAGTGTGTATGATATCTTTCACTGGACTGGTATGCAGTGTGTTCATGTTGAAAAAATTCATTTTACAAGCTGTGTTGATGTATAGTGGTTAAATGTATAAAATAAAAATTTAAAAATAGTAAAAAGAATTTAAGGGATACACACACAAAAAAGAAGTGGAAGTGCTGAATTACAGTTGTGTTAACTTTCAGTTTTAAAACACTATCAAATTGCTTCACACAGGCAGTAAGAGGAACTGTTTTGTCACCCTTACCTAAATATGTATCATCAAATATTTCAATCCTTGCCAATCTGATAAGAGGAAATTTATCTGAGAATTTTATTGTATTTCTCTTATTTATAATCTTAAACATATCTCTATACTAGTCTTTTGTAACATGAGTCACAATATATATTTCAGTCTTTAATTTGTCTTAAAAAATGTTTTTAAAAGAAACCAAGGCTTGATGGTTTTGAAAATTCTCAGCCTATCCAGACTTCAAAACATGTTAAAATTAGGAGATTCATTCTCAGGACAGTGTTGTGCACGAGTGAAAAAGCCACATGTGTGGGTGTATGAGCTTTTCCTGATATCTCTGAAAATATCATAAGTTGAGAGTACTGTCACATTATAATGACTTTGAAGAAATTAAGAGTGTGATTCCCAGATCTCCAAGATGAAGCCACCTAGGCAGCTTGAGAGTTTCATACCATAGCCATGTCAGCAGAAGCCAAAGGTAGAGTGTCTAGGAAAGGCCTGTGTAGGAGCTCTTGTAAAATGGGGTGAATCCCCATATCATACACAGGAAATACACACAGTTCTTGAGAATTTTAGATAGCAGGAACCCTACTGGTTTGGACTACAGGGAAAAGATAGTATGACATGAAAGAGAGCCATTGGCTTTAAAAAAAGATATAGGCAAAAAACCTGCTGATAAAATTACTTTTCATGAGAAAAAAAGGATGACTCGGGACCAGTAGATGACATAATGATTATGTCACTGAACTCCCATGTAGTCAACCGAAGTTCAACCTGGCAACTTAAAACTCACACTGGGCACATGTGCATGCATGTCCAAGATCCTGGGAGAATGGAGGAGAAGGGATTGTGTGTGGTCATACCCACTGGAGGATGATTTCTCATCTTCTGTTTCTCTCTGTCTCTCTGATGAGCACATGTGCCCTATAATAAAAATCTCTAAAGAGAGAGAGAGAGAGAGAAAGAGAGAGAGAGAGAAAGAGAGAGAGAGAGAATGGTTAGAAAAAGAAAGAAGGAAAGGATGACTCAAAGGTATTTGTGTCTGTCTTATTCTCTTTCCTTATAACCCATCAGGATTCAATGAGGGGACCCCCCCACAACCTGATAATCTCAATCCTGATCACCCCCCAAAGGCACCACCTCATAATCTCATAGGTGGATTATATTTTTATACCCTTAATCTTGTTACAACTAAATTTCATCACATGGATTTTTAGGGGACACATTCAAATAATAGCAGTACCTAATCATCATGAATAATCTATTGGTAGAAATATAGACGTTAAGGCCAGCCCTGCGGCTAGTGATTAAGAAAGCTAAATCTCACATGGCCAATTGTGTGGTTTGAGTTCCAGACCTGGCATCTTAAAAAAATATACCTGGCATGTGCCCAGAGTCCTGATGAGATGGAGAAAGATGGTATTGCAGCATGACCATGCCCCATTGAAAAGTGCTTTTACTTTCTCTAGTGAGCATCCATGCCCCCTGGCAATTAAAGAAAGATAGAAAAGGGAAATAAAGATATTAAAGTACCTAAATCCCAGAGTATGGAAGAGCCTTGTGTACGGAGGGCATAATCTCAAGCTCAGAGAATGGAACCAAGATCCACACAATGCTATTCACAGGCAATAGGAGCTGATAGAGTTTGCCCTGCTGAATTTCAAAATTACTTGAGATCTATGACTTCTGTGTTTTGTTCCATTTTCTGTTGTTTTGAACTGAATGTCTGTAACTGGTATGTAACTTGTCTCACCATTGCATTTTGGGATATACACACACACATATATACACATACACACACACACACACACACACACACACACACATGCACAGATCTACTGATAGAAAGGAATTTTGACCTTGGATGGATCCTATCCAGAGTCTCACTCACATAGGATTTAGATGAAATTTGAGACTTTCAAGCTAATGAGATATAGATGATATTTTGGACTTTAAATTGATTCTGTAATGAGTTGAGACTTGGGGATGTTGGAGTGGAGTGAATGTGTTCTTCATTGCTGCTTACAGATATGCCAGGGTGTGATAGAATTGTTATGATAAAAAGTGGGGCTGTGTGGCACTATTGCATTTTGTGATATACACACACACATATATACACATACACACACACACACACACACACACACACACACACACACATGCACAGATCTACTGATAGAAAGGAATTTTGACCTTGGATGGATCCTATCCAGAGTCTCACTCACATAGGATTTAGATGAAATTTGAGACTTTCAAGCTAATGAGATATAGATGATATTTTGGACTTTAAATTGATTCTGTAATGAGTTGAGACTTGGGGATGTTGGAGTGGAGTGAATGTGTTCTTCATTGCTGCTTACAGATATGCCAGGGTGTGATAGAATTGTTATGATAAAAAGTGGGGCTGTGTGGCACTGGATTGAAAAAAAGGTAAATACCAGATTAAAGAGTTTAGAATGAACTCTGCATAAAGTGTAGTGCAGTAGTGGAGATAGACGGGATGAAATAGATGGGGTACACGTGGAGATAGATGGCCATGGAGATGACATGACTCATGCCTGGACAGTGAGAGTGCTCTCAAGGTACTTTTTGTGTTTGTATGGATGGGCGAGTATCTTCTTGTTGAATGACAAGGCTTGTAACATGTCAGCCTAGGGAATTTGAATAGCTCTGGATTCAGTTCCTAGAAAAAGCAGTGGTAGGTGGGGGCTGAGTGGGTGGCAATAAAACAAACCAGAATGAATGCAAAGAGATAAACAGAAACCAGAGAGCTCAGAGAACCAGCTGGGCAGAGAGCTCCTAGGTTCTGGTCTCTGCTCTGTTCTTCTGCCTTTCTGTACCAGTAATGCATTCACCACTTTGCTACCATAGCTTAAGTTGTGCTTCTGTCAAGGTGCTACTTTTGATTTCTCCATTTCTATCTCCTCCCTTTCATTTCTCATCACTAGTGGAGAATAGTTTGGCGTATCAGCATGGCAAAGCCCTCGGACTTCCTTTATACCTTCATGTTCAACCACATCATTTACTTACGCTTTGCATTCAGGAAGAAAACAAGGATAGTGTGGTTTCATGAGCACATATCCCCTCATTTTTGATACTTTGTAGATGAGGCTCCTTTCCCTATCAGTCCCTATCATTTGTTGGGGAGATCCCAAACCCTTTTCTCTGTTGGAAAAAACCTTTTTCTTCAAGTCCTAGTGTACGTATCTTCTTTAGAAGTACAGTTATGTCAGGACACAAGGCAAAGACACCGTCTATGAGCCAATGAGAGAGGTCTCAAGAGGAACCCACACTGCTACACCTTAATCTCTGACTTCCGACCTCTGGAACTATGGAAGAATAGATTTCTGTAGTTCAAGCCACACAATCTATGGAATTTTATTATGACATCCTAAGTAGACTAGTATAAGGACCTTGTGATTTCAACCCCAAGTCCAGTCTCCTGGACAAAGGCTTGATTAGCCTAGAGATGTAGACTTATTCAGAGATTTAGACTTTCTTAATAAACTCTTGCCTACTGCGGACTCTAAGTCCATCTCGGAAATATTTATTATGACATTTTCAGGCTAGCAATAGCCATAGGTAATTTAGGTATTACTAACCTGAAAATAGGTCGACACCTATTATATGTAGACACTACACTAAGCACGTAAAGTTTTATTGCATAAAATCTTATCCACAAACACTATGACATAGACACAACTATTGGCCCCAGAGTGAAGATGAGCAAATTGAAATTCAGACATGGTCACTGGCTTGCCATAGGTCATTTGTAAGTATCAGAGTTAAGATCCAAAGTAAAGGCATCAATTGGTGACAATATGGCATTGCAAATATTGAGACCAACCCAGACACACAACCGACATTGATTAATACTTTGCTCCGTCATCTGTTATCATCCCTGTAAATTTTCTTTATTAATTTATAACTCAAAAATTTATTGAATGTTCTTTTATGCCAACATCAGCCTAGCCTATCACTCCTGGATTGTCTTCTTGACCCACTGTGGATGAACGGGGAAAAAAAAAAAAGTCATCTTCAGTGTTTTTCACAGGCCTTGATCCATTCTGCACTTCTATTACTTGGACATAGTTTTTTCAAGAGAGTGTTGCATTTTTGGAATTATCCTGCAGTAATTCTCTGTCTTTGGATGTTCTTTCCATTGTCAGACATGGCGTGTGCACTCATGCTTATCTGAGAGGTGGCTGGACTAGAGTCACACTGATTTCGTTCATGCTTCATGCCTCTTTACTCAAATGGGATAATTGGT
Source organism: Tupaia belangeri chinensis (assembly GCF_000334495.1). Classification (NCBI taxonomy): domain Eukaryota; kingdom Metazoa; phylum Chordata; class Mammalia; order Scandentia; family Tupaiidae; genus Tupaia; species Tupaia belangeri. The sequence continues at coordinate 1,818,032 of NW_006160004.1, forward strand.
AGGTGCATAATCCCAACCTCTTCATCTATTCCAAGTTTTTTATTCTGGCATGTTTGATGAGAAAATGCTCATACTCACCTTACTCAGAGGTTTTACTGGCTCCTCTATGCTCTAGGCCTCTTGGAACTACATTTGTGATTATTTATAACTGTTTGTCTCTCTTGTATCCAGGAATTGGTTGCCAAGGTCTAATGACTCTACCTGTCTGATGCTTCTGGCACCCAAGCCTTGGCCTTCCTTCATTTTGGCCTTGTGAAACTCTTGCCAGGATTATTGTTTTATCACAACTACTCATGGCCATCAGCATGACCTCCTTAGTTAAACCACACTTGAGTTTCACATACTCTCTCCTCCCTACCCCACTCCAAGACCTTGCTCATCCTGTTAGCTTGGATTATTTTTGCCTCTTCTTTCCCTCACATTCATTTCTTGACAGCAGTTTTCCCAGACATCTCCAGAATAATGGGTTCTCCACCTGTTATAGGTTAATTTGTGTCTCCCAAAGGTCACACGTTGAAGTCTCAGTTGTTAGAACCTTAAAACATGACTTTATTGGGCAATAGAGTTACTGCCAATGTAACTCAGTTGAGGTCACACTGGAGTAGAGCGGACCTTATGACTAATGTACTTATGAAAGGGAGGTATTTGGGTGCATGCACAGCAGGGTAAATACCATGCACAGATGCAGATGAAAGTTAAGATCCAAATAAAGTCATAAGTTGGTGACAATATGGGATTGCAATTTTTTTTTCAGTTTTAAGTGGAGTTTATAACACTAAGAGATAAAGGATTGTTAACAAACACAATAACAAATGGACATCTGATTCATATGCAGCATTATCCTGTGCACATACTGGTTTTTCTTTCTTTGTGTGTGTGTGTGTGTGTGTGTGTGTGTCTGTGTGTGTATCCTCAGTGCATAGCATTTATATCCAGAGCCACTACTGCACAGAACAAGAGTATCTGAAGAGGCTGAATCAGAGTAAGGCTGCTTTACTGAAAATTTTTAGTGTATATATTCTATATAAAAGCAGGTTGAACTATTGAACTGGCAGGTAGAAGGCAATTCTGTCAAACACTACAGTTAAAGTCCCACTTTAATGCACAGTTCCACACCTTCCAACTGCATGAATGAACATTAACAGTATTTAAAGGTAAATGAGACACTTTGTGGCAACCACAGCCATCATTATGAACATATTGCACAAATTTTATAGAGCTGAACATTTAACTTGTGCCCTACTTTTATTTTTAAAGCTGAAACATTTGATGCTGCCTTTAAACTCCACTTGTTTATAACCTGTGCCACAGCAAAGAATAGTGATGCTATTTATTCAACTATCCTTTCGTAATTATGGCGAAATGTTCATGGGGAGCTACAGAAGACTTGGGATGGTACAGGGCCCAATTGTAAGCTTTCTCATAAGTGATGCCTTCAAGTAACTTCAGACATATAAGCTGCTGCACATCCAAAAAAAAATCTAAGAAAACATTTCAGAAATTCAGATTACCTACAGAATGCATTTCACACTAATTATAAGTACTATCATAAATAAAGTTTTAATTAGGACTTGAAAACCTTTCAGTCATAGTAATTCTTGTCAAGTTCTACAACTGAAATAAAGTAAGGAGAGTATGTATTTTATATTATATAATGCCATTTTTCCATTTCCAATGACTTCACTATAAAATGTAAGCAAGGCTTCTCAAAAACATTGAAACATTCAAAATCAAAACCCTCATTCAGACCTTCACATTTCAAAGGAAAAATAATAACAGTGCAAAAGCCTTGGCCCTCCATGTTACATATTGGAATAATACATGTTATGTTTTAATATGCTGTGCCCAAAACTGTAACAAAGGATAGTATTAATTACCTTCAAAACATGAATCGTCGATTTTCATTTTAATCAACAATTTTTACCTGTATGAAAGGCAGCCATGAAAATTTTGATGGTGAGTGCTTAGGAATAATTGTTTCTAACTTTACCAATTTTACTTATGAGCAGTCAATTTATACTCTATATATCAGTGTTTAAATACAAACATGAAAGTCCTAAGAGTTCTGTTAAAATTTTAAAAATTGTATTTGTTGAACTAAACTGATGAGGTATGGAAAACATGTCAACACTATTTACTCAGGATATTTTAGATGAAGTTCTATTCTAGTCTACTTACCATCAAACTGTAAATGCTGCTCTAGTAGGTCCTATGCAATCTGTATTTCTAAAGTAACTAGGTCAGACCACGGCTAGTGAACAATTTCAGCACCAATAAGTTATTGAAAATGGGATTTCACACCATTAAGAAATATAATGGCTGACTATTCAAATGCCAAGGTCATGGTATAATTTGAAAGACATCCAATTCTGGCAAAAAAATCCTTTTTTGTAAAAACAGTTTCTTCACATTAGCTTTACAATAGTAGTTGCACTTTACTTAAAATCATATGCAGTCTGGCATATCAAATATATAATAATATTTAATGATATTTAAGAAGTAAAATTGAACCCCTAGCCCCAACGCTAGAAATGATTCAACATTGCACTTTAAAACAAAATGAAACAAAACAAAACCCAAAAAACAAACAAAAGAAATCACTCTCCTTTCACAAGCAAACTGATAAAGCACATGTAGGACAATTTCTACTGAAAAATTAAATGCCTTTTATCTGTGCAGTGTCGAAAATTTACTGCAACTCTAATTTCATTTTTAACACAAATAATGCCCTTTTAATGTGTATTCAGTATTCAAGTAAAATTCCCTAATAGTTAATGACATTTAAAAAATGTGCAAAACTGCAGAACTCATTGTAATAGAATGTGTAAAGTCAAAAGGGTGGAACAACTGACAGCTATTGGAGTCACTAAGTTGGGATTGCAAATATTGAGATCCAACCCAGACACACAGCCAGTACTGATGAACACTTTTTGCTCTATCATCCCTGTTTCAGAATGATGTAGCAGAAGTAAGGAGGCCACCAAACATTGTCAGGAAACCATGAAGAGTGGATCAGATTCTCCCTCACAGCCCTCAGCAGGCAAAAAAACTCTACTGATGCCTTGATCTCAGACTTTTACTCTACAGCACTGGGAGATAATAAATTTCCTTTGTTTAGGGCTAGTTCAGTCGCTCAGTAGTAATGCACTGCTCAAATGATCCTAGTTCTATATGAAAGACGGTAGGTTTAGTTCTCTAGTTGACCAGTACATGTGCCAATGAAGGGCACTGGGTTAGGAGGAAGGCTACATGGCTAGGAGGAAGGATTGCTGTATGAGACCTGTTGTCTTTCTGTTTGTCACTCTCATGAAAGAAAGAAAACAATCTTTAAAAAAATCTCTTGCAGAATCAGCCATGAGATGAGGCTTGGTGGTTAGAGCAGCTGGATTCCACATGACCAACCATGTGATTCAAATCCCAGACCTGGTGGCTTGAAAAATGTGCTGGGCACATCTGCATGTGTTCCCCAAAATTTAAAAGGAGAATAGAGGAGAAGCGATTGCAGCATGGCCACCCCCTCTGGAGGTGTGCTTTCTTTTCTCACTTTTCTTCTCTCTCTCTGTCTTTGTCTCTCTTTGGTGAGGGCACACAGTGTACCAAACTTAAAAAAAAATTATATTTTAGGACACTTTAAATATCTGTTGTATAAAGTTACCCAGTTGTGGTACTCTGTTAAAGAAGCCCTGGGAAATTAATACACTATTTATATGTCCCCGCAACTGCCCTTCTGTTTGATCATGACCACAATTATAAAAATGTATTCAATGCCTGTCTTTCCCATTAGATTCTAAATACCTTAGGGGCAGGGATAAAATTTCTGTGTGTCACTGTAGTATCTATAGAACCCAGCACAAAGCATAGTGTCTGCTTAATAGCTGTCTATTGATATATGAAAGAAAAGAGGAAAGAAAGAAAACTGAAAGGGAGAAAAAATCTTCAAAATTTACTTACCAGTTTAGTTTTTTCTCTTTGAATCAGAAAACGGCTATCTTTTTTTTTAGGTGTTTATTTCTTCTGAGAGAGAGAGGTACTCCACAGGATCTCCGTGCTGTGACCCATCTCCAGCCTCAGCCAGCCCAGCTCATGAGCACACACGTGCACTCCAGGTTGGACGTGAACCTGAGGCCTCCCCAGACCCAGCATCACAGAGCGTTGCATTACCATGGCACTACTGGTGGGCCTCGGAATTGAAAGGTTTTCGTTCAGTCCTGATCAGAAATCTGCCATGCTTCACAGTAACCAAGTTTGAGACCCACTGCTCCAACTATGTGCCTTATTTACTTTCCCCTAAATCTCTTCACATCTGTGTTTATCCACACGGTTCCTTCCACTGAGAGTTTTCATAATCTGTGTTTTTCATATCCACATTGTACCCATTCTTCTGAACTCAGCCTAAATGCATCACCTCGATCAAGTTTCCCTGATGCTCACTTGAACGAATTGTAGATGTATTTTAATGCATTTTGGAAATATTTCACCATGGAAGCATGAAGAGGGCTTCTCTACACCTTTTTAAGTTCGTTGGCTAACTGACATAAGAAGATTACAGGGGAAAAGTATAAAAAGTACTATGTTCATGGGAGGCATTTTGTAAAGATAAGTGAATACTCCCAAACTCAGTGGCATGGGGGGAAGGGAGAGTAAATAAATTCTGAGAAAGAGGAATGGGCCTCAGAAGAATAGGTGATGTTCTGTCTGGGTGTGGTGTCCACTTTCAGTCTCCTCTCCTGTGATCTGGGCTGATCTCTTCTAGTTGATAAAGTTCTCAGGGAGCAGATGTTTGACAACTGAATCCCTTTTGGAGGATCCTCTTTAGGCAGATAAAGGGAGTGGATAAGGAGGACTCAGAAGCAGGCCTCTCTGCATTTGATGTTTCCCAAGAACTCTGGGATTGAAGTAATCAGCATTCCAAGGTAGGCCTTTTGAGGAGGGCATTTCCTGCTCTCAGGTAATAGAAGCTGTCTCTGAGCATGTCTTCCTGATGCAGATAAGTATTTCTAAGCACAACGGTAAAGTGCTTTCACTTTGTTTTATGGAAGCTGCTCTCTGCCCAGATTGCCGTATTTATAATACATTGTGTGTATGTGTGTGCGTGTGTGTGTGCAGAGAGAGAGGAGGGAGAGAAAGTGAGAGAGGGAAAACATGGAGAAATAAAGAGAGAGGCGGAGAAAGAGAGAAAGGGAGATAAGAGAGGGGAAAGAGAGACAGAGAGAGAAGGGGAGAGCAAAAGAAAGAAAAAAGAGAGAAAGGAGAGGAAGGAAGAGAGAAGGAGAGAGTGTGGACATACATAAGGGAAAAAAGTCTATCATATTATTCTGAAAGCATCTGCTGCCCAAAGCAAGTAGTGAGCTGCTTCCATTTTCAGCTAAGCATCCTTAGTTGGCTTTATCATTGAAATCTAGAATAATTACATGAAGAGGACATAAAACATTAACAATAAACCGTGAGTGTAGTCAAAAAGCCTGAACGGATGGCCACAATAAAAAGCTATTTGAATGGTTACAGAAAAACATTTTTTCTTAAAAATATCCTTTTCTTTTGGGTGTGTGTGAGAGTTTTCAACGATCCCATTTTCAGAAAACAATCATCTTTCCTGTTGACCTCAGAGTTACAAATTTGGCTGCATGTCTGTATTCCTCCTGCACTTGCAGTCCTTTCAGGGACATTGGCAGGGTCAGGTTACAATGCAATTCGGTGTGTTGGTAAGATGCGGTGGGCTGTATGCAATATTTATTGCATGGATCTATTATCTATTGTACACTATGTTCCTTACATATTGCATCTGTAAGCACAGAGCTAATACATTCCTAGTGTTTTTTGAATTTGCGCTAAAAAGCCATGTTGTTAAAAGGGTCTTTATTATTATTATTATTATTATTATTATTTTTAATAGAAAGCAGTGAGTCCCTTGGGGACCAGCAGTTAGCATAATGGCTATGTCGCTGGACTTCCACATAGTCGACCGCGGTTCACGCCCTGGACCAGGTGGCTTAAAACTCACGCTGGATGTGTGTGTGTACGTGCCCAAGATCCCAAGAGAATGGAGAAGGGATTGCGGCGTGGCTATTCCCCCCTGGGGGGTGATTTCTTGCTTTCTGTCTCTCTATCTCTCTCTGTCTGTCTCGTGAGCGCACACGCCCTATAGCAAAAACCTCTCCAAAAAAAAAAAGAAAGAAATCAGTGAGTCTCAGTACTGTGAACCCAGGCAAACTTGCAGCAATCACATAGTGGCCACAAGGATTATAGAAAGTAACACCATTTTTTCTCGACCAGTGCCCTCCTGATAGTGATTTCTGAACCTTGCAGGAGGCAAGCCTTGGTTTTTGATGCTAGGCTTCTACTCAAGAGGAGACTAGGATTTGATACTGGGGGTGCCGTCAGACCTCCTGGAGAGGGTTGGGCTCACATCAGTGAGCATTCTTCCAACTTGTTTAAGTTCTGCTGTCATAGGGGTCAGCAGGTGGTGTGGTGGATAAGGAGGCTGGATCCCACATGGTTGACTCAGTGGTCTAAGTCCTGGACCTGGTAGTTTGAAAAATACCCTGGGCATATATGTGTTTATGCCCCAAATCCTGAGATGGGAATGAAGGAAAAGGAATTACAGCATGGGCATTCCCCTTGTGGGGTGATTTCTTACTTTCCCTCTCTTAAAAATATCCTTTTCTTTTGTGTATGTATGGGTGGGGGGATGCTCAATAACCCTATTTCTAGAAAACAATACTCTTTCCTGTTGACTTCAGAGTTACAAATTAAGCTGTATGCCTGCGTTTCTTCTGCGTTCCTCTCTGGTGAGTGCACTTGTGCCATAGCAAACTTAAAAAAAGAAAAAGTGCTTCCATGGTAGTTTTCTGTCCCATCCTTCCTTCTTGAATTGTGGAAACATGGTTCTTCAGCAGAAAGACATGAAGAAATGGTGAGAACTTGAGATAGAGCCAGTGTATTTCTGGGAAAACAAAACCAATCCAAATCAAATCAAAGCAAACCAAGGCTGATTCAGATTCTTTGCTGGTCGGTTCTGATTCTTTGCTGTTTTGCAGTATTAAAGTCAGATAAGGGATTTTCTACTCTTCAATTTTCTGGCTTCCTATGGGCTGGATTATAAATTGTCCTCAATATATTTACTTGGCTTGTTTTTATAAAGTTGCAAGATTAGATTTTCTGACTGTTCCAGAGAGTTTATGCTAGGTGTATGTTACATCAAAATGATGTCTGCTTGATAGCATTCACTGGTTATAAGGAACTTCACATCTCAATAAAATGAAAATAATTTAGCTAGTTATTTAGGAACAGGTCCAGCAGATGACAGGCATGTTACTATGTAAAAAGGCATATATTTGAGTTTTTTAAAATCATGATTTTGTTGGTTGTGCCAACTTTCTGGAAGCTACATGTGAAAGCAAAACAGTTGAGTATCAGTAGAGAAGGAGAGAGACAACAGGCACATGCCTGACACTCCTGTCAATTTTGAAGATAATTTTCAACACGTTTTTGTATCATACTCATGTTTTTGCATATGGCAAGGTTTATAAATGCTATTAGAATGTCTCTGTAGAGCTATATAGGGTCCTTGATTGCAGCTGGACCTGTTAAGGTGGCCCAACATGCTGATGATGGTATGGAAGAAACCAGAAGTACCAGCCACCTTCATGGGTGAGGGGTCTGGTGGAGGAAAGCCTGAGGTGATTATTGAGACATCTAGAACAAAACCAGACTTCTTTCTCTTAGAAATAACTTCTGAAAGCTCACTGACAAGTCATGGATGCTCTGGTTGAGCTTGCCCATAGTGCATAAGATAATGGAGCTATGCTCTGTGCTTCAGCCTCCTGGTCTACCCGCTGCTCCTCTGACATGTTGTGTCCTCTTTGCTTCCACTATCTACAGGCTCTACTGTTCACTAGGAATATCTTCTACACCTTGGATATCTGGCCAGCTCCTGCTATCTAAACTTCACTTTATATCAGTTCTGGATGACATATTCCTTGGTCACTTGTGCCCTTTTCCCCAACCCAGTGTGCGTTAGGCCACTCTCATCCATCTTCCCATGGTATCAGTGCTGATTCCCATCACAGCTCTTTTTGTGCTGTTGCTGCCAGGCCATCTTTATCATAGGACAGTTGATTTTGTAGGCATTTTTTTCCTTCTTTTTTTTTAAGTATTTTTAAAATATTTTTTATTTCATTTTCTCTTTTACATTTAATCACATTATTTAGCTTACAATCTGAATATTTCAACATGTGAACATTTCTCCATAGTCCAGTTGATAAAAGTATAAAAGTATCTTTTTTTTTTTTTTAAGAGGTTTTTGCATGTGCGCTCACCAGACAGAGAAACAGAGACAGAAAGCGAGAAATCACCCCCTGCGGGGATGGTCACGTCACAATCCCTTCTCCTCCATTCTCCTCTCAGCATCTTGGGCATGCACGCATATGCACCTGGCGTGAGTTTTAAGCCACCGGGTCCGGGACGCAAACCACGATCAACTACATGGGAGTCCAGTGACATAGCCATTACGCTAATTGCTGGTCCCTATAAAAATATCTTCAACAGAAAATAGCACATTTCTTTGTCCCATTAATGCTTTGCCTCTCTATTTTTCTTCTAAATGTCCTTCCTCAGACTCTACTCTTTCACACACACTATATCTGGTATTTTCATCCATTTACTGTGTTTCTATAACCGTTAGTCAATCAGTTTCAGTCACATAGTGCAGACACTTGGTATATATTGAGTGGGGACATACAATGTATCTCCTTCATAGCCTGGCTTGCTTCACTCAGCAGTAAATCTTCCATATTCTTCCACTTCCTGTCAAAAGCCAGGGTTTTTTTTTTATGGCTGAATAGTATTCCATAGAATATATGTGCCACACTTTTTCAATCCATTCATCTGTTCGTGGGCATTTGGGTTGGTTCCACATCTTAGCAATTGTGAATAATGCTGCAATAAACATCAATGTGCAAGCACTTTTCTGATGAAGAATTCTTCTGTCCTTTGGGTAGATACAAAGGAGTGGGATTACTGGATCATATGGTAGTTCTATTTGTAGATTTCTGAGTAATCTCCAAATTGTTCTCCACAGTGGCTGGACCAGTCTACATTCACACCAGCAGTGTATGTAAATTCACCACACCCCTGCCAACACTTAACCATTTTTTTTTTTTTTTTAATCTTAGTCATTCTGACTGGGGCTAGGCGGTAACTCATTGTTTTTTTGATCTGCATTTCCCTTACGATGAGGGATGTTGAGCATTTTTTCGTATGCCTTTTGGCTATTCGTATGTCATCTTTATAGAGTGGTTTCTTCAATTCATTCTCCCATCTTTTAATAGGGTTGATCATCTTTTTTTGGAACAGCTGCTTGAGTTCTTTGTGTATCCTGGTTATTAGTCCCTTATCTGCCGAATAATTTACAAAAATATTTTCCCATTCTGAAGGTTGTCTATTCACACTAATTACTGTGTCTTTTGCCATGCAGAAACTTCTTATTCTGATGTAATCCCACTTGTCTAATTTGGGGATTATCGACTGCACTTTGGGGGTCACATTTTTATACTTTTAGCTTCCAGCATAATAATTTGCACAGAGAAAGATGGATGAATAAATAACCTGAAATCCTTGATTGATACCAAATCCTGTGTGACACAGACAGTGGATGCTATAATGGAGCTGCATCTACAGATGACTGTGGTTGCTGGGGCAGGATGATAGCCTAACAGTTATGTTCAGGCATATACCTCTATAATGGGACTTCAAAAAGGTCATGAAAAAATGAAATTATAGAGTTAATTTTAGTGCAAAAAATTTTGAATGTATGGATAGCATTTAAAATATATATATAACTTTCCATAAATTTTTAGAAGACCCTTCATATACGATAAGATAAGATTATATGTTGAATATTTTAATATACAGAATCTTTGCCTCATGTACATGATAAGAAGTAAGTAGTACTCATTCAAATAGAAGTTTCCTTATCTGTTTGTCCTCACATTACAGTGGAGGTACAGACAAAGAACAGGGGCCTTAGAAGAAAATTGTTTTGGAGAGTTTTCTGTGGTGCCCAGCCTCGAAAGAAGTTTCATGGAGGGCTTTGCTCTAGGAATTCCCTACATACATCCAAGGCTACTTGTGATAAAATCAGAGATCTTCCAATTATGAAAGTAAAATGTGTACTGAAAGCATTAAGGGACCCTTTAGGTCAGTAGCGATGGTTCTTCTTCCAGGAAGAAAATACTTGAACCTGGGTCTTAGAGCCCTTTAATAATCTTTGGATTTTTAAATAACCCAAGGTGCCACCTTCCCTCAGTTGGAAGCTTGTAAGAATTCTCTGCTAGTCATGTTAGAACTCACTTCTTCTTCTGGATGCATTGGGAACCCAGAGCCTCTCTATCCAGGGCATCTGATACTAGAGGTGGATGGTCCACCCTAGGCAGCAAAATGGGTAGAGCTGGGGAGGGACTGGGAGCAGGTGGAGTTCAGTGAGGAGGCTGAGTCTAGCCATGTATATTATTAATGTCTGTATGGCATTCCTACTTTTGGACAAATGAATTCCCATGTGATTAATGATGCTATTAGTTTGGATTATCGTGTACCTGCTGTGCCAATTGTTATGGTGCGTTGTACCTTTTGGCCACAGTGGGCATATTACCCAAGCTGAGTCAATCACCTTCTTACCACAAGGTTTGGGCTCTTTCACAAAAGCTGAGATCATTAGAACCCTTCCTTGGAATATTATAGACTAAATGTTGTAGTTAAAATGAAATATCTTTCTCTTCTTTTTGGTTTAAGAGCAGAAGAATATTTGCTTGAAATTATAGTAGCAGCAACTTTCTTACCATCTGAGAACATCTGATTGCAAATAGAACCCAGGGGAGACCAGCAGATTTGAAAAACCTGTAGAGGGTGCTGAGTATTATTTGTAGCTCCTAGATACACACACTAAATAGCAAGGGGCTCTCCCTCACTCTGTGCTTCTCTAAAGTAACTATTGTTAAAAGATTCTCTCTAGATGAATTATTGTAGTATCCATCTAGTTAGTGTACATTCAATCACACAGAAAAGACCATAATTCACACTATTTTATTGTGTAGATTGTTTTCAGTTAATAAAATATATTGTGGATTTTTCCACTTCAGTAAACATAGGTTTACTTTATTCTTTAAAAATTCATTGTATTACATTCTGGGATGGAAAAATAATTTAGTCAATTTGTCATTGATAAACATGTTGGTTACTTACAGTTTCTACTTTTCTAGGTATAATAAGCTTATCATGTAATATGATGAATAGTCTGGTGAATTATAGTTTGATCAACTTTGAGGACAGTATTACAAGCATAAATCTTGAGTAGTTCATACATTTTTGAACAAAGAATTTTGAAAATCACTACATATTTTTGTCCTGAAAGTTTGCACCAAATTATACTCTCACTGATAAGAGTACTAGACTACCCATTTCCTCATGCACTCACTAGAAGAGTATCATTATTTTTTTTTCTACCTTTTGGAAGAATAATGATGTTTCGTTATTTGGTTTTCTAATTTCATGGGTTCATTAGCCACGCACATGTATTTCCTTTTATAAATTCTTATTTATACCATTTTTAAGTTAGACTGCTAGATTTTTGCTTAATAATCTGTATAAACTCTAGAAATAAAAAAAAAATCAGCCTTCTGACCCAATGCCCAGTGAAAAGCCAGAATTCATGTGCATCTGAGGTGGGTCTAGTCCTGCCCTTTTATCCAGTAAGCCTCTGCCACAAAGCGCTCCTTCTGGCCCAACATCCAGCAAAAAGTTAGAATCCATGTGCATCTGAGGTGGGTCTAGACCTGCCCCTTTACCTGGAAAGCCTCTTCCCTAAACCTTGGGCCAAACACCAGCAGAAAGCAAGATAGGGTGGTCTCTGTCTTCTTTTGAGGTGGGTCTAGTCCTGCCCTTTTATCCAGTAAGCCTCTGCCACAAAGCGCTCCTTCTGGCCCAACATCCAGCAAAAAGTTAGAATCCATGTGCATCTGAGGTGGGTCTAGACCTGCCCCTTTACCTGGAAAGCCTCTTCCCTAAACCTTGGGCCAAACACCAGCAGAAAGCAAGATAGGGTGGTCTCTGTCTTCTTTCTGTCTCTGTATATATATATATATTTAAAAACCTGTAGGTACTATCTCTTATCTTCGGCTTCTCCTTTATTTTGCTAATTTCAGAATCCATGTGCATCTGAGGTGGGCCTAGCTCTCCCTGTCCCTTTATCCAGAAAGCTTCTGCCCTAAACCTCCCCTTTTGGCCCAACACCCAGTGAAAAGTCAAATAGGGTGTCTCTGTCTCTCTTTCTCTCCCTTTCTTGAAATTTTTCTTTTTTATATATATGTATATATATATCTGTAAGTACTGTCTCTTGTCTCTGACCTTACCTTTATCTTGCTAATTTCAGAATCTACATGCATTTGAGGTAGGCCTAGCCCTGCCCCTTTAACTGGAAAGCCCCTGCCGCTTTCACTAGCACACCATTGAATTCTTAGTTGAAACCCTATAGCTCAGCCCAGATACACCTATTCCTTTGAAACTCTGAGGGCCTTTGTAATATCCATTCTATTGACAAAAGAGCAGGTTGCTTGGTGAGAATCAGGGAAATGGAACTCCAAAAATATTGCAGGTCATCTCCTTCTGCACACATGTAACACTCAGAATTAACTTCAAGAAAGTAAAAAGTAATGTATAATCAGATGACCAGAAACCATCACAGAGGCACAAGAAACATGGGAAATCAAGAAAACATCTTCCCATGAAGAGGAAAGAACAGCCCTTCGTCATCTATAGACAATACAATGGAACTCATTGGAAATGTCAGGTAAAGAATTTAGGATAGTCATAGTGACAAAGCTAACAGAGATGCAAGAGAAGAGAGACAACAAACTCCAGAAAATTCAGGGGAAAAGAGACAATGAATTCCAAGAGGTGAGGAAGTTCTTACATGATCTGAAAATGAACATACAAAACATTAAAAAGAATCAAATAGAACTGTTAGAGGTGAAGGCTGTAATACAGGAAATCAAAACCTCTCTTGAAAATATTAAAAGCAGATTAGATCATGCAGAAAATCAAATCTCAGATGTAGAAGACAGAACCTCTGACCTAGAAAAATTTACCAAAAAGACAGAAAATGACACTCCCAAACTAAGAAGAATATATGAGTAATACTAGATACCATTAGGTGCCCAAACATCCTCATAATCAGTATCCAGAAGGTGAAGAAACTAATAAGGGCATTGATAATCTATTCCATAAAATCCCGGAAGAAAACTTTCCAAACCTAGAGTGGCATTCAATATCCAGACCCAAGATATGCAAAAGACCCCACATAGAATCAACCCAAGAAGATCTTCTCCAAGTAATAGCCAAAATCACAGAAAGAAACAAGACACTAAATTGGCAAAAGAAAAATGTCAAGTTGTTTTCAAAGAATATCCCATCAGACTAACATCAGACCTCTCATCAGAAGCAATGCAAGCAAGGAAAGAATGGAAAAATAATTTCCACAAAGAATAAATAGTATATCCAGCAAGATTAACCTTCATATAGGAAGAAAAGATACAAACATTTTTAGATAAACAAAACCTGAAAGAATTTACCAACATCAGACCATCTCTTCAAAAAGTTCTGAAGGTAAGGCTATACCAGGAAAACTAAAGAGACAGGCAAAAGTAAGAACAAAAATGACCAAGAAAAAGATCCTACTTAATGGTAGAGACAAGTTCTGAAATATCAATAATAATGTTGAATGCTAATGGAAAGGTCAGATCACAGTAACACTGCAAATTCAACAAAAGAGAGATTACATGAGACTGAACTGGTGAAATAGAATTCTATGACTTTTCTAAAACATTACTGATTTTCTTCTATGTTTTTGTTTTCCAGATTTAAGAATTTTGGTTTTCTTTTGAGTTGTTGATAGCGTTCTGCAATTGTTAAAAGAAAGAATTTTTAAAATTGAAACATAAACTTTTCTCCTTTCCTGACCCCTTTGCAAATGGAAAATATTTGTGGGCATTCTTATTTTGTGGTAAAATGGTTATTTGCATAAGTTCAATAATACAATAGTATCTGTTGCCTTGTGCCAAAAATTGAATTCTTATGGGGCTTTGTGCGAATAACAGACCAAATGGAGATTAAACTTTTTTTTTTTTTTTTGCAAATAAGTTAGTTTATTCCTATGTAGTAAAAGGGGGAATGGAGAGAGAAAATAAAATGTTTCAGAAGAAAATTATAGCACACTTGTCACTAGATTCTGTCTTTGTCCATACTTTTTGTTTAAGATCTTTTGTGAATCAATAAATTGTGGAAAACAAAGTTTAGTATGGAAGGGAAGCAGAGGAAAGGGGAAGGAAAAAATTGGTGAAAGTATGCTGAATTGACAAAATGTGAGAAGATATTTGCTGATGATAATGTATGTAGTAATCTCTTTGTCTTGACTGACATGCATGGTATTTGTGTTGGAGAAAAATGTATACTGTAAAGATGTGATTAAATGTAAATAAATTTAAAAAATAAAAAGTTATTATAGTACAATAAATTAATAAGATAAAATGATAAAAGAAGAAAACAAGCTCTTTAAAATAATCTTCCTTTCAACATTTTAAAGTGGCTTTTCCCACATATTTTTGCATTTTTGTGTGTCCATCTTTACTTCATGAAGTCTGATCTTTGGATTCTGCCTAGGTTACCCATCCCTTACCTTTTCTTTCTTTCTTTCTTTCTTTCTTTCTTTCTTTCTTTCTTTCTTTCTTTCTTTCTTTCTTTCTTTCTTTCTTTCTTTCTCTCTCT